>NC_090335.1:9519778-9822657 GCF_035084215.1 Heptranchias perlo
AGAGATTCTGATGCAGAAACTACTGAATACCTTGGAATTAGTTCAGGTGACTGGTCCTACCGGGTATACAGAGAATTGCAGTCAGTCCTGGGCAGAGGACTGGGGTGATAAATAGAGGGTGGGATTTGAATAGGCCGTTCGGGCACAGATACGATGGGCTGAATGGTCTCCTTCTGTCCGGTAATGTCTATAATTCCATGGACATATACCTGACCAGGTAATAGAACTGCGATGACACAGTAAGTTTCTGCTCATTGCCCTTCTCCATTATAAGGTGCAGAGTGTGTGAACCGACCTCTCAGCCCCGGCGTTGATGGACATCCCGGCTAAACACATGAACGTACTCAACTGAAAACCCATTGAAGGTCTCCAGATCGGCAGTTGCAGTCTGTTCACAGGCAGTCACTGTTCGGGCAGTCTCAGGGTCTCCCCGCTGTTACTCCAGGCTCCCTGGGGTTCTGTTTTGCTCCCCACAATTGGCCATGCCCCCTTCAGTACACAGATTCTCCATTTATATTTGAAACTCACTGGTAATGCATTGTTTGGAGCTGTGATTTCCTCTGCTCTTCTTCCTGCCATCTCTTTTCTTCCAGTTTATTCGCTTTTTCCCTTTGAATCTCCTTCATTTTCTGATATTCGAGATTTTCTGCTTCTTTCCTTTCTCTATCATGTTCTTCTTTCTTAACCTGACGGAAAAAGGAATAATTTAGTGAGAGACAATCATTCGCTGCAAGTATACAGGCTGGGATTGGGGGTGTGAGGCACAGGGATACAGACTGGGATTGGGGGTGTGAGGCACAGGGATACAGACTGGGATTGGGGGTGTGAGGCACAGGGATACAGGCTGGGATTGGGGATGTGAGGCACAGGGATACAGGCTGGGATTGGGGGTGTGAGGCACAGGGATACAGGCTGGGATTGGGGGTGTGAGGCACAGGGATACAGGCTGGGATTGGGGATGTGAGGCACAGGGATACAGGCTGGGATTGGGGGTGTGAGGCACAGGGATACAGGCTGGGATTGGGGATGTGAGGCACAGGGATACAGACTGGGATTGGGGGTGTGAGGCACAGGGATACAGGCTGGGATTGGGGATGTGAGGCACAGGGATACAGACTGGGATTGGGGATGTGAGGCACGGGGATACAGACTGGGATTGGGGCTGTGAGGCACAGGGATACAGGCTGGGATTGGGGGTGTGAGGCACAGGGATACAGGCTGGGATTGGGGATGTGAGGCACAGGGATACAGGCTGGGATTGGGGGTGTGAGGCACGGGGATACAGGCTGGGATTGGGGATGTGAGGCACAGGTATACAGGCTGGGATTGGGGGTGTGAGGCACAGGGAGACAGGCTGGGATTGGGGGTGTGAGGCACGGGGATACAGGCTGGGATTGGGGATGTGAGGCACAGGGATACAGGCTGGGATTGGGGATGTGAGGCACAGGGATACAGGCTGGGATTGGGGGTGTGTGGCACGGGGATACAGGCTGGGATTGGAGATGCGGGGCATGGGGATACAGGCTGGGATTGGGGGTGTGAGGCACGGGGATACAGGCTGGGATTGGGGGTGTGAGGCACAGGGATACAGACTGGGATTGGGGGTGTGAGGCACGGGGATACAGGCTGGGATTGGAGATGCGGGGCATGGGGATACAGGCTGGGCGACGGATACTGGAGTAGAGGTTGAGTATGGGTCTACAGCATGGGTACAGCTGTTCAGGAGTGCAGGGGTACAGATGTTCAGGAGTGCAGGGGTGCAGCTGTTCAGGTTGTGTGCAGGAGGACAGATTAGGTTCGGGGTACAGATTTGCTGAAGGATGCAGAAGTACAGGGTAGGTGAGTGGTTCATGTTGGGTGTGGGGTACAGGCTGGGAGTGTGGTACAGGATGACACAGGACGCAGGCTGGGAGTGTGGTACAGGATGACACAGGATGCAGGCTGGGAGTGTGGTACAGGATGATACAGGATGCAGGCTGGGAGTGTGGTACAGGATGACACAGGATGCAGGCTGGGAGTGCGGTACAGGATGACACAGGATGCAGGCTGGGAGTGTGGTACAGGATGATACAGGACGCAGGCTGGGAGTGCGGTACAGGATGACACAGGATGCAGGCTGGGAGTGCGGTACAGGATGATACAGGACGCAGGCTGGGAGTGTGGTACAGGATGATACAGGACGCAGGCTGGGAGTGCGGTACAGGATGATACAGGACGCAGGCTGGGAGTGCGGTACAGGATGATACAGGACGCAGGCTGGGAGTGCGGTACAGGATGATACAGGATGCAGGCTGGGAGTGCGGTACAGGATGATACAGGACGCAGGCTGGGAGTGCGGTACAGGATGATACAGGACGCAGGCTGGGAGTGCGGTACAAGATGATACGGGACGCAGGCTGGGAGTGTGGTACAGGATGATACAGGACGCAGGCTGGGAGTGCGGTACAGGATGACACAGGATGCAGGCTGGGAGTGCGGTACAGGATGACACAGGATGCAGGCTGGGAGTGCGGTACAGGATGACACAGGATGCAGGCTGGGAGTGTGGTACAGGATGATACAGGATGCAGGCTGGGAGTGTGGTACAGGATGATACAGGATGCAGTCTGGGAGTGTGGTACAGGATGACACAGGAATAAGGGTGGGTTTTGGGTACAGGCTGGGAGCAGGGTACAGGAGCATATCTCAGTTTGTGGACAATACATGTTCTGTCTCGAGGCTCTTACCCAGGATGGAGCTGGACCTGGATTGTTGGGAGGTAGCGGTGACTGACTGTCGAATCTGTTGGCTTCTACCCTCTGAAAGAACTGCTGGTTTGTTCTGTAAAGATTGGATCACGGTGTGTGAGAGCTGTCACTTCGATAGTTAACGAGAACACAAACAACACTGACAAACACTAAAAGCCAAGTCAACTTCTAATATCCTACCGGCTGCCTTGTTCCCAATATGGACAAATTTAACAAGTTTTGAATATGTCTGAAGGGAAAGGTTTCGAATGCAGGAATTAATGTTTTAAACGCATCCTCCCAAATATAAAAATAAATGACAAATTTGGAAAGATGTTCTCAACAGTTATTCCCCCAAACTAAAGGGGAACTTTCCCATCTTGACAATTAAGTAGAAGGTAATTTGTCCACTCCTACAGCCCCCGGCAAGGGGCATCGTTTGCTGGGATCGCACAAACCGGAAAGTGGAGGTCTACGCCTGTACGATCCTCCGACACTCTGCCGCTGGAGCGCTCAAGGGCCTGACGCTCTGGTCTCGAGGAGAGCCAGGCCTCTTGTGGTGCTCGGTGAGGAGTTGGAAAGGCCATGTTAAACGTGAGCTTGTCCGTTACCCTGTGGGATCTACCTGAGGCTCCCCAAGGCACCGTGTGTGTAAGGAGGAGAATGTCCTTTGTGTATGACAGTACGTGGGAGTATGGGAGTGTGGGAGAGACGATGGGGGTGGTTTTAAACTGGCTGCCCAGGTACAAAGCTTGCATTGTGGATCAGCCCCTCATTACAGGAGCAGGGGCGGGGAGGGGGGAGGATTTAAATTTCCACTGATTTAATTAGAGAAGAAGATCGGGCGGTTTCTGTAATGTGGGGCTGATTCGTTATGTCAGTCTTACTCCCGGGAGGCAAGGTGAAAATAAATCCCAATGTGGGTGAGAGAAATAACACAAGAGATTCTGATGCAGAAACTACCGAATACCTTGGAATTAGTTCAGGTGACTGGTCCTACCGGGTATACAGAGAATTGCAGTCAGTCCTGGGCAGAGGACTGGGGTGATAAATAGAGGGTGGGATTTGAATAGGCCGTTCGGGCACAGATACGATGGGCTGAATGTCCTCCTTCTGTCCGGTAATGTCTATAATTCCATGGACATATACCTGACCAGGTAATAGAACTGCGATGACACAGTAAGTTTCTGCTCATTGCCCTTCTCCATTATAAGGTGCAGAGTGTGTGAACCGACCTCTCAGCCCCGGCGTTGATGGACATCCCGGATAAACACATGAACGTACTCAACTGAAAACCCATTGAAGGTCTCCAGATCGGCAGTTGCAGTCTGTTCACAGGCAGTCACTGTTCGGGCAGTCTCAGGGTCTCCCCGCTGTTACTCCAGGCTCCCTGGGGTTCTGTTTTGCTCCCCACAATTGGCCATGCCCCCTTCAGTACACAGATTCTCCATTTATATTTGAAACTCACTGGTAATGCATTGTTTGGAGCTGTGATTTCCTCTGCTTTTCTTCCTGCCTTCTTTTTTCTTCCAGTTTATTCGCTTTTTCCCTTTGAATCTCCTTCATTTTCTGATATTCGAGATTTTCTGCTTCTTTCCTTATTCTATCGTGTTCTTCTTTCTTAGCCTGACGGAAAAAGGAATAATTTGGTGAGAGACAATCATTCGCTGCAAGTGTACAGGCTGGGATTGGGGGTGTGAGGCACAGGGATACAGGCTGGGATTGGGGCTGTGAGGCACAGGGATACAGGCTGGGATTGGGGCTGTGAGGCACAGGGATACAGGATGGGTGAGGGATACAGGATCAGAGGTTAAGTATAAGGCTACTGTTTGTGTACGGCTGTTCAGGAGTGCTGGGATGCAGGTGTCCAGGATGTGTGCAGGAGGACAGACCAAATACAGGGTACAGATTGGCTGAAGGATGCAGAAGTACAGGGTAGGTGAGGGGTACAAGCTGGGTATGGGGTACAGGCTGAGAGCGCGGTTCAGGGATGACACAGGGTACAGGCTGGGTTTTGGGTACAGGCTGGGTTTGGTGTACAGGGACGATACAGGTTGGGTGCGGGGTACAGGCTGGGAGTGGGGTTCAGGGATGACAAAGGGTACAGGCTGGGAGTGGAGTACAGACTGGGTGTGGGGTACAGGGACGATTCAGGGTGGGTGTGGGGTACAGGGTACAGGCTTGGTGTTGGGTACAGGGTGGACGAGGTACATTTTGTGTACCGACTTTTAACAAGCTCCTCAAATCAGAATAACCTTCAGTTCTAGCTTCTGGTTTGGGAGGGATGACATGAGTATGCAGTTAAAATCTGCCAGGCGTCGTGCTGCGGGGAGTCTCGATGGTTTACAGTCTGCCTTGGCCCCCGCAGGTTAAACAACAACAACTTGCCTTTATATAGCGCCTTTAACGTAGTAAAATGTCCCAAGGCGCTTCACAGGAGAATAATCAGACAAAAATTTGTCACCGAGCCACATAAGGAGATATTAAGACAGGTGACCAAAGGCTTGGTCAAAGAGGTAGGTTTTAAGGACCGACTTCAAGAAGGAGGGAAAGGAAGAGAGGCAGAGAGGTTCAGGGAGGGAATTCCAGAGCCTAGGGCCTAAGCAGCTGAAGGCATGACTGGCAATGGTGGAGCGATGAAAATTGGGGATGCGCAAGAGGCCAGAATTGGAAAAGCGCAGAGATCTCGGAGGGTTGTAGGGCCGGAGGAGGTTGCAGAGAGGAGGGAAATAGTCCTTCTCTGTGTTTATTGCAGATTCCTATTGTACGTGAACACACTAACCCTTTGTCGTAACTTGGACCCTCGGAGGCTGATTTGTTGCTGCCGTCTTGCGTCAGTCTCTGACACACATCCACCTGAAAAGGAAAAAAAAAATTAAGTAATAGACATGGGGAAAGAAACACAGAGGCTGGCAGGCATTGAAGAAGAATGGATTATTGGGTGAGTACCATGAATAACGAAGGCTGCGTAAACCCACAAGTGGTTTGTGGTGTTAGGTGTGGGATAAATTGAGCAGTTTATGAGGTGAGTGACACATGGCTCATCACTTCCTTCTCAAATGGGTGGAAAATGTACAATATTAGGGTGAAATCGCTCTGTGATATTAGTGTGCCAAACACCTTCAGATCAAATTCCAAATGGGACTTAATACAGCAGGCAAACAAATTTCATATCGATTTTGTCCCATCTGAATATTTCAATTACAGGTTAATAATGGGCACAACTAAATGGTCTTAAACATTGTAGGAGTTGCAAAGTATTTTAACGCAAAAGTAACAGTGAAATAGAAACAGAAAGACACTAGTTATCAGTTGGGGTGTTATTTTATTGGAGAAAGGCCAGATTTAGGTTAATGAAGACACAGGATGTCAGTGGATTAGGGCACAAGAGTCTATTGAGTGATCCTGGGTCCCAGCATGGAGCCTAGGAACATAGGAACAGGAGTAAGCCAACAGGAGTCAGCTTCCTGACATCACCCCTAAATGGCCTAGCTCTAATTTTAAGATTATACCCCCTTGTTCTGGACTCCCCCACCAGTGAAAATTGTTTCTCTCTTAAATACCTCAATTAGATCACCCCTTAATCTTCTACACTCAAGGGAATAGGACAATAAGAACAGGAGTAGGCCATTCAGCCCCTCGAGCCTGTTCTGCAAGCTTCACTCCTGCAGGTCAGAGAATCAGCTCGACTACAGTACAGTGACCCCATTTGTAACTGGTGCTCCCCATCAAGCGAGGCTCTCTCCCTGGAGAGTACAGCATTGCTGATTCCACCCTTACTGTTCTTTGACTAATGGGATGAAAGTTGCCCCGATATTTTTCTCAACAAAAAAGAAAGCCCAAGGGAAATGTTAATTTTTCATCGGAATGAGCTGACAAGGTGTTTTTCTATCTCAGATTGGTGAAGGCAGGAAAATAGGCCCAAGAAGCCCAAAAATTTGGCAAATACTAAAAGTATTGCACTAGTGCTGCCCGGTACCCCACTGTAAGTGTGGCCTGCTCCAACCCCAGTCTCCAGTTTAAAAATGGGTGTTATTCAGCCACTGGGCTTCCCGAGTGCTGGCACTTTTATATTTGGCTTGCAGCTAACTAGGGGTTGCCAACCCTCCAGGACTGCCCTGGAGTCTCCAGGAATTAAAGACTAATCTCCGGGACACTGCTGCCAGCAAAAAACCCAGGAGAAAAATCATAGGGGCAATAGGAAATTGCTTAAAAAAAAATGTTCTTTTGAACACTTTTGCTTACTAGTTATAAAAATATCAGACATGGGAAAAAGGCTGAAAAATCATCCAATTGGGTAATGAAGAATCTATTCACTTTCCGATTGGTGGAGGAAGGCTGGGGACCGTGAGGATGGACATGTCGGGCGACCAATGGCGGGAGTATGCAGGTATAATGATTGGAGGCAGGAGGTCATGTGATGGAACCTCCAGGAATACGTCCAACCGGAGTTGGCAACCCTGCGCGTAACACATGCCCGAGGAACCTGGAAGCACTGGTGTAATATTCAGTACCTTCAGGGACAGTGTGAAGTAAATTTACAAAATGGTTTTCCCAGTGTGGAACCGCTCCCCCTCCCCTCCCCCTCAACCCCCTCCCTGCCCCGCGAGCACGTGATCAGAATTTGGGGCACGCACCTGAATTCCCAATATGCAACATCGGTGCACAAATTGGTACACTACCCTTCACCCATGAACTTAAATACAATCAGAAAATCCGTAATGGGTTTATCACCCGACATTAAAAAATGGCTTCGAATGGTGAGGAGAATATTTGAGCCTTTCTGTTTGAGCAGGGCAACAGACGACAGAAGAGCTGTCCTATGTCAAACTGCTGCTTTTAATGCCTCAAAATTCAAAATTTCTGGTAATTCTTTTGACGCATGGGTTCTCAGACAAACTTCCCAACATTCGATGGAGTTAACAATCGGTGAAGTAACATCACAAATATGGTAGGTTTTCTAGAAAAAGTGAACTGTGTAACAGTGCGTCAACTGTTTAAAAGAAACAATGATGGAATGGAACAAACCAGTCAGGTCACATCAAGTGAACAATGCTGCCAATTAAATCAAGAAACATTCCACTTTAATCTTATATGTGAATGATACCAGCGTTCACCCTCCCCTGACCGGGAGTGTTGAATGATACCAGTGTTCACCCCCACTGACCGGGAGTGTTGAATGATACCAGCGTTCACCCTCCCCTGACCGGGAGTGTTGAATGATACCAGTGTTCACCCCCACTGACCGGGAGTGTTGAATGATACCAGCGTTCACCCTCCCCTGACCGGGAGTGTTGAATGATACCAGCGTTCACCCTCCCCTGACCGGGAGTGTTGAATGATACCAGTGTTCACCCCCACTGACCGGGAGTGTTGAATGATACCAGCGTTCACCCCCACTGACCGGGAGTGTTGAATGATACCAGCGTTCACCCTCCCCTGACCGGGAGTGTTGAATGATACCAGTGTTCACCCCCACTGACCGGGAGTGTTGAATGATACCAGCGTTCACCCTCCCCTGACCGGGAGTGTTGAATGATACCAGCGTTCACCCTCCCCTGACCGGGAGTGTTGAATGATACCAGTGTTCACCCCCACTGACCGGGAGTGTTGAATGATACCAGCGTTCACCCCCACTGACCGGGAGTGTTGAATGATACCAGCGTTCACCCTCCCCTGACCGGGAGTGTTGAATGATACCAGTGTTCATCCTCCCCTGACCGGGAGTGTTGAATGATACCAGCGTTCACCCTCCCCTGACCGGGAGTGTTGAATGATACCAGTGTTCACCCCCACTGACCGGGAGTGTTGAATGATACCAGTGTTCACCCTCCCCTGACCGGGAGTGTTGAATGATACCAGTGTTCACCCTCCCCTGACCGGGAGTGTTGAATGATACCAGCGTTCACCCTCCCCTGACCGGGAGTGTTGAATGATACCAGTGTTCACCCTCCCCTGACCGGGAGTGTTGAATGATACCAGTGTTCACCCTCCCCTGACCGGGAGTGTTGAATGATACCAGCGTTCACCCTCCCCTGACCGGGAGTGTTGAATGATACCAGTGTTCACCCTCCCCTGACCGGGAGTACTGAATGATACCAGCGTTCACCCCCCCCCTGACCGGGAGTGTTGAATGATACCAGTGTTCACCCTCCCCTGACCGGGAGTGTTGAATGATACCAGCGTTCACCCTCCCCTGACCGGGAGTGTTGAATGATACCAGCGTTCACCCTCCCCTGACCGGGAGTGTTGAATGATACCAGCGTTCACCCCCACTGACCGGGAGTGTTGAATGATACCAGCGTTCACCCTCCCTTGACCGGGAGTGTTGAATGATACCAGTGTTCACCCCCACTGACCGGGAGTGTTGAATGATACCAGCGTTCACCCTCCCCTGACCGGGAGTGTTGAATGATACCAGCGTTCACCCCCACTGACCGGGAGTGTTGAATGATACCAGCGTTCACCCTCCCTTGACCGGGAGTGTTGAATGATACCAGCGTTCACCCTCCCCTGACCGGGAGTGTTGAATGATACCAGCGTTCACCCTCCCCTGACCGGGAGTACTGAATTGAATCTCCGAGGTGTGGCGGTTTCCTGCATGGCCCCGTTTCTTACCTAACTGTGCGGGAGTCATGTTGATTGGACCTGGCCTGTGAGCTTCCTTCCATTGCTTCAGCTCTTCCAGTTCCTTATTTGCCACTACAACGGAGAATATTATCATTATTGTATGGCCTGCTGGATGAGCCCAATAAACAGCATGTGACAGGCTTATAAGACCATAAGACCATAAGAGATAGGAGCAGGAGTAGGCCATTCGGCCCCTCGAGCCTGCTCCGCCATTTAATGAGATCATGGCTGATCTGATTTTTACCTCAACTCCACTTTCCTGCCTTTTCCCCATATCCTTTGACTCCCTTGCTGATCAAAAATTTGTCTAACTCAGCCTTGAATGTATTCAATGACTCAGCCTCCACAGCCTTTTGGGGTAAAGAATTCCAAAGATTCATGACCGTCTGGGAGAAGAAATTCCTCCTCATTTCCGTCTTAAAGGGCGACCCCTTATTCTGAGACTATGCCCCCTAGTTTTAGATTCCCCCATGAGGGATAACATCCTCTCAGCATCGACCCTATCGAGTCCCCTCAGAATCTTGTATGTTTCAATAAGATCTCCTCTCATTCTTCTAAACTCCAATGAGTATAGACCCAACCTGGTCAATCTTTCCTCATAAGACAACCCTTCCATACCCGGAATCAACCGAGTGAACCTTCTCTGAACTGCCTCCAATGCAAGTCTATCCTTCCTTAAATAAGGGCACCCGAACTGTACGCAGTGCTCCAGGTGTGGTCTCACCAGCACCCTGTACAGTTGTAGCATGACTTCCCTGTTTTTATACTCCATCCCCCTAGAAATAAAGGCCAATATTCCATTTGCCTTCCAGATTACCTGCTGCACCTGTACGTTGACTTTTTGTGTTTCATGTACAAGGACACCCAGATCCCTCTGTACTGCAGCATTTTGTAGTATTTCTCCATTCAAGTAATATTTTGCTTTTTTATTTTTACTCCCAAAGTGGATGACTTCACATTTTCCCACGTTATATTCCATCTGCTAAATTTTTGCCCATTCGCTTAACCTGTCAATATACCTTTGCAGACACTTTGTGTCCTCATCGCAACTTGCTTTTCCACCTATCTTTGTATCATCAGCAAATTTGGCCACAAGACACTCTGTTCCTTCATCCAAGTCATTGATATATATTGTAAATAGTTGAGGCCCCAGCACTGAGCCCTGCGGCACCCCACTAGTTACAGATTGCCATTTTGAAAATGACCCATTTATCCCGACTCTTTGTTTTCTGTTAGTTAGCCAATCCTCGATCCATGCCAGTATATTACCCCCAACACCATGAGCTCTTATCTTGTGCAGTAATCTTTTATGTGGCACCTTATCGAATGCTTTCTGGAAATCCAAATATACTGCATCCATTGGTTCCCCTTTATCCACCCTGCCCGCTACTTCCTCAAAGAACTCTAATACATTTTTCAGACACGATTTCCCCTTCATAAAACCATGTTGACTCTCCTTGATTGTATTATGAGTCTCCAAATGTCCTGCTACTACTTCCTTAATAATGGATTCTAGCATTTTCCCAATGACCGATGTTAGGCTAACTGGTCTATAGTTACCTGCTTTCTGTATCACTCCCTTCTTGAATAGGGGTGTTACATTTGCGGTTTTCCAATCCGCTGGGACCTTTCCAGAATCTAGTGAATTCTGGAAGATTACAACCAATGTATCCACTATCTCTGTAGCCACTTCCTTTAAGACCCTTGGATGCAAGCCATCAGGTCCAGGGGACTTGTCAGCCTTTAGACTCATTAGTTTACCTAGTACTTTTTCTCTAGTGATAGTGATTGTTTTTATTTCCTCCCTCTCCTTTGCCCCTTTCTACTATTATTGGTATATTATTAGTGTCTTCTACTGTGAAGACAGATACAAAATATCTATTAATTCCTCTGCCATTTCCTTGTTTTCCATTATTATTTCCCCAGTCTCATCCTCTAAGGGACCAATATTTACTTTAGCCACCCTCTTCCTTTTTATATACTTGTAGAAGTTTTTACTGTCAGTTTTTATATTTCTTGCTAGTTTACTCTCATAATTTATTTTCTCCCTCTTTAGTATTCTTTTAGTCATCCTTTGCTGGTTTTTAAAGTTTTCCCAATCTTCGTGCTTACCAGTAATCTTTGCCATGTTGTATGCTTTTTATTTTAACCTGATACCATCCTTGACTTCCTTAGTTAGCCATGGTCGGTTCAGCCTTTTTGTGGAGTCTTTCCTCCTCACAGGGATATATTTTTGTTGTGAGTCATAAAGTATCTTTTTAAATGTTTGCCACTGATTATCCACCATCATACCATCTAATCTGTTTACCCAGTCCACTTTAGCCAATTCCGCCCTCATTCCTTTATAATTGCCCTTTTTTAAGTTTAATACAGTAGTTTCAGACCCAAGATCCTCGCTCTCAAACTGGATGTGAAATTCTATCATGTTATGATCACTGCTTCCCAGGGGATCCATTACTTTGAGATCATTAATAAATCCTGTTTCGTTACCCATTACCAGATCTAAATTGGCCTGTTCCCTGGTTGGTTCCCTGATGTATTGGTCTAAGAAACAGTCCCTAATACACTCTATGAACTCCTTCTCAGGGCTATTTTTGCCAATTTGATTTGTCCAATCTCTGTGAAAGTTAAAATCGCCCATGATTATTGCATAACCTTTTTTACAAGCCTCCCTTATTTCCTGATTAATATTTTGCCCTACAGTGTAGCTACTGTTAGGGGGCCTATATACTACTCTCACCAGTGATTTCATTCCCTTGCTATTTCTTATCTCCACCCAAATTGATTCAACATCTTGATCTTCTGAGCCAAGATCATTTCTCACTATTATACCAATTTCATCCTTTATTAACAGAGCTACCCCACCAACTTTACCTTTTCTCCTATCCTTCCGAAATGTTAAATAACCCTGAATATTTGGCTCCCAACCTTGGTCACCTTGCAACCACGTCTCTGTAATGGCCACGAGATCATACCCATTTGTTTCTATTTGTGCCGTCAATTCATCTATCTTATTACGAATGCTGCGTGCATTCAGATAAAGAACCTTTAATTTTGTCTTTTTAGCATTCTTTCCTACCCCGGCCCCATTTGCTGGTGCACTCTTATGTTTGTACGCTCTGTCCCTTCCTGACACACTCTGTTTATCATTACCTCCACCACTTTCCTGTACTACTTCCTTGTCTTTTCTCTTTATCAATCTAAACTTCGCCTCACCTGAGCCCTCCCCCCCTCTATTTAGTTTAAAGCCTTCTCTACTGCCCTAGTTATTCGGTTTGCCAGGAAACTGGTCCCAGCATGGTTCAGGTGAAGCCCATCCTAACGGAACAGCTCCCTCTTTCCCCAGTACTGGTGCCAGTGCCCCATGAATCGAAAATATTCTGTAGCTCAAAATGACCAGGTGAACAGTGAACAGTGAACCTGGTGCCTCTATGTAACCAAACTCTTTGAGCTATACTTCCTCTTCTTTTTGATCCTATTTTTTGGTACCTTATAGTGACCGCCGATCAAAATGGCGGGTGATGGCAACTTCTCTGCGGCCAATTCCACGCAACCCGCATTCATCAGCGGGAAGAGGACGGAAATCGGTCAGATATAGAACCGCTGGCGTAACCTTCCTTTCACACATCTCAGTCAGCCGGTGGCCTCAGGACCAGTATAGATAACAACTTGCATTTATATAATGCCTTTAGCGTAGTAAAAACGTCCCAGGGCGCTTCACAAGAGCGTTAGCAGACTAAATATGACACCGAGCCCACATGAAGAGATATTAGGACAGGTGACCAAAAGCTTGGTCAAAGAGGTAGGTTTTAAGGAACGACTAAAAGGAGGAGAGAGAGGTAGAGAGGCGGAGAGGTTCAGGGAGGGAATTCCAGAACTTAGGGCCTAGGCAGCTGAAGACACGGCCGCCGATGGTGGAGCAATGGAAAGGCCAGAATTGGAGCAGCGCAGAGATCTCGGAGGGTTGTAGGGCTGGAGGAGGTTACAGAGATAGGGAGGGGCGAGGCCATGAAGGGATTTGAACACAAAAATGAGAATTTTAAATTTGAGTCAATGCTGGATCAGGAGCCAAAGTAGGTCAGCGAGCACAGGGGTGATGGGTGAACTGGAATTGGTGTGAGTTAGGATACGGGCAGCAGAGATTTGGATGAGCTGATGTTTGCAGAGGGTGGAAGATGGGAGGTCGAGCATTGGAAAAGCACCATTTTCTTTGTTTAAATACTTACTCCTCTGCAGCTGAGATCTCCTGCTCTCATTTGGTGGAATCATTGAATATCCTCCCCTACTGTAATTTAAAAAGAGATAAGAATTATTTGTCAGTTGTATGAATAGAAAGAAGGAAAGATAGAACTTGCATTTATATAGCGCCTTTCACGGCCTCAAAACATCCCAAAGTGTTTTACCTCCAATGAAGTACTTTTTGAAGAGTAGTCACTGTCAAAATGCAGGAATGGCTGCTGTGTAAGAATTACAAATCTCTTTGACATCATTAGCCGATGTTTAATTAATTTTAATATTGTACGTGCTGGAACCTCATATGTTTTTAAAAAAACAGAAGTTACCTCTGCCTCCATGTTTACGAAGAATTCTTTCTAACGGTGTTTTTGAATGATCAGTGTTTTGTACTGCTGTACTGTCAGCAGTGTCGAATGAATTGTCTTGCTCATTCTATGTGGCCAATAATGTGATTTGCTTCAGGCACTGGGGCCCTGTATTACTGGGTATTGAGGCCTGAGGCCTGCCCAGTGCCCATTGAGCGCTGCACCACAGACCGTGGGCCACAAGTGTCTTGAGTGCAAAGACTTCATAATGTGGCTGGCCTGCCTGATAGGTTGCTCTAGTTGTTCAGCGCCCATTTGCTACAAGCACTTGAGGGGAGACCTGGAAAAAATTGTCCCTTTTCTTCCTGGATGGCCCTTTCCTCCTTCTCCTCTCCTCGTCTTTTCCTGGTGTGCCTACCTTTGTTTGGCTTCCACTGTATCCCTCTTACTGTTTGTGGGAGCTTCCTGTGTGCAAATTGGCTGCTGCGTTTCCTACATTACAACAGCGACTACACTTCAAAAAAGTACTTAATTGGCTGTAAAGCACTTTGGGGCGTCCTGAGGTTGTGAAAGGCGTTATATAAATGCAAGTCTTTCTGTCTTTATCAGCTGCAATCTTTTGCGCCTAAGTAAAGAACTTGCACAGGGCTCCCCCACCCAAACAGAGATCACTTCACATCTATATCTAATATACATAATTTGAAATATTTATTTTGTATGTCACTGATGTCAGAGATTTATTTTATATCAGTCGGGGTGGGGGAGTGGAGCAGATTTATTATATTATTCGCTGTGATTAGGGGCACCGTAGAGGGACCTCCGATTTTCGGGCGACCTGACGTCATACTTACACACATGCACCGGTCCTTCCAAGGACTTCTTCCGACATAAGTAACATTAGGACAGGAACAGAATCCATATGGATTGAGATGAAGGATAAGAAGGGATTGATCATGTTAATAGATATATTCTACAGACCACCTAATAGTGGAAGGGAAGTGGAGGATGAAATATGTAGGCAAATCTATGAACGGAGTAAAAGGCATTGAATAATAATCATCGGAGATTTCAACTACCCCCAAATAAATGGGCAAGAAGAGGTAGGGAAAGGGGAAAGGGGAATGGAGTTTTTACAATGTGTACAGGACTCCTTTCTTACCCAGTATGTGAGAAGCCCAACAAGAGAGGAATCACTGCTGGATCGAGTAATGGGAAATGAACCAGAACAGATAAGAGAAGTAAACATAGGGGAACATCTAGGCAATAGCGATCATAACATAATAAGGTTTACGATAATGATTGAGAAAGACATAAGTAAGACAAAGACTAAATTAATAAATTGGGGAAAAGCTGATTATGAAGGGATGAGGATGGAACTAGGGAAGGTAAACTGGAAAAGAACATTGACAGACAATGAGATAGAACAGTAGTGGGAAATATTTAAAATGGTGATCAGTAGAGTTCAGGAGAAATATATTCCATTAAAAAACATGAACAATCTATCCAATAATGAATCACCAAGTATGAATAAAGAGATAAGGGTGAAATTGAAACTAAAGAAAAAGGCATACTCTAAATGCACAGACAATAAAGGAGAGGATGACAAAAGGGAATACGAAGAGGTTTGGAAATGCGGCAAAAAACAATTAGGAAAGCAAAGAGGAACTACAAGATTAAATTATCAAGGAATATAAAAGAAATAGTAAAATATTCTACTGACACATAAATAATAAAAGGAAAATTAAAATAGGGATAGGGCAACTAAGGGATACACATAATAAACTCACAGCGAAATGGTAGAAATATTGAATAATTACTTTGTCTCAGTATTTACCTGGGAGACTAACAAGGTGGGTATGACATTAGAAGACGAGATCAAATAGGATATCAAGACATTTAAGTTAGAAAGGGGGGAGATAATTGATAAACTAATCAAACTTAGAGAGGATAAGACCCCCGGTCCAGATGGATTGCATCTGCGCATATTAAAAGAAGTTATGGAAGAGATAGCAGAGGTACAAGTATACATACATACATACATATAAAAATTCAATAGAAAAGGGAATAGTGCCAGAGGACTGGTGGACAGCTAAAGTTACTCCTCTATTTAAAATAGGGAAATAGAACAAGTCCAGAGAACTATAGACCAATTAGCTTAACATCGGTGGTAGGAAAGATACTGAAATCTTTACTAAAAGATGTAATAGAAAGACTTCTAGAGAACAACAATATAATAAGGAACAGTCAGCACGGATATCAAAAGGGAAAGTCATGCTTGACCAATCTTCTCCAATTCTTTGAGGAAGTAACAGAAAGAGTAGATAAGGGTAATGCAGTAGATGTAATATACATGGACTTTCAAAAGGCCTTCGATAAGGTACCGCATAGAAGACTCGTGACTAAGGTCAGAGCATGTGGAGTCAGGAGACAATTAGCAGAATGGATAGCAAGCTGGCTACAAAACAGAAAACAGAGAGGAGGGATTAAAGGTAGTTACTCAGACTGGCAAAAGGTGGGAAGTGGTGTTCCACAGGGATCGGTGCTGGGACTGTTCACAATTTACATTAACGATTTGGACTCGGGAATCGGAAGTACCATATCAAACTTTGCGGACACCGCCAAATCGGGGGGTATTGTTACTAGGGAGGATGATTGCGATAAAATACAAAAAGACATTAATAAACTTGCAGAATGGGTGTGTACTTGGCAAAATTAATTTCAATATAGGTAAGTGTGAGGTGGTGCATTTTGGTAGGAGAAATAAAGAGGCCACATCCTCCTTGCAATGTAAGAGTGTAAATGGGGTAGAGGCACAAAGGGATCTAATTCAATCATCATTAAAAGTAGCCACACAGGTTAATAAGGCCAACAAAAAGTGCAAACAAAGCTTTGGAGTTCATTTCCAGAGAAATAAAATTCAAAAGCAGAGAAGTTATGTTAAACTTATATAGAACCTTGGTTAGACAACACTTAAGAGTACTGAGCACACTTCTGGTCTCCATATTAGAAAAGGATATAGACGCACTGGAGAAAGCACAAAAAAGATTTAAAAAAAAAATTCGTTCATGGGATGTGGGCGTCGCTGGTGAGGCCAGCATTTACTGCCCATCCCTAACTGCCCTTGAGAAGGTGGTGGTGAGCCGCCTTCTTGAACTGCTGTAGTCCGTGTGGTGAAGGTTCACCCACAGTGCTGTTAGGTAGGGAGTGCCAGGATTTTGACCCAGCGACGATGAAGGAATGGCAATATATTTCCAAGTCGGGACGGTGTGTGACTTGGAGGGGAACGCGCAGGTGGTGTTGTTCCCATGTGCCTGCTGCCCTTGTCCTTCTAGGCGGTAGAGGTCGCGGGTTTGGGAGGTGCTGCCGAAGAAGCCTTGGCGAGTTGCTGCAGTGCATCCTGAGGATGGTGCACACTGCAGCCACGGTGCGCCGGTGGTGAAGGGAGTGAGTGTTTAGGGTAGTGGATGGGGTGCCAATCAAGCGGGCTGCTTTGTCCTGGATAGTGTCGAGCTTCTTGAGTGTTGTTGGAGCTGCACTCATCCAGGCAAGTGGTGAGTATTCCATCACACTCTTGACTTGTGTCTTGTAGATGGTGGAAAGGCTTTGGGGAGTCAGGAGGTGAATCACTCGCCGCAGAATACCCAGCCTCTGACCTGCTCTTGTAGCCACAGTATTTATATGGCTGGTCCAGTTAAGTTTCTGGTCAATGGTGACCCCCAGGATGTTGATGGTGGGGGATTCGGCGATGGTAATGCCGTCGAATGTCAAGGGGAGGTGGTTAGACTCTCTCTTGTTGGAGATGGTCATTGCCTGGCAGTTATCTGGCGCGAATGTTACTTGCCACTTATGAGTCCAAGCCTGAATGTTGTCCAGGTCTTGCTGCATGTGGGCACGGACTGCCTCATTATCTGAAGGGTTACAAATGGAACTGAACACTGTGCAATCATCAGCGAACATCCCCATTTCTGATCTTATGATGGAGGGAAGGACATTGATGAAGCAGCTGAAGATGGTTCGGCCTAGGACACTGCCTTGAGGAACTCCTGCAGCAATGTCCTTGAGCTGACATGATTGGCCTCCAACAACCACTACCATCTTCCTTTTTGCTAGGTATGACTCCAGCCACTGGAGAGTTTTCCCCGATTCCCATTGCCTTCAATTTTACTAGGGCTCCTTGGTGCCACACTCGGTCAAATGCTGCCTTGATGTCAAGGGCAGTCACTCTCACCTCACCTCTGGAATTCAGCTCTTTTGTCCATGTTGGAGGCTGTAATGAGGTCTGGAGCTGAGTGGTCCTGGCAGAACCCAAACTGAGCAGGTTATTGGTGAGTAAGTGCCGCTTGATAGCACTGTCGACGATACCTTCCATCACTTTGCTGATGATTGAGAGTAGACTGATGGGGCGGTAATTGGCCGGATTGGATTTGTCCTTCGTTTTGTGGACAGGACATACCTGGGCAATTTTCCACATTGTCGGGTGGATGCCAGTGTTGTAGCTGTACTGGAACAGTTTGGCTAGAGGCGCAGCTAGTTCTGGAGCACAAGTCTTCAGCATTACAGCCGGGATGTTGTCGGGGCCCATAGCCTTTGCTGTATCCAGTGCACTCAGCCGTTTCTTAATATCACGTGGAGTGAATCGAATTGGCTGAAGACTGGCTTCTGTGATGGTGGGGATATCGGGAGGAGGCCGAGATGGATCATCCACTCCGAGGGGCCGATTGGCCTACTCCTGCTCCAATTTCTTATGTTCTTATGTTCTTATGAGATGGATCATTTACAAGGATGATACCACAACTGAGAGGTTATAACCGTCAGGGATGGCAGAACAGGCTGGGGCTCTTTTCTCTAGAAAAGAAAAGGCTGGTGGGTGACCTAATAGAGGTCTTTAAAATTATGAAGGGGTTCGATCGTGTTGACGTAGAGAAGATGTTTCCACTTGTGGGGGAGTCCAAAATTAGGGCCATAAATATAAGATAGTCACTAATAAATCCAATAGGAATTCATAGAGCGGTGAGAATGTGGAACTTGCTACCACGTGGAATAGTTGAGGCGAATAGAATAGATGCTTTTAAGGGGAAGCTAGATAAACAGATGAGGGAGAAAGAAATAGAAGGATATGCTGATAGGGTGAGATGAAGTAAGGTGGGAGGAGGCTTGTGTGGAGCAGAAACTCCGGCATGGACCCGTTGGGCCGAATGGCCCGTTTGTGTGCTGTAAATTCTATGGAACATGACCCCACGGCACCATCATTACAGACCGGCCCACAGGTGGGGCCTAGCGCTGGGGGAGGAAAGTGTAACACAGCTCCAGGCCTGAGGGGGCTCAGGGCCCTAAGAAATTGACTTTAGTTTTCTTCTGGCGACCCCCCCCCCACCTCACAGATCCTCTCCTCCGGATGGGGAGGGGGCGGAAGGTGATCCTAACACTAGCCCCAACGACAAGTGTCTTTTCCCAGGCTGATGAGAAAGTGAGGTGGGAGGTGGAGAAGGCCCCTCCCTCCTACTCTGCGTGGGCCTGTCTGCCCACTGCCATTTCTCTACACCTCCTCCCCACCCCCAGAAGTCCTGGAACTCCCAGGGCAACATTAAAGAGGGTGAAAAACCCAGGGGAATGGAAATGGACCAGAAAAACGAGCCCCGGTAAATCCACCAGGATATTTTCTACCACGACCGACCTCTCCTCAGATCCCAAACTCCAATTACTTTCCAGCCACCAGATGGCAGTATCGTCTCCCCAGTTTATCATGTCAATACATCAGGATGTGGAGATGCCGGTGATGGACTGGGGTTGACAATTGTAGACAATTTTACAACACCAAGTTATAGTCCAACGATTTTATTTGTAATAAAAAAGCTTGTAAATTTCAAATAAAATCGTTGGACTATAACTTGGTGTTGTAAAATTGTTTACAATATATCAGGTGCCTTTTGTTAATCACAACCAGGAGAAAGAGTTCTCCCCGTTAATTTATCTTTTAATATTCTGGGATTTATTCTTTGGGATGTTTCCTTATCCCCAGTGCTTTCTCATCCTCCTGCATTTACAATATTAGCTTTGATGCAGAATAGAACAATGTGTTTACAAAGTACCTTTTAAATCCTCCAGATCTCCCAAAGACCTTTGCAGCCAAAGAAATTACTGTTGAAGTGTCCTCGCTGTTATAATGTTGGCAAAAGCTGCTGCCAATTTACGCACAGCAAGATGTCCCAAACAGCAAATGAGATGAAATGACCTGTTTTTCGTGGTGTTGACTGAGGGATAAATGTTGTCCAGGGCACTCGGAGAACTCCCTGAACAGCCAAATGGGAGCTTGGCTTTAACCATCCTCATCTGAAAGACGGCACCTCTGACAGTGCAGCATTCCATCAGTACTGGCACTGGGAGTGTCAGCCTGGAGCTTGAGTGGGGCTTCGACCGAGAACTTTTGAAGTCAGAGACAGGAATGTGGGCGGCTGAGTCAAGCTGTAAGCTGATTAACATTGCTGTGGATTCGAACGCCCTGTGTGGTAGATATTCTGATCAGGTGCTACGAGCACCGATCGACCGAGTAGGTCATGGCCCGTTTGGCGTCACATTTGTTTCCTGTGAGCAAAAGTAACCGGCAATTAGTGCTGTTGGGGGGAGGGTTTAAACTAGAGTGGCAGGGGGATGGGAACCTGAGCGGGGAGTCAGAAGGAAGTAAAGTTGAGAGCAGCAAGAGAGGGGAAGACCCAGGGGAAATTTACAATACAAATAATACAAACAGTTATTCAAGAACAAGTGAAAGGGAAAAGCATAGAGCAGAGGAAAGAAAGTGTACTTTAGACAATACAGATAAAGTAAAAACTAGAAGGCATGAGGCGATTAACCCAGCATCAAAGCTGAAGGTCAGGCTAGGGTGTGTGGCCCAACTAAGAGTTCTATACACAAATGCACGGAGTATAAGGAATAAATTAAATGAACTACAGGTTCAAATTCAAATTGGAGGGTATGACATGATAGCTATTACTGAGACATGGCTGCAGGATGGTCAGGATTGGGAACTAAATATACCGGGTTATAAGGTTTACAGGAGAGATAGGGAAAATGGAAGAGGGGGAGGAGTAGCCTTAGTGATTAGAGATGAAATCACTTCAATGATAAAGGGGGATATAATGAGAGGTAAGCAGCCAACAGAGACCATATGGGTTGAATTGAGAAATAGGAAAGGATCTAAGACTATAGTGGGAGTTGTGTATAGGAGCCCTGGCAGCAGCTCTGAAGTGCTAGATTGTATAAAAGCAGAGATTAGAAAAGCGTGTAAGAAAGGCATAGTGGTCTTAATGGGGGACTTTAACCTTCACACAGCTTGGGAAAAGCAGACTAGCAACTGTCAGAAAGGTAGTGAATTTCTTGAGTGTGTGCGGGATAGTTTTCTACAGCAGTATGTCCTAGAGGCAACAAGGGGGCAAGCCATACTAGATTTAGTAATGAGTAATGAACCAGATTTAGTTAACAGCTTAACTGTGTGTGTTCATCTATTCAATAGTGATCATAACATGATCGAGTTCAATGTAGTGTTTGAAAGGGAAAAAAGTGAATCAGCTGCTAAGATTCTAGACTTGGGTAAGGCCGACTTCAATGGGATGAGACAGAGACTGTCCACAGTAAACTGGGCAAATCTGTTAATGGGTAAAAAGACTGATGATCAGTGGGAAATGTTTAAAGAAACATTTAACGTGATACAGAATCGGTTTATACCCCTGAGGGGCAAGAACTCTACTTGCCAAAAAAAACAGCCATGGACAACTAAAGAGGTAAGGGACAGTATAAGACATAAGGAAAGGGCATACAAAAAGGCAAAAAATGGCACAGATCCTGGCAAATGGGAAAGATACAAAGATCAACAAAGGGTCACAAAAAGAGAGTATGAAAAGAAACTTGCAAGGGATATCAAAACAAATACGAAGAACTTTTATAGTTATATTAGGAAAAAGAGGGTGGTCAGGAGCAGTGTTGGCCCCTTAAAAACTGCAAGTGGGAATATTGTCATAGACAATGGGGAAATGGCGGACATGTTGAACAATTACTTTGCGTCAGTATTTACAGTAGAAAAAGAGGATAGCATGCCGGAAATCCCAAGAAAACTAATATTGAATCGGGGACAGGGACTCGATAAAATTAACATAAGTAAAGCAACAGTAATGAAGAAAATAATAGCACTAAAGAGTGACAAATCCCCAGGACCAGATGGTTTCCATCCCAGGGTTTTAAAGGAAGTAGGTGATCAGATTGCAGATGCCCGAACTATAATCTTTCAAAGTTCTCGAGATTCAGGAACTGTCCCTCTAGATTGGAAAATTGCACATGTCACTCCACTTTTTAAGAAAGGAGAAAGAGGGAAACCAGGGAATTATAGACCAGTTAGCCTAACATCTGTTGTGGGGAAAATGCTGGAGTCTATAATTAAGGATAGGATGATTGAACACCTCGAGAATTTTCAGTTAATCAGAGAGAGCCAGCATGGATTTGTGAAAGGTAGGTCATGCCTGACAAACCTGATAGAATTTTTTGAAGAAGTGACTAAAGTAGTGGACAGGGGAATGTCAATGGATGTTATTTATATGGACTTCCAGAAGGCATTTGATAAGGTCCCACATAAGAGACTGTTAGCTAAGATAGAAGCCCATGGAATCGAGGGAAAAGTGCGGACTTGGTTAGGAAGTTGGCTGAGCGAAAGGCGACAGAGAGTAGGGATAATGGGTAGGTACTCACATTGGCAGGATGTGACTAGTGGAGACCCGCAGGGATCTGTCTTGGGGCCTCAATTATTCACAATATTTATTAACGACTTAGATGGAGGCATAGAAAGTCTCATATCTAAGTTTGCCGATGACACAAAAGATTGGTAGCATTCTAAGCAGTGTAGATGAAAACATAAAATTACAAAGCGATATTGATAGATTAGGTGAATGGGCAAAACTGTGGCAAATGGAATTCAATGTAGGCAAATGTGAGGTCATTTACTTTGGATCAAAAAAGGATAGAATAGGGTACATTCTAAATGGTAAAAAGTTAAAAACAGTGGATGTCCAAAGGGACTTAGGGGTTCAGGTACATAGATCATTGAAGTGTGATGAACAGGTGCAGAAAATGATCAATAAGGCTAATGGAATGCTGGCTTTTATATCTAGAGGACTAGAGTACAAGGGGGCAGAAGTTATGCTGCAGCTATACAAAACCCTAGTTAGACTGTACCTGGAGTACTGTGAGCAGTTCTGGGCATCGTACCTTCGGAAGGACATATTGTCCTTGGAGGGAGTGCAGCGTAGGTTTACTAGAATGATACCTGGACTTCAAGGGTTAAGTTACGAGGAGAGATTACACAAATTGGGGTTGTATTCTCTGGAGTTTCGAAGGTTAAGGGGTGATCTGATCGAAGTTTGTAAGATATTCAGGGGAACAGTTAGGGTGGATAGAGAGAAACTATTTCCGCTGGTTTGGGATTTTAGGAGTGGGGGCACAGTCTAAAAATTAGAGCCAGACCTTTCAGGAGCGAGATTAGAAAACATTTCTACACACAAAGGGTGGTAGAAGTTTGGAACTCTCTTCCGCAAACGGCAATTGATACTAGCTCAATTGCTGAATTTAAATCTGAGATAGATAGCTTTTTGGCAATCAAAGGTATTGAGAGATATGGGCCAAAGGCAGGTCTATGGAGTTAGATCACAGATCAGCCATGATCTTATCGAATGGCGGAGCAGGCATGAGGGACTGAATGGCCTACTCCTGTTCCTATGTTCCTATGTAACAGCAAGAGAGAGAAATTCATCAAAACCCTGAATTGAACATAAGCAGCACAGTGTCAGCCTTAGTGCAGAGAAAGCACTCTCACTTAAGTCCCACTCCAGAGACTTCAGCACATAATCCAGGCTGATACTCCCAGTGTGGTACTGAGGGAGTGCTGCACTGTCGGAGGTGCAGTGAAGTTATTTTAAACTTATATAGAACCTTGGTTAGACCACGCTTAGAGTACTGTGCACTGTTGTGGTCTTTATATCATAAAAAGGATATAGAAGCACGAGAAAGTTCAAAAAAGATTTACAAGGATGATACCAGAATTGAGAGGGTACAACTATTAGGAAAGACTGAACAGGCTGGGGCTCTTTTCTCTAGCAAAGAGAAGACTGAGTGGTGACCTGATAGAGGTGCTAAAATTATGAAGGGGTTCAATAGGATAGAAGTAGAGAAGATGTTTCCACTTGAGGGGGAGTCCAAAACCAGGGGCCATCAATATAAAATAGTTACTAATAAATCATGAGAATTCAGGAGAAACTTCTTTACTCAGAGACTGGTGAAATGTGGAACTCACTACCACAAGGAGTGGTTGAGGAGAATAGTATAGATGCATTTAAGGGAAGCTGGTTAAGTATATAAAAAGGAATAGAAGGATATGTTGATAGTGTGCGATGAAGGAAGGTGGGAGGAGGCTTTTGTGGAGCATAAACACCGGCATAGACCAGTTGGGTCAAATGGCCTGTTTTTGTGCTGTAAAATTTAATTTATTCTATGTAATATTAGTTTTGGTCTCCTCACATGGTGGGGGATATTGAGGCTTTGGAAAGGGTGCAGAGAAGATCCACAAGATGAATTGTCAGTTTATTGCTGGAGTCTATAATTAAGGATAGGGTGACTGAACACCTCGAGAATTTTCAGTTAATCAGAGAGAGCCAGCATGGATTTGTGAAAGGTAGGTCGTGCCTGACAAACCTGATAGAATTTTTTGAAGAGGTTAAATTGTAGTGGACAGGGGAATGTCAATGGATGTTATTTATAGGGACATCCAGAAGGCATTTGATAAGGTCCCACATAAGAGACTGTTAGCTAAGTTAGAAGCCCATGGAATCGAGGGAAAAGTACGGACTTGGTTAGGAAATTGGCTGAGCGAAAGGCGACAGAGAGTAGGGGTAATGGGTAGGTACTCACATTGGCAGGATGTGACTAGTGGAGTCCAGCAGGGATCTGTCTTGGGGCCTCAATTATTCACAATATTTATTAACGACTTAGATGAAGGCATAGAAAGTCTCATATCTAAGTTTGCTGATGACACAAAGATTGGTGGCATTGTAAGCAGTGTGGATGAAAACATAAAATTACAAAGGGATATTGATAGATCAGGTGAATGGGCAAAACTGTGGCAAATGGAATTCAATGTAGGTCATCCACTTTGGATCAAAAATGTGAGGTCATCCACTTTGGATCAAAAAAGGATAGAACAGGGCACTTACTAAATGGTAAAAAGTTAAAAACAGTGGATGTCCAAAGGGACTTAAGGGTTCAGGTACATAGATCATTGAAGTGTCATGAACAGGTGCAGAAAATAATCAAGAAGGCAAATGGAATGCTGGCCTTTATATCTAGAGGACTGGAATACAAGGGGGCAGAAGTTATGCTGCAGCTATACAAAACCCTGGTTAGACCACACCTGGAGTACTGTGAGCAGTTCTGGGCACCGCACCTTCGGAAGGACATATTGGCCTTGGAGGGAGTGCAGCGTATGTTTACTAGAATGATACCCGGACTTCAAGGGTTAAGTTACGAGGAGAGATTACACAAATTGGGGTTATATTCTCTAGAGTTTAGAAGGTTAAGGGGTGATCTGATCAAAGTTTATAAGATATTAAGGGGAACGGATAGGGTGGATAGAGAGAAATTATTTCCACTGGTTGGGGATTCTAGGAGTAGGGGGCACAGTCTAAAAGTTAGAGCCAGACCTTTCAGGAGTGAGATTAGAAAACACTTCTACACACAAAGGGTGGTAGAAGTTTGGAACTCTCTTCCGCAAACGGCAATTGATACTAGCTCAATTGCTAAATTTAAATCTGAGATAGATAGCTTTTTGGCAGCCAAAGGTATTAAGGGATATGGGCCAAAGTCGGGTATATGGAGCTAGATCATAGATCAGCCATGATCTTATCAAATGACGGAGCAGGCACGAGGGGCTGAATGGCCTACTCCTGTTCCTATGTTCCTAAAACACCTCAGTTACCCAGTTATCGGCTCAAAGAGCTGGGTCTCTATACTTTAGAGAAGTGCAGACTTACGGGCGATTTGATCGAGGCTTATAGATAATGAAGGGGTTAGATTGTGTTTATGTCGACCAATTATCTCAACTGAATATGTTAGGGAGAACCAGCGGGCATGCTTTACAAGTTAGGTTGGATGTTAGGTGGTGAGAATAGTGGACCTCTGGAACAGGCTGCCAGCTCGTGCGGTGGACGCTGATTCGCTGAATTCCTTCAAGTGAGAGCTGGTCCTGTTTCTAACTGGGGCGGAGATCACCTTATACAAGAGGTAGTTATCTGGTAATGTTGATCAGGGCCAGAGTGGTGTCCGTGGACTAGTTTCGATTGCCTAAGGATTTTGGAGAGGAATTTTCCAGCGGTTTCCCCCTAATTGGCCTGGATTTTTAAAATCTGTTTTCTTTGCCTCTCCCAGGAGTTACCATGGTTCCGGGTGGGTGGGGAGTGTCTGTATCGTGATGCATAAGACATCGCAATCATATGGGGTGGGCTGGATGGACCAGTAGGTATTTTCCTGGCTGTCATTTCAGTATGTTTGCATCCTAGATTACACCTTTGACGTGACTTTTCCATTGTGCCTGTAGTTCAGGTCCCATCCTCTTCCAGTTTGCAGATTGTTGCAGCAGAATTATAAAATACTAGCAAAGCTGCTATTGGCGAACACTACATAGAATCATAGAACATCAACATATTACAGCACAGAAGCCGCACACTAAACCCATCGAGCCTTTTCTACACTTGAACCACGTCTATTCCCACTCTCCAGCTTGCTTCCCATCTCCTTTAAGATTCCTCTTTTTCAAGCAACTATCCACTTCCATTGGATTCTGTGCCAACAGAATTAGTAACTTACCAACGACGGAGCTAAGTCTAAGTGGTTTATCATCTGCTGCCCAATCCCTGTCTCCTTTTTGAAGAAGGGTGTCAGATTTTCCACCCTCTAATTCTCTGGCACAACTTCCCATACCGCAGAATTTTGGAAAATCTCCGCTATTCCTTCCCTGGCTTCCCTCAGGATCCTTGGCTGTAAACCATCAAGTCCTGGGGATTTGTCTACCTTGGCGTTTCCGCTAGATTGCGCTGACTTTATCAGCCGAACCAATGCAAAACATCGAGGAATTTCAATGTACACTGGGCGTAAATTACGTCGAGCGTAATTCGAGTCTCCACCATCTTTTACATGGTTCGAGAATCATTGGGCTGAAGCTGGCCCCGCCCACAAAACTGGCCACGCCCCCCCCATCGAAATAACGAGGATGGTGAGTTTCCACCAATTGTGGCTGTTCGAGGAGGTTCTTGAAATTAATCTCGTTTTCTCAGGCGTACTGGCACCAGTAGGCACGTTTTAAACCTTTCTATACGTTAAAAAATATTTAATTTACTAAGAAACTGACTAGCATACATCAATGAAAGTAGTAAATGGTTCAGTGTCGTTTTTTTAAGTCATTTTCGGTGATTTAAAATTAGGTTACTCACAGGTGGAGAGCTGGGTATTCTTATTAAAAATGCTTATTTTTGGTGATAAACCCCATTGTCAGCCGTACTAATGAAACTACGCCAGGTTCTGTGATAACAGAACACTTGGAGGGCATTAACGGGATTGGACAAAGTCAGCATGGGTTTATGAAAGGGAAATCATGCTTAACAAATCTACTAGAGTTTTTTGAGGATGTAACTAGTAGAATAGATAAGGGAGAACCAGTGGATGTGGTGTATTTGGATTTTCAGAAGGCTTTTGATAAGGTCCCACACAAGAGGTTAGTGTGCAAAATTAAAGCACATGGGATTGGGGGGAATATACTGGCATAGATTGAGAATTGGTTGACAGACAGGAAACAGAGAGTAGGAATAAATGGGTCTTTTTCCGGATGGCAGGCAGTGACTAGTGGGGTACCACAGGGATCAGTGCTTGGGCCCCAGCTATTCACAATATATATCAATGATTTGGATGAGGGAACTAAATGTAACATTTCAAAGTTTGCAGACGACACAAAGCTGGGGTGGAATGTGAGCTGTGAGGAGGATGCAAAGAGGCTCCAATGTGATTTAGACAAGTTGGGTGAGTGGGCAAGAACATGGCAGATGCAGTATAACGTGGCTAAATGTGAGTTTATCCACTTTGGTTGTAAAAACAGAAAGTCAGATTCTTATCTGAATGGTGATAGATTGGGAAAAGGGGAGGTGCAACGAGACCTGGGTGTCCTTGTACACCAGTCACTGAAAGTGAGCATTCAGGTACAGCAAGCAGTTAGGAAGGCGAATGGTATGTTGGCCTTCATTGCAAGAGGATTTGAGTACAGAGCAGGGATGTCTTACTGCAGTTATACCGGGCCTTGGTGAGACCACATCTGGAGTATTGTGTGCAGTTTTGGTTTCCTTATCTGAGGAAGGATGTCCTTGCCATGGAGGGAGTGCAACCAAGGTTTACCAGACTGATTCCTGGGATGGCAGGACTGACGTATGAGGACAGATTGGGTCGACTAGGCCTATATTCACTAGAGTTTAGAAGAATGAGAGGTGATCTCATCGAAACATATAAAATTCTAACAGGACTAGACAGACTAGATGCAGGGAGGATGTTCCTGAAGGCTGGGGGGGTCCAGAACCAGGGGTCACAGTCTCAGGATACGGGGTATGCCGTTTAGAACCGAGATGAGGAGAAATTTCTTCACTCAGAGGGTGGTGAACCTGTGGAATTCTCTACCACAGAAGGCAGTGGAGGCCAAGTCATTAGATGTATTCAAGAAGGAGATAGATATATTTCTTAATGCTAAAGGGATCAAGGGATATGGGGAAAAAGCGGGAACAGGGTACTGAGTTAGACGATCAGCCATGATCATTTTGAATGGTGGAGCAGGCCCGAAGGGCCGAATGGCCTACTCTTGCTCCTATTTTCTATGTTACCACTCTTAAATACATCCGAAATACATCAATTAATATTTTTTATTGCAAAGGAAAGAGAATAAACGATTTTGCTCTGATAAGCTGCCGGATTGCGCTGGTACATGGAAGATTTTGAGTTTGTGATTATGTTAATGCATTTGAGCGGAAATGCATACTGTAACCCAGCCAGTGCAATTTGAGCCCAATTGCTGATTGCACTCAAAGTGGAAATTCAGCCCCCTTAAGTTTCAGTAACTATCGTCTCACAGCGGCCCTACCTCTACTCTGACTGACCTCCGATTGTGGTGGAGAATTCCACGTTCTAACCGCCCTCTGTGGAAAGACAGTTTTTTCTGACCACCCTTTTCATTCTTTTTGAGTTTATCTTAAATTTGTGCCCTCTCATTACTGTCTCGCCAACCAATGGAAACAATCTATACGTAGAGATACATAGAAGTCACAACACAGAAACAGGCCATTCAGCCCAACCATGTTGGTATTTAACCTCCACATGAGCAAATAGTCTGAATCACATTTACTCATCCTGTTCCCATACCCTGCATCCACCAATCCAATCACTAATCTTGAATGTTGACATAGTTTCTGCCTCAACCACTAACCCTGGAGGTGAATTCCACAGCCTCTCTGTGTGAATAGTTTCTCCCGCCCTCTGTTCTAAATCTCTTACATTTTATCTTGTGTCTATGGCCCCTTATTCCTGACCCCTCAACAACTGGAAACAGTTCGCTTCTATCTACCTTGTCCCATCCTTTCATAGTTTTAAGTACTTCTATCCTAATGAGAAAAGACCCAGTTTTTCAAGTCTTTATGTGTATTTGTATTTCCTCGTACCTGTCACTATTTACCTTATTATAATCCATCAGAGTCTCTTAGACCTTTATCAGGGCATTCCTTCATGGTCTCAGCTCTAGTGATAAAAGCCCCAACTTCCCAAACCTATTACCTCACATGTCTGGTAATTGGTCAGTGAATCCACACTGTGCCTTTTCCATTGCTTTTATATCTGTCTTATAAAGCAATGCCCCAACTTATCCACAGTACACCAACTCCAACTTGACTAATGTCCGTCCAAGTTCAATATTACTTCTCTGCTTTTGTATTCCATGTCTCTAGAAACAAAAACCAAGGATTCCAATAGCCTTTTTTTATGGCCTTACCTACTTGTGGTATTACTTTTAATGGCCTGTGTATCAGCACAGCAAAGTCCCTCTGCTCCTCTTAAAATCTCATCATTGAAAGTGTATTTGTTTTCCCCATTCCCACTTCCAAAAGGGATTTCTTCAGACTTTTCTACATTGAACTGCATCTGCCGCCTATCTGCCCACCTTGCTAGCCTGCCTATGCTCTCCTGCTGTCTTTCACAATCTTTCTCACAACTTGTCATACCCAATTTGGTGGCATTAGCAAATTCCCCCAATTGGTAAATCCAATTCATAAATAAAAGCCACCCCAAAACAGATGCCTGAGAAACACAACACTATTTACCCCTACTCTTTGCTTCCTGCCCTCCAACCATCTCTCTACCCTTGTGGCCACATTCCCCTTAATTCCATGTGGCATAAGTCTCTTATGGGGAATCTTATCAAATGCTTTTTGACAATCCATATAAACAACATTCACTACATTTCAAAAGCAAAATACAGCAGATGCTGGAAATCTGAAATAAAAACAGAAAATGCTGAAAATACTCAGCAGGACAGGCAGCATCTGTGGAGAACGAAACAGAATTAATGTTTCAGGTCGATGACCGGTCGTCAGAACTGGAAGAAGTTAAAGATTTAACAGTTTTTAAGAAAGTACAGAGCCAGGGAAAGGTGGGGGGGGGGGGGAGGAAAGGATAAAAGGGAAAGTCTCTGATAGGGTGGAGGGCAGGAGTGATTAAATGACAAAAGGGATGATGGTGCAAGGCAAGGAGGGTGGTAATGGGACAGGTTAGGAAACAAAAGATGGGTCCAGAGGAGCTGCAAATGACAACAGCAGAACCATTACCTGCACCTGCTGTCCAAAAAAATGGGAGCAGTGGTTATGATCTGAAGTTATTGAAATCAATGTTGAGTCCGGAAGATTGTAAAGTACCTAATCGAAAGATGAGGTGCTGTTCCTTGAGCTTGTGTTGAGCTTCATTGGAACAGTGTAAGAGGCCGAGGACAGAGAGGTCAGAGTGGGAGTGGGAGTGGGAATTAAAACGACAAGTAACCGGCAGGTCAGGGTCATGCTTGCGGACTGGGCGGAGGTGTTCAGCAAAGCGATCACCCAATCTGTGTTCGGTCTCCCCAGTGTAGAGGAGACTGCATTGTGTGCAGCGAATACAGTATAGTAAATTGAAAGAAGTACAAGTAAATCGCTGTTTGACCATGGAAGGAGTGTTTGGGGCCCTGGATGGTGGGAAGGGAGGAGGTGAAGGGGCAGGTGTTGCATCTCCTGCGATCGCACGGGAAGGTGCTGTGGGGAGGAGAGCGAGTGTTCGGGGTGATGGAAGAGTGGACCAGGGTGTCACGGAGGGAACGGTCCCTTCGGAATGCTGAAAGGGGAGGGGAGGAGAAGATGTGTTTGGTGGTGGGATCGTGCTGGAGGTGGCTGAAAATGATGTATTGAATGTGGGGGCTCGTGGAAGGTGAGGACTAGGGGGACCCCATCATGGTTCTGGGAGGGAGGGGAAGTGCGGGAAATGGGATGGACACGGTTGAGGGTCCTGTCAACTACAATGCAGGGGAATTCTCGGTTGAGGAGAAAGGAAGACATATCAGAAGCACTGGTGTGGATGAGGCATCGTCAGAACAGATGTGACGGAGACGAGAAACTGGGAGAATGGAATAGAGTCCTTACAGGGCATGGGGTGGGAGGAAGTGTAATCAAGGTAGCTGTGGGAGTCGGTGGGCTTATAGTAGATATTGGTTGACAGCCTAGCCCCAGAAATGGAGATAGAGAAGTCGAGGAAGGGAAGAGTTGGAGATGGACCATGTGAAGGCGAGGGAAGGGTGGAAATTGGAAGCAAAGTTGATGAAATTTTCCAGTTTGGGGCGAGAACTGGAAACGGCACCAATACAATCACCAATGTACCGGAAAAAGAGGTGAGGGAGGGGACCTGAAAGGGAATGTTCCACGTAACCAAAAAGGCAGGAATAGCTAGGACACCTATGGGTTCCCATAGCGACACTTTTTACTTGGAGGAAGTGAGTGGAGTCAAAGGAGAAGTTGTCCAATGTAAGAACAAGTTCAGCCAGGTGGAGGAGGGTGGTGGTGGATGAGAATTGGTTGGGCCTCCGTTCAAGGGAGAAGCAGACCGTCCTGATGGGGGATGGAGGTGTAGAGGGACTGGACGTCCATGGTGAAAATGAGACAGTTAGGGCCAAGAAACTGGAAATTGTTAAAGTGGCGGAGGGCATCGGAAGAGTTGCAGGTGTAGGTCGTTTACTGTCTCATCCAAAAGACAGCATATCCGACAGTGCAGCACTCCCTCAGTACTGCACTGGAGTGTCAGCCTGGATTATGTGTTCAAGTCTCTGGAATGGGGTTTAAACCTACAACCTTCTGACTCAGAGAGACAAGTGTGCTACCACTGAGCCACGGTTGACACCTGCTGTGTCAGGAAGTCCCATTTATACATGTTAGACTTCCTAATCTCCAGTTTCGAATTTTCTATATTGATTCTTTATATTTTTCCTATTTCAAATTATCAGCCCTGTAAGTGCTAACTACTTGTATTCATTTAGAATCTGATCTAATCTCTCTATTCATCCTGGGAGCTCAGTCTTTTGATACACTCCCTTTTATCCTTAAAGAAACAGACTTGATTTGTACCTTCATTAAATATACCCACCCCTTTTACTATTGGTTTTTGGGATGTGGGCAACACTGGCAAGGCCAGTATTTACTGCCCATCCCTTGTTGCACTGAGTCAATCACATAGTGTGGGACTGGAGTTATAAGTAGGCAAGACTGTGTAGGGGTGGCAGGTTCCATTCCCTGAAGGATATTAGTGAACCAGATGGGTTTTTACAACACTCCTGAAGCGTTCCTGGTCATTTGCTGGTGCTAGCCCACAAATTACTAGATTTATTTGAATTCAATTTTATTACTTGCCATGGTAGGATTTGAACTCACAACCTCTGATTGCTAGTCCAATGCCATAGTGATCGTTAATTCTATCTAACCTTCTAACTGTAAGGGGTAGCATGTCAGTCAATGACATGGCCTGGAGCTGGATGAAGCTTTGTTGCTGGTAATCTGTCCAGCTGCGCAGTCCCTATTGTCTATCCAGTTAAAGTGCGTGCACAAGCCTTCATTCTGTTGTATCGGTGTGCAATTCTGAACAGATCTGTCTGTCATTTATCCTTCCTTCACAGGTTCCTTAATTGAAAGTTCATAAACTCTTGTAAACTTCTGCTGGTTGTAATACTCCAGGGGATCGGCTAGCTTCCCTTTTGCTGATAGTATCTTTTTGATTTCTTGGTGTTTCCTTGACTAACTGGACTCTTTCATCAAAGTAACTGATTAAGGGAAGTTCCCACTGCTTTATTCACTCCGATTTGGCTCAATCATTGTGCTTCATAGAATTGTAGAATGATATAGCACAGAAGGAGGCCATTCGGCCCATAGTGCCTGTACCGGTTCTTTGAAAGAGCTATCCAATTAGTCCCATTCCCCTGCTCTTTCCCCATAGCCCTGCAAATTTTTTCCCTTCAAATATTTATCCAATTCCCTTTTGGACGTTACTGTTGAATCTGCTTCCACCACCCTTTCAGGCAGGGCATTCCAGATCAGAACAACTCACTGCATAAAAAATGTTTCCTTACGTTGCCTCTGATTGTTTTGCCGATTATCTTAAATCTGTGTCCTCTGGTTATCGTCCCTTCTGCCACTGGAAATAGTTTTTCCTTATTTACTCTATCAAAACCCTTCATGATTTTGAACACCTCTATTAAATCTCCCCTTAACCTTCTCTGCTCTAAGGAGAACAATCCCAGTTTCTCCAGTCTCTCCACATAACTGAAGACTTTCATCCCTGGTACCATTCTAGTAAATCTCCTTGGCACCCTAAGACCTTGACATCCCTCCTAAAGTGTGATGCCCAGAATTGGCCACAATATTCCAGCTGGGGCCTAACCAGTGATTTATAAAGGTTTAGCATAACTTCCTTGCTTTTGTACACTATGTCTCTATTTATAAAGCCCAGGATCCCATATGCCTTTTAACAGCCTTCTCAACTTGTCCTGCCACCTTCAAAGACTCGTGTACATACTTATGTACACCCCCAGGTCTCTCTGTTCCTGCACCCCCTTTAAAATTGTACCATTTAGTTTATATTGCTTCTCCACATTCTTCCTGCCAAAATGAATCACTGCACACTTCTCTGCATTAAATTTCATCTGCCATGTGTCTGCCCATTTCACCAGTCCGTCTATGTCCTCCTGAAGTCTGTTACTATCCTCCACATTGTTTACTACATTCCCGAGTTTCATGTTATCTGCAAACTTTGAAATTATACCCTTTATACCCAAGTCCAGGTCATTAATATATATCAAAAAGACCAGTGGTCCCAACACTGACCCCTGGGTGACATCACCGTACACTTCCCTCCAGTCTGAAAAACAACCATTCACCACTACTCTCTGCTTTCTGTCCCTTAGCCAATTTTGTATCCATGCTGCCAATGTCCCATTAATCCCATGGGTTTTAATTTTGCTAACAAGTCTATTATGTGGTACTTTATCAAACGCCTTTTGAAAGTCCATATAAACATCAACCGCACTACCCTCATCAACTCTCTCCGTCACTTCATCAAAGAACTCAATCAAGTCAGTCCAACACGATTTGCCTTTAACAAATCCATGCTGGCTTTCATTTATTAACTCATATTTTTCCAGGTGACTCGAGGTAGGTTTTCCCCTTAAAGTGATTGGGGTGGGCCATGGATGTTTTGTAGACCTATTTTTCCTCATTCTCCTTCCCAACACTACCGCTGGTTCCCTTGTAAATATCTAAACTCCCAGCTGCTATTGTTGCACCAGGACTCCCTGTTTATTATACTCTTTCTTTTATCTCCCAGGGGTGCACCCATAAAGTCATTCAAGTCTGCAAAGTAATGCTACAGCTGCGCTTTGTAAGTCACTTGCTCACCAGAGGCTGAATGGCTCGCCTCAGACTGGCACTGGCTCACCACAGACTGGCACTGGCTCACCACAGACTGGCACTGGCTTGCCACTGACTGGCACTGGCTCACCACAGACTGGCACTGGCTCACCACAGACTGGCACTGGCTCGCCTCAGATTGGCACTGGCTCATCACAGACCTGCACTGGCTCACCACAGACTGGCACTGGCTCACCACAGACCTGCACTGGCTCACCACAGACTGGCACTGGCTCGCCAGAGACGGACACTGGCCTGACAAAGACGGAACAGGCTGGGGCTCTTTTCTCTAGAAAAGAGAAAGCTGAGAGGTGACCTAATAGCGGTCTTCAAAATTATGAAAGGGTTTGACAGGGTAGATGTAGAGAAGATATTTCCACTTGAGGGGGAGTCCAAAACTAGGGGCCATAAATATAAGATAGTCACTAATAAATCCAATACGAAATTCAGGAGAAACTTCTTTACTCAGAGAGTGATGAGAATGTGGAACTCGCTACCACATGGAGTGGTTGAGGTGACTAGCATAGATACATTTAAAGGGAAGCAGGATAAGTACATGAGGGAGAAAGGAATAGAAGGATATGTTGATAGGGTGAGATGAAATATCGTGGGAGGAGGCTCGTGTGGAGCATAAACACCGGTTTAGAACTGGTAGGCCAAATGGCCTGTTTCTGTGCTGTGAAATTCTATGTAATACATTAAAGATGGGTTCTGGAAAGTTTGTTTTTCAACTCAACACAAACAGGAATGGGCTAACTCCAGGAGACCACTAGGAAAGAAAAGAAAGGACAGATGATCCCTCTCAAGTGCGAGAGTCCCATGTACCTGTACTGCACTTTCAATATGGATTGATTCCATCCCATTCAGGATTGCAAGCTTGTTGTCCTGTACTTTGTTGGCCTATGTTTCACTAGTAAGACAAATTTCAGTGTAATATCAGGGTCCTCACAGTTGGTTCCCTGATTCCAATGGGGGACCAAGCCTAGTGAAGGTGTTAATAATGGCTGGTGAAATCAGCCATCTGGTCCAGTGTCGGCATTGCCTCTAGCTGTTTTGTGTAATAATCCTGTGGTACCGTCACCATCAACTGTCCATTCTCTTTGGTAAATCAAGGACCTTGAGGATATTGGCCAGAATAATCGGCTGTTGATGACTGACTGGACTCCATGGTACAGGAGGCCATTCAAGCGGGGGGAGTTAGATGGAATGTAGTGGTAGTAGGGGACAGTATAGTCGGGGGATAGACACAGTTCTTTGCAGCCGAGAACGAGAGTCCAGAAGGATGTGTTGCCTGCCTGGTGCCAGGGTTCGGGACATCTGCTCTGGGCTGGAGAGGAACTTGCAGTCGGAGGGGGAGGATCCAGTTGTTGTGGTCCACGTAGGTACCAACGACATAGGTAGGACGAGGGAAGAGGTTCTGTTTAGGCAGTATGAGCAGCTAGGGGCTAAATTAAAAAGCAGAACCTCAAAGGTAACAACCTCTGGATTATTACCTGAGCCACGAGCAAATTGGCATAGGGTATATAAGATTAGAGAGTTAAATTCGTGGCTCAAAGATTGATGTGGGAGAAATGGGTTTCAATTCATGGGGCACTGGCCCCAGTACTGGGGAAAGTGGGAGCTGTACCGCTGGGACGGACTTCATCTGAACCGTGCTGGGGCCAGTGTTCTGGCGAATCGTATAACTAGGGCCGTAGAGAGGGCTTTAAACTAAATAATGGGGGCAAGGGATCAAGTAAGGGAAGATGTGATAAATTAAAGAAAGAAGACAAGGCAAGAGAGCAAGGTAGCAAAAAGGGAAATGATAATCAGACAGTGGCAGGAAGGGACAGAGCATGCAAACTTAAGAGTGCGCCAGCAGATAAGACGAGACGTTGCAAAAATAGTAAAAAGACAGCACTAAAGGCTTTGTATCTGAATGCACGTAGCATTCGTAACAAAATGGATGAATTGACAGCTGAAATAGAAATAAATATATACGATCTTACATTACATTACAGAGACATGGCTGCAAGATGACGAAGGCTGGAAGCTGAATATTCAAGGGTGCTTGACATTTCGGAAGGACAGGAAGCTAGGAAAAGGTGGAGGGGTAGCTCTGTTAATTAAGGATGACATGAGTATAATAGAGAGAAATGACCTTAGTTCTAAAGACCAAGATGTAGAATCAGTTTGGGTAGAGATAAGAAATAGTAAAGGCAAGAAGTCACTTGTGGGAGTAGTTTATAGGCCCCCTAATGGTAACCACACTGTAGGACAGGGTATACAGGAAGAAATAATGGGGGCTTGTGAAAAAGGAACAGCGATAATCATTGGTGATTTTAATCTACATATAGATTGGAAGAATCTGATTGGCAAAGGTAGCCTGGAAGATGAGTTCATAGAGTGCTTTCGGGACAGTTTCTTAGAGCAGCACATTCTAGAGCCAACCAGAGAGCAGGCTATTCTAGATCTGGTAATGTGTAATGTGACAGGATTAATTAATGACCTCATTGTAAAGGAGCCTCTAGGTAGCAGTGATCACAATATGATTGAAGTACGAGGGAGAGAAGAGTAAATCTAAGACTAGTGTTTTAAACTTAAATAAGGGCAATTATGAGGGCATGAAGACAGAGTTGGCTAAAGTGAACTGGGAACTTAGGTTAAGGGATAGGTCAGTAGAGATGCAGTGGCAGACATTTAATGAGATATTTCATAGAACTCAGCAAAGATATATTCTAGTGAGAAAGAAAGACTCTAGGGGAAGGACATACCATCCGTGACTAACTAAGGAAGTTAAAGATATTATCAAATTGAAAGAGAAAGCATACAATTCTGTGAAGATTAGTGGCAGGTCAGAAGATTGGTCAGAATATAAAAAACAGCAAAGAATGACTAAAAGAATAATAAGGAGGGAGAAATTAGAGTACGAGAGAAATATAAAAACAGATAGTAAGAGTTTCTACAGGTATTTAAAAAGGAAAAGAGTAAGTGAAGTGAGCGTTGGTCCTCTAGAGAGTGAGTCTGGGGAATTAATAATGGAGAATAAGGAAATAGTGGAGGAATTGAACAGATATTTTGCGTCTGTCTTCACTGTAGAGGATACAAATAACATGCCAGAAATAATTGTGAATCAAGAGGTGAAAGGGAGGGAGGAACTTAAAACATGTACAATCACCAGGGAAAGGGCTCTGAAAAAATTATTAAAACTAAAAGCTGACAAGTCCCCAGGTCCTGACGGACTTCATCCTAGGGTCTTAAAAGAAGTGGCTGCACAGTTAGTAGATGCATTGGTATTAATTTTCCAAAATTCTGAAAATTCTGGAAGGGTCCCATCAGATTGGAAAATAGCGAATGTAACTCCTCTATTCAAGAAAGGAGGGAGGCAGAATGCAGGAAACTACAGGCCAGTTGGCTTAACATCTGTCATAGGGAAAATGCTGGAATCTATTATTAAGGAGGTTATAGCAGGGCACTTAGAAAATCTCAATGCAATCAGACAGAGTCAACACGGCTTTGTGAAAGGGAAATCGTGTTTGACTAATTTATTAGAGTTCTTTGAGGAAGTAACAAGCAACGTGGATAAAGGGGATCCTGTGGATGTGGTGTACTTGGATTTTCAGAAGGCTTTTGACAAGGTGCCACATCAAAGGCAACTACACAAATAAGAGCTCATGGTGTAGGGGGTAACATATTAACATAGATAAAGGATTGGTCAGCTAACAGGAAACAGAGAGTAGGCATAAATGGGTCATTTTCAGGTTGGCAAGATGTAACGAGTGGAGTGCCACAGGGATCAGTCCTTGGGCCTCAACTATTTACAATCTATATCAATGACTCGGATGAAGGGACCGAATGTGGTTGCTAAATTTGTTGATGACACAAAGGTAGGTAGGAAAGTAAGTTGTGAAGAGGACATAAGGAGTCTGCAAAGGGATATAGATGGGTTAAGTGAGTGAGCAAAAATTTGGCAGATGGAGTATAATGTGGGAAAATGTGAACTTGTCCACTTTGGCAGGAGGAATAGAAAAGCAGTATATTATTTAAACGGAGAGAGATTGCAGGACTCTGAGGTACAGAGGGATCTGGGTGTCCTAGTACATGAATCACAAAAAGTTAGTATGCAGGTACAGCAAGTGATTAGGAAGGCAAATGGAATGTTGTCATTTATTGCAAGGGGAATGGAATATAAAAGTGGAGATGTTTTGCTACAGTTGTACAGGGCATTGGTGAGACCACATCCAGAATACTGTGTGCAGTTTTGGTCTCCTTATTTAAGAAAGGACATCACTGCTTTGGAGGTGGTTCAGAGAAGGTTCACTCGACTGATTCCTGGGATGAGGGGATTATCTTATGAGGAAAGGTTGGACAAGTTGGGCCTGTATACACTGGAGTTTAGAAGAATAAGAGGTGATCTTATTGAAACATAGAAGATTCTGAGGGGACTTGAAGGGGTAGATGCTGAAAGGATGTTTCCCCTTGTGGGAGAGACTAGAACTAGGGGCCACAGTTTAAAAATAAGGGGTCTCCCATTTAAGACAGAGATGAGGAGAAATTTTTTCTCTCAGAGGGTTGTGAGTCTGTGGAACTCCCTTCCCCAGAGACCGGTGGAGGCAGGGTCATTGAATATTTTTAAGGCTGAGTTAGATAGATTTCTGATTAACAAGGGAGTCAAAGGTTATAGTAGGTAGACGGGAAAGTAGGGTTGAGGTCACAATCAGATCAGCCATGATCTTATCAAATGGCACAGCAGGCTCGAGGGGCCGAATGGCCTACTCCTGCTCTTAATTCGTATGTTCGTATGTCCACGCCTCCCAATGGTGGACAGTCAATTTTGCTTGAATTTCCAATATCTTAGGCCAATCTAATGTAGCCCAGCGTTTGTAAGAGTCTGTCTAGTGTTTCATGCTCCCTTGGTAAACTACCTGTTTTTATCAGAACATGAATGAGGCTAACTGGACTCTCACAGCCAGGCCTCGAGGGTTGGGAGAGCACCATCTACGTAAACAGCTTTAAGATGATACCTATATTGAGCATGTTAATGGAAGGAAAGCCTTTATTCACTCATGCTCATGATGGCTGTCCGCTGTCGAAATCAGAAGCTGGAATCAGCTTTCTGAGAACAGGATCACTGTTCTGGGAGACTTCTTATCTCCACTGAGGGACTTTGGGACCAGGCACTGCCTCCATGCATAGATCAGCCTGATGCGTGTCTTTGAGTTACTTTCCCTTTATTTACAGGGAATTGAACTTCTTGAAGTTCCCACCTACACAGCATCCCATTTATCCTTTGAGATTGGACACTGTACTCTGTGAAGACTGCAATTTAGTGTCTGGATTCCTTAAGGGTGAAGAGGAGTTACAGACATTGATCGACAAGAACTTAGATTCATATCATGACTTGTACAGAAAAAAGGCTCACAAGGTTTTTTATTGGAGGAGTCATGTTCCACCATCCCTGATCCCAATGTTGCTGGACCCTGTTCCTCCTCAATCTTCTACAAGCCCTCTCTCCAGTCCTTGCAGACATAGAAACCCCCATCTCCAAATCTTCTGCACCCCGGGGCCACCGCCCCATAGCTTGATCCCAAACTCGTCTCTCGCTGCTTCCAACCGGCAGGGCACCCCTTCCCAGTGCTCCCAGCATGTGGACTCCCTCCACTGCTCCCTAGAACCAGAGAAGTATACAGCTCAGGGGGAGAATGTTTGGCCCATCATGCCTATGCTGGCCCACTGGCCTATTCCCTCCCCATAGCCCGTCCTCTGCTTGGAATGTTTATCTACTTCTTCCCTTAAAAGATGCAATCAACTACTCTCTGCGGCAAAATATTAAATTGCATCTGACCCCCATCTGCCCATTCCTCTAACTTCTCTGTCCTTCTGATGTCTTTTATTTTCCTCACTGTTTGTCAAACCCTTTACTTTTGTGATCCAGAGTCCACCCTCCCTCTTGTTGTGCTCTCAGACTCTGGGATGCCTAGTACTGACAAATGCCAGACATTCCCCCCCCACCCCGTACTCATACACCCCAGGACCCTCCTATGTTCCCATATACCTTGGCTCGCACATCTACAGGTCTTCCATCCAATGCTGACAGTCCTGGGATCTCCCGATGGTCCCAAACTCCAGAGCCCCTTTCCCAAATGCCAGGAGCTCCCTCTCAGTTATTCCACATCCTAGGAAATCCTCCAATCCTTCCCACTTCTATTACACAGTGCCATCCCATCCAAAGCCTACCCTCAGTTCTCCCATAATCGAGGACCCTCCCTTCCCTCCCCCCAACCCCTGTTAAGCTTAGAGCCTCCTGTACTCCCAAACTCCATGACGCCCCCAATTCTCAAAAATCTCCGGGCTCCCACAACTGTGTTTCCGAACTTCAGCACTTCTACCTCAATTGTACCAAGGACCCCTCCCACATAAACTGATGGGCACCCCTCATCCTGCTAAACCCCACGGTCCCCAGAGCTGCTATACACTTGGTACCTATGTGTGACCTCATGCATGTTCCTTAACATCATCCTGCTAATTTACCCTTGGCCTTCAAAAAGGTAAGGATCCTAGTTGATATAAGTAAATCGATATAAATAATAAAGAACACTGATTGACATTTTTTTTAATAGAAAATGGATGGAATCACAGACTGTAATCCAGTAATCCCGAAATACCCTGAAACGAAAGTGTTATTTAATTTATTCAGTCGCTGTAAGTCAGTGACCATTTGTGCTTTCCTTACTGTTTCCAAAACAGCGTATCCCCCAACTCAGCGGCCTGGAATTTCCTTTGTGCGTGGAACTTAGACCGGAAAATGCGCCCATTCCAGCGGCCATTCTCCCAACGTCAAGTTACGCTCAAATTTCCTGCGCACCTCAATGGAATACGCTCGAAATAGGTGTAAATCAGTGTAAACACTCGGGGCCCAAGGAAAGCACTGAACTCACACCTTATTTTTCTTCTTCAAGTATTCATTTCACTATCACTTATGCACGTTAGCCACAGCATGTTTAGGGACCTGCAACTGGGGAAGCTTTTCAATGTGACATACCGATGTCGTAAAAACAGAAAATACAGTGAAGATAAAAACTTTTTTCAAAAAATGCTCAGAAAATTTGCAATAAGATCACCAGGAAAATGTTTCCTGCTGTGCCTGAAAATCTGGTGGTAATTTGAAGAGAGCCTTTGAGCATGCACAATTACAGAAAACTCGCATATAAGGCTCTCTGACTTGGGGGTGGGAGCAGATGTGTTTGGGCGGACTGATCGATAGACGGCGGTAAGAGAGGAGATTTGGATGTACTGCGCACGAAACTCACTTACCCCAAAATTCCACGATCTTTTGGGCCGCGTATTTGATTTGCGCCTCGATTGCGCGGGTCTCTGGCAGCAGGTACACAGGAAATTCCAGGCCACCGTGACCAACTGCACGCAATCTGCCCCTCCAACATATTGGTAGGAGGCACAGCGTGACATGAGCAGACTGATCATTTAGTACCAAAAACACAATTTAACATCAGTAGCCTCTTTCCATTTACTTTCTTTCCATTTGTACTTCCAATCCCTTTTAAAATTATACTCCCCACCCACCACTTGGCTCGGTGGGTGGCACTCTCTCCCACCTCTGAGTCAGAAAGTTTCTGTCTGAGCCCCACTCGAGACCTGAGCACACAATCTAGGCTGATGCTCCAGTGCTGTACTGAGGGAGTGCTGCACAGTGGGAGGTGCGGTCTTTCGGATGAGATGTTAAACCGAGGCCCTGTCTGCCCTCTCAGGACGTAAAAGATCCCATGGCACAATTGGAAGAGCAGGGGCGTTCTCCCCGGTGCCCTGGCCAATATTTATCCCTCAACCAACACCTCATACAGATTATCTGGTCATTATTCAATTGCTGTTTGTGGGATCTTGCTGTGCACAATTTGGCTGCCACGTTTCCCACATTACAAGTGACTGCACTTCAAAAGGTAATTAACTGGCTTTAAGGCGCTTTGGGAGGTCCTGAGGTCGTGAAAGGCGCTATATAAATGCAATTTCTTCCTTTCATTGTATTTCTCATTTGGAGAGCTGTTTTATTTGTTGCTTGGGACTGTGAGCACGTTTACATTACAATTGGCACTGGTTCAGGAGGTTGGGCTAAGTCTTACTGCCGTCAGCATTTCCAATTTCACAGGGACACAGCGAGAATCGAAACTGATACCGGGCAGTACAGCGACTGTTAGTTAGTTTACATAAATTGAAGTCTTAGCAGGAATATAAATAAAGAATCCTGAGTCTAAAAGTTTCATCTTTGCATTACTAATGTCTAATTATTATACATTTTATATTTGACCGTCTATTTTTGCAGTTCTAAATTCAAGGTCCTTGTGGTCTTAGAAGGAAATATCAATAAACACAAATACAGATACACTGCTCAATGTCAGAGTTTCATCTCTGTTTGTGTCACTCTCACACTGAGCATTGAGCAGGACCTGTCCCAATGCTGGTGAAGAAAGTTCTTGCTCTTACTGTTGAGGTTGGTTATTGTCCTGTGGTTCCGTTGGGTTTTGATCCGTTCCAAACTCCTGCTCTCCCAGCCCGGTGTCCTCTCCGGCTCCCGGTTCATCGCCCTGTCCCCGGGACAGACTCGTCCTGTTGGCCCGAACCAGCTGACGCCCATAAACACTCTTGCTGTGGGACATGATGGTGTCTTATCCCAGCTTCAAGTGTCTGCCAGTCCCTCTAGTTCACCGACTGCCCGATTGAGGAGGAGCCTAGAGACGATTATCAGTCACTGGGAGTATCCTGGCTTGAACTGCTGCCAGTATTGGTGACATAAAACGGGGAGGATACATTATAAGAATATTTTATCTACACGTGACTCGTAGGTATGAGGATGTTGTCTCAGGGTAGGGGGTGGGACATTTAGGACTGAGATGAGCAGAAATGTCTTCACTCCGAGGGTGGTGAACCTGTGGAATTCTCTACCACAGAAGACTGTGGAGGCCAAGTCACTGAATATATTTAAGAAGGAACTAGATAGATTTCTAGACACAGAAGGCATCAAGGGGTATGGGGAGAGAGCGGGAATATGGTATTGAGATAGAGGATCAGCCATGACCATATTGAATGGTGCAGCAGGCTCGAAGGGCCGAATGGCCTACTCCTGTTCCTATTTTCTATGTTTCTATGTTGTCCTTCTTGGGCTTTAGTTGGATGTGATGTCTATCCTACCTATGGACTCCATTGCATAATACGTAAGCAGCACGATAACCAGGGTTCAAGGAGAGGTAAATTTTTAAAAACCTGGGTCACTTTTGTTACCCTTTTTAAAAGTCGGAATAACACCTGGCTTTCTCCAGTCCCCAGGCACCTCTTGAGTATTCACAGAGTATTGACTTGTTTCTGATTTGTTACCCATTTTGAATATGGGCACTACTACATTGGCCTGCTTCCAATTTACTGCTCCCTCTCCAACAACAAATCGCATTTATATAGCGCCTTTAACGTAGTAAAACGTCCCAAGGCGTTTCACCAGAGCGTAATCAGACAAAATTTGATGCTGAGCCACTTAAGGAGATAGTAGGACAGGACTTGGTCAAAGAGGTAGGTTTTACGGAGCATCTTAAAGGAGGAGAGAGAGGTAGAGAGACGGGGAGGTTTAGGGAGGGAATTCCAGAGCTTAGGGTCTAGGCAGCTGAAGGCACGGCCGCCAATGGTGGAGCGATTAAAATTGGGAATGTGCAAGTGGCCAGAATTGGAGGAGCGCTGAGATCTCGCAGGTGTGTAGGGCTGGAGGAGGTTACAGAGATAGGGAGGGGGCGAGGCTATGGAGGGATTTGAAAACAAGAATTTTAAAATCAAGATGTTGCTGGACCGGGAGCCAGTGTAGGTCAGTGAGCACAGGGGTGATGGGTGAAGGGGACTTGGTGCGAAGTTAGGGTATGGTAGTGCCTCCTAAATCTCCAAGACAATTGTTGGAAAATATTAACTTGGGGGGCTGCCAGCCAGTAATACATTTTGGTGGTCTCCACTAGACTGTGCCACCCGATGATCTGCTTGATTTAAGATCAGAGAATTGTGACAGTCACTTCAATGGTAGCTCCAGTTAATCTTAAGGGGCTGATTTTACAGAGGCTTTGGGTATTGGGGAATTGTGGGTAGCACGCTACAACTGGCAGACGTGTGCAGCCAGTGGGTGAGACGTTCCTGCCTCTTCATCCCCCCCTTCCCCACCATTGGTAACACAAATTCAAAAATATTGGCCCATATCCTGAGCTTCATCCTTTGGAGTCAATTTTCAGTCACTGGGAGGTCCGTTTAATGCAAAGTGGGTAACACTTCAAGATTGGCTGGTGGGACCATGGAAAACAAGATGACAATAGATGCAGGTAAGACCCGGGAAGTGGAGGGGGATTGGAGTGGGCTACAAGGGCGGATGGGGGAGGGGGGCAATCGGGACCCCTTGTGGAGTTGGAGGAGCAAAACTGTTCCTCCTGGATCCACAGGAACAGTTTTTAAAATAATTAAAATTTAAAAGTACCTTTTGGAGGCTGCTGGGGCTGTTGAAGAAACCTGAGCGAGGCAGGACTGATGCGTTAGGCCTCTTAAGGGCCTAAAGAAAAGTCCCCACACATTTGGTAGTGTGACCAACTCCGGTGTAGATTGGGCGTAGGCAGCCCCACTGCTAAACTGGTGTGCTTTGCGCCTGTTTTACACCTGATAAACGAGCACGACATATACCAATTTCTACCCCAGTTATGGTTTATCTTGGGGTGCTCCAGATCACAAGGCAATTACCGATGAGGAAAGTTATTCGGCCCATCTTATTTCATCCATCCTGAGAGATCCTAACATCCACCCAGTGTAGCATCCAACTGCTTCTTAAATGTATCCAGGTTTTCACTTCCACAGCTGTCACTGGACGTACAGCCGACACGTGGATCCCTCTTAGTGTGAAGATGAATTTCTTGATATCACTCCTAAAATTACCTTTTATTAGTTTGAACCCAAGTCCCCTTATCCTACTCTTGCAATTTAATTCAAAGTAATATTCTGTTTTTTTTTCCATTTTCCATTCCCATATCTTGAATACCTCTTTAAAATCCCCCCTCAGATATCTCCTTTCTATGCTGAAAAGCCCAAGTCTGTCCAGTATTGCCTTATAGCTCAGATACATCTGTCCATGACAGTATTGGTAGGAGTCCTTGTGAAGACTAAGTCCCGTCTTCACACTGAGGACACCCTCCATCATGACGTGTGGGATATATTAAGAACAGATCTAGCAGCTCAGAACTGAGCAAATATGAGGCGCAGTGGACCATCAGCAGCAGAATTATATTCCACCACAATCTGTAACCTCATGGCCTGGCTTATCTCTCACTGCTTCATTACCATCAAGCCGGATGACCAACCCTGGTTCAATGAGGAGTGTAGAAGAGCATGCCAGGAACAGCACCAGGCATACCTGAAAATGAGGTGCCAACCTGGTGGAGCTACAACTCAGGACTACATGCATGCTAAACAGCGGAAGCAGCATGCTATAGACAGAGCTACGCATTCCCACAACCAATGGATCAGATCAAAGCTCTGCAGTCCAGTCACATCCAGTCACGAATGGTGGTGGACAATTGAGTAACTAACAGGAGGAGGAGGCTCTGTGAATATCCCCATCCTCAACGATGGCAGAGCCCAGCACATGAGTGCAAAGGACAAGGCTGAAGTGTTTGCAACCATCTTCAGCCAGAAGTGCCGAGTGGATGATCCATCTCGGCCTCCTCCCGATATCCCCACCATCACAGAAGCCAGTCTTCAGCCAATTCGATTCACTCCACGTGATATCAAGAAATGGCTGAGCGCACTGGATACAGCAAAGGCGATGGGCCCCGACAACATCCCAGCTGTAGTGCTGAAGACCTGTGCTCGAGAACCAGCTGAGCTGTTCCACGACAGCTATAAGGACAATTAGGGGTGGACAATAAATGGTGGCCTCGCCAGCGACGCCCACATCCCACGAACGAATCAAAAAAAAACACTAGCATCTACCCGACAATGTGGAAAGTTGCCCATGTGTGTCCTTTCTACAAAAAAGCAGGACAAATCCAGTCTGACCAATTACCTGTCTGACTCCGTCCTGGTGGATGTGTGTAATTGATGGAATAATGACCGCATGATCTTACCGATCCAAAACTCCCGCAGTTTCTGTCTGTCCTGTACTCAGCATCATCCAAGCAGAAGTGGGGCATAGCACTAATTAATTAAATGCTGAAGCTATCAACCAATGGGCAGTCCTCTGTTTAACATTTGAGTTGTTGCCTTCCACCACACAATATGATCCACAGCCTTCAGGGATCGCTTGTCACCCACTCCAATCAGATAATCTCTCCTCTGCTGCATCTCACTTGAGAGTAGCTCTGTGTCAGCATTGGACACATTGGCTGACTCACACTTGGCCCCTGCCCTTGCGTGCAATCCTGCTGTAAACTCCTGCCCAATTGCTGTCCATAGCCCCTCTAAGTATATACAAGTCTTTCTGGTTTATGAGTTTTCTGTCTCCCCAACCCCAACAAGCTTTTCTCTCTCACTCTCCCACCCCCCCTCCCAAACCCGGCATAAGGCGGCCAAGGGCAGTCGGGGCATAGACTCCCTGCCGACCGAACACTATGTAAATTTGTTGAGATGGGGTCAGTCAGCAGATGTCAGTTATACTCTGCTGCATTTCTGGCTTTGCAACGGGCTGCCAGGAATTTCGAGGCTCGTGTCTTGGTGCCGTTAATGGGGATGCTTTGCGCCTGTAGTGGCGATGTGTGTGAGGAGCAAGTGACCCCCATTGTCAGGTACCGAGCCATCCCCCATGACATCCCCCATGATCACCCTTTTAACTTCGCTTATCAATCGTCACCTGTAAAAGAGTAAGAAAAAATATCAGACAAGGATTAAAATAGAGGGCATTAATTCGAAACAATGTATAAGTGTAGTTGGAGTAGAAGAGGGGACAAAAGTGCAGAGTTCACCCCCTGATCCCCTTAACTTCAGTTTTATTAGGGCTCCTTGGTGCCTTGATATCAAGGGCAGTCACTCTCACCTTCAGCTGGAATTCAGCTCATGTCCACGTTTGGACCAAGGGTGTAATGAGGTCTGGAGCCGAGTCAAACCTGGCACAAAGGAAGACGGTTGTAGTTGTTGGGAGGCCAATCGTCTCAGCCCCAGGACTTTGATGCAGGAGTTCCTAAGGGCAGTGCCCTAGGCCCAACTATCTGCTTCATGAATGAACCTTCCCTCCATCATAACGTCAGAAGTGGGGCTGTTTGCTGTTGATTGCAGTGTTCAGCTTCATTCGCAATTCCTCAGATAATGAATGCCTGCATACAGCAAGACCTGGACAACATCCAGACTTCAGCTGATGGCAATGGCCATCTCAAAAAGAGGGAGTCTAACCACCATCCCTTGATATTCAATGGCATTGCTATCATTGAGACCCCACCATCAACATCCTGGGGATAACAGTTGACCAGATATTTTATTGCAGCAACCTCACAAATGCCACTAGTGCAGGTCAGAGGTTGGGTATTCTGCAGTGAATGGCTCACGTCCTGACTCCCCAGAGCCTCTCCACCACCTACAAGGCACAAGTCAGGATGGAATACTCCAACAAAACTCAAGAAGCTCGATACCACCTAGGACAAAGCAGCCCGCTTGATTGGCACCCCATCCACCACCGCCGTACCATCTACAGGATGCACTGCACCAACTTCTTCAACAGCACCTTCCAAACCTGCGAACTCTACCACCTAGAAGGACAAGGGCAGAAGGCACATGGGAACACCACCACCTTCACGTTCTCATCTAAGTCATACAAGTCTATCCAAGGTGGACATCTGTCTATCCAAGGTGACATTTGTCTATCCAAGGTGGACATCTGTCTATCCAAGGTGGACATCTGTCTATCTCAAGGTGGACATTTGTCTATCTCAAGGTGGACATCTGTCTATCCAAGATGGACATCTGTCTATCCAAGGTGGACATCTGTCTATCTCAAGGTAGACATCTGTCTATCCAAGGTGGACATCTGTCTATCCAAGGTGGACATCTGTCTATCCAAGGTGGACATCTGTGGACATCTGTCTATCCAAGATGGACATTTGTCTATCTCAAGGTGGACATTTGTCTATCCAAGATGGATATTTGTCTAAACAAGATATACATTTGTCTATCTCAAGGTGGACATTTCTCTATCTCAAGGTGGACATTTCTCTATCCAAGGCTGACACCTGTCTATCCAAGGCGGACACCTGTCTATCATAGAGACATAGAAAATAGGAGCAGGAGTATGCCGTTCGGCCCTTCGAGGCTGCTCCACCATTCAATATGATCATGGCTGATCCTCTATCTCAATACCATATTCCCACCCTCTCCCCATACCCATTGATGCCTTTTGTGTCTAGAAATCTATCTTGCTCCTTCTTAAATATATTCAGTGACTTGGCCTCCACAGCCTTCTGTGGTAGAGAATTCCACAGGTTCACCACCCTCTGAGTGAAGAAATTTCTCCTCCTCTCAGTCCTAAATGTCCTACCCCGTATCCTGAGACTGTGACCCCTCGTTCTGGACCCCCCAGCCAGGGGAAACAACCTCCCTGCATCCAGTCTGTCTAGCCCTGTCAGAATTTTATATGTTTCAATGAGATCCCCTCTCTTTCTTCTAAACTCGAGTGAATACAGGCCGAGTCGACCAAATCTCTCCTCAAACAACAGTCCTGCCATCCCAGGAATCAGTCTGGTGAACCTTCGCTGCACTCTCTCCATGGCAAGTATATCCTTTCTTAGGTAAGGAGACCAAAACTGCACACGATACTCCTGCTGTGGTCTCACCAAGGCCCTGTACAACTGTAGCAAGACATCCTTGCTCCTGTACTCAAATCCTCTTGCAATGAAGGCCAACATACCATTTGCCTTCCTATCTGCTTGCTGCAATTCCATGTTTGCTTTCAGTGACTGGCGTACAGGTCCCTTTGTACATCAACATTTCCCAATCTATCACGATTTAAATAATACTCTGCCTTTCTGTTTTTCCTTCCAAAGTGGATAACTTCACATTTATCCACATTATACTGCATCTGCCATGTATTTGCCCACTCACTCAACTTGTCTAAATCGCCTTGAAGCCTCTTTGCATCCTCCTCACAACTCACGATCCCACCTAGTTTTGTGTCGTCAGCAAACTTGGAAATATTACATTTAGTTCCCTCATCCAAATCATTGATATATATTGTGAATAGCTGGGACCCAAGCACTGATCCCTGCGGTACCCCACTAGTCACTGCCTGCCACCCCAAAAAAGACCCATTTATTCCTACTCTCTGTTTCCTGTCTGTTAACCAATTTTCAATCCATGCCAGTATATTACACCCAATCCCATGTGCTTTAATTTTGCACACTAACCTCTTATGTTTATCAAGGTTGGACATCTGTCTGTCCAAGGCGGAGTACAGGCATGAAGTGGCTGAGCATCAGCAGGCAGGCAGTCGCTGACCTGTCACCTGTTGCAGCAGGAATTGGAGCCAAACTCCAGGGCACACAGAGCACTGCCTGCGGCTGTCAAGGTTATGCTGACCCTGAACTTCTATGCCACAGGTTCATTCTAGGCTGCAACAGGTGACTTCAGTAACATCAGTCAATTTGTTGTCCACATGGCCATCAAGCAGGTGACAGATGCCCTCTTCGCAAGGAGACAGAAATAGGTCACCTTCCCCATAGAGGCTGCTGATCAGGAGGAGAGAGATTGCTCGGATTTACCCGCATCACTGGGTTTCCTCAGGTGCAAGGCCTCATTGACTCCACACACGTTGCACTGTGTTGTCCCTGACAAGAACCAGCCATGTTTTATAACATAACTCCCTGAATGTTCAGCTGGTGTGTGACCACAAGCAACAAATAATGCAGGTCCATTCCCGGTTTCGTGGCAGTAGTCATGATGCCTTTATATTGTGCCAGTCCTCATTGGAAAATTGCCCAGGTATTTCCTGTCCACAAAAAGCAGGACAAATCCAATCCAGCCAATTACCGCCCCATCAGTCTACTCTCAATCATCAGCAAAGTGATGGAAGGTGTCGTCGACAGTGCTATCAAGCGGCACTTACTCACCAATAACCTGCTCAACGATGCTCAGTTTGGGTTCCGCCAGGCTCCAGACCTCATTACAGCCTTGGTCCAAACATGGACAAAAGAGCTGAATTCCAGAGGTGAGGTCAGAGTGACTGCCCTTGACATCAAGGCAGCATTTGACCGAGTTTGGCACCAAGGAGCCCTAGTAAAATTGGAGTCAATGGGAATCAGGGGGAAAACTCTCCAGTGGCTGGAGTCATACCTAGTGCAAAGGAAGATTGTAGTGGTTGTTGGAGGCCAATTATCTCAGCCCCGGGGCATTGCTGCAGGAGTTCCTCAGGGCAGTGTCCTAGGCCCAACCATCTTCATCAATGATCTTCCCTCCATCATAAGGTCAGAAATGAGGATGTTTGCTGATGATTGCACAGTGTTCAGTTCCATTCGCAACCCCCCAAATAATGAAGCAGTCTGAGCCCGCAAGCAGCAAGACCTGGACAACATCCAGGCTTGGGCTGATAAGTGGCAAGTAACATTCAGGCCAGACAAGTGCCAGGCAATGACCATCTCCAACAAGAGAGAGTCTAACCACCTCCCCTTGACATTCAACGGCATTACCATCGTCGAATCCCCCACCATCAACATCCTGGGGGTCACCATTGACCAGAAACCTAACTGGACCAGCCATATAAATACTGTAGCTACAAGAGCAGGTCAGAGGCTGGGTATTCTGCGGCGAGTGACTCACCTCCTGACTCCCCAAAGCCTTTCCACCATCGACAAGGCACAAGTCAGGAGTGTGATGGAAAACTCTCCACTTGCCTGGATGAGTTCAGCTCCAACAACACTCAAGAAGCTCGACACCATCCAGGACAAAGCAGCCCGCTTGATTGGCACCCCATCCACCACCCTAAACATTCACTCCCTTCACCACCGGCCCACAGTGGCTGCAGTGTGTACCATCCACAGGATGCACTGCAGCAACTCTCCAAGGCTTCTTCGACAGCACCTCCCAAACCCGCGACCACTACCACCTAGAAGGACAAGAGCGGCAGGTACATGGGAACAACACCATCTGCACGTTCCCCTCCAAGTCACACACCATCCCGACTTGGAAATATATCGCCATTCCTTCATCGTCGCTGGTCAAAATCCTGGAACTCCCTTCCGAGCAGCACTGTGGGAGAACCTTCACCACACGGACTGCAGCGGTTCAAGAAGGCGGCTCACCACCACCTTCTCAAGGGCAATTAGGGATGGGCAATAAATGCCGGCCTCGCCAGCGACGCCCACATCCCATGAACAAATAATAAAAAAAATCCTCCCTGTCTCCACCCAGACCAGGGGGTGTCAAGCTGGCTCCTTGAAGATACTGAGACACTCACGGCCCATAGAGTACCTGGCGGGAATGAATCATTCCCTTTGTCCCGCTGTGTACTGTACATGTACAGGGACTGACACTGAGACACACGTGAGCTGTACAGTACCAGGTGGGAGTGAATCTTTCCCTTTTACCTAGTCTGCACTTGACAAGACGAGGGCACCCTCCCTGGTTTGTCATTTTCATTAGCTCGACACATTATGCTGACAGTTTCATGGATGAAACAAAGATGGCTGACAGACCTGACTCTGGTGAGTTGCCTTAGAATGACCCAATATTTCTTTAGGCCCACATCCACGGAGTTTTCTGGATGTGCGATATTTGAGCAATTGTGAAATGTGGGCGGGTGTGCAGTTGTTGTGGAAGCACATGGTTCTCCACTGATCTGGGAGACTGGTGAAAGAGCATGGTTCCCCACTGACCTGGGAGACTGGTGAAAGAGCATGGTTCCCCGCTGACCTGGGAGACTGGTGAAAGAGCATGGTTCCCCGCTGACCTGGGAGACTGGTGAAAGAGCATGGTTCCCCGCTGACCTGGGAGACTGGTGAAAGAGCATGGTTCCCCGCTGACCTGGGAGACTGGTGAAAGAGCATGGTTCTCCACTGACCTGGGAGACTGGTGAAAGAGCATGGTTCTCCACTGACCTGGGAGACTGGTGAAAGAGCATGGTTCCCCACTGACCTGGGAGACTGGTGAAAGAGCATGGTTCCCCGCTGACCTGGGAGACTGGTGAAAGAGCATGGTTCCCCGCTGACCTGGGAGACTGGTGAAAGAGCATGGTTCTCCACTGAAACAGGGAGACTGGTGAAAGAGCATGGTTCTCCACTGACCTGGGAGACTGGTGAAAGAGCATGGTTCTCCACTGACCTGGGAGACTGGTGAAAGAGCATGATTCCCTGCTGACCTGGGAGACTGGTGAAAGAGCATGGTTCCCTGCTGACCTGGGAGACTGGTGAAAGAGCATGGTTCTCCACTGACCTGGGAGACTGGTGAAAGAGCATGGTTCTCCACTGACCTGGGAGACTGGTGAAAGAGCATGATTCCCTGCTGACCTGGGAGACTGGTGAAAGAGCATGGTTCCCTGCTGACCTGGGAGACTGGTGAAAGAGCATGGTTCCTGCTGACCTGGGAGACTGGTGAAAGAACATGGTTCCTGCTGACGTGGGAGACTGGTGAATGAGCATGGTTCTGCACTGACCTGGGAGACTGGTGAAAGAGCGTGGTTCCTGCTGACCTGGGAGACTGGTGAAAGAACATGGTTCCTGCTGACCTGGGAGACTGGTGAAAGAGCATGGTTCTCCACTGACCTGGGAGACTGGTGAAAGAGCATGGTTCCCCGCTGACCTGGGAGACTGGTGAAAGAGCATGGTTCCCCGCTGACCTGGGAGACTGGAGAAAGAACATGGTTCCCCGCTGACCTGGGAGACTGGTGAAAGAGCATGGTTCCCCGCTGACCTGGGAGACTGGTGAAAGAGCATGGTTCCCCGCTGACCTGGGAGACTGGTGAAAGAGCATGGTTCACCGCTGACCTGGGAGACTGGTGAAAGAGCATGGTTCCCCGCTGACCTGGGAGACTGGTGAAAGAGCATGGTTCTCCGCTGACCTGGGAGACTGGTGAAAGAGCATGGTTCCCCGCTGACCTGGGAGACTGGTGAAAGAGCATGGTTCCCCGCTGACCTGGGAGACTGGTGAAAGAGCATGGTTCTCCACTGAAACAGGGAGACTGGTGAAAGAGCATGGTTCTCCACTGACCTGGAAGACTGGTGAAAGAGCATGGTTCTCCACTGACCTGGGAGACTGGTGAATGAGCATGGTTCTCCACTGACCTGGGAGACTGGTGAAAGAGCATGATTCCCTGCTGACCTGGGAGACTGGTGAAAGAGCATGGTTCCCTGCTGACCTGGGAGACTGGTGAAAGAGCATGGTTCTCCACTGACCTGGGAGACTGGTGAAAGAGCATGGTTCCCCGCTGACCTGGGAGACTGGTGAAAGAGCATGGTTCTCCACTGACCTGGGAGACTGGTGAAAGAGCATGGTTCTCCACTGACCTGGGAGACTGGTGAAAGAGCATGGTTCTCCACTGACCTGGGAGACTGGTGAAAGAGCATGATTCCCTGCTGACCTGGGAGACTGGTGAAAGAGCATGGTTCTCCACCGACCTGGGAGACTGGTGAAAGAGCATGGTTCCCTGCTGACCTGGGAGACTGGTGAAAGAGCATGGTTCTCCACTGACCTGGGAGACTGGTGAAAGAGCATGGTTCTCCACTGACCTGGGAGACTGGTGAAAGAGCATGATTCCCTGCTGACCTGGGAGACTGGTGAAAGAGCATGGTTCCCCACTGACCTGGGAGACTGGTGAAAGAGCATGGTTCCTGCTGACCTGGGAGACTGGTGAAAGAGCATGGTTCCTGCTGACCTGGGAGACTGGTGAAAGAACATGGTTCCTGCTGACGTGGGAGACTGGTGAATGAGCATGGTTCTCCACTGACCTGGGAGACTGGTGAAAGAGCGTGGTTCCTGCTGACCTGGGAGACTGGTGAAAGAACATGGTTCCTGCTGACCTGGGAGACTGGTGAAAGAGCATGGTTCTCCACTGACCTGGGAGACTGGTGAAAGAGCATGGTTCCCCGCTGACCTGGGAGACTGGTGAATGAGCATGGTTCCCCGCTATTCTGGGAGACTGGTGAAAGAGCATGATTCCCTGCTGACCTGGGAGACTGGTGAAAGAGCATGGTTCCCCGCTGACCTGGGAGACTGGTGAAAGAGCATGGTTCCCCGCTGAACTGGGAGACTGGTGAAAGAGCATGGTTCCCCGCTGACCTGGGAGACTGGTGAAAGAGCATGGTTCCCCGCTGACCTGGGAGACTGGTGAAAGAGCATGGTTCCCCGCTGACCTGGGAGACTGGTGAAAGAGCATGGTTCCCCGCTGACCTGGGAGACTGGTGAAAGAGCATGGTTCCCCGCTGACCTGGGAGACTGGTGAAAGAGCATGGTTCCCCGCTGACCTGGGAGACTGGTGAAAGAGCATGGTTCCCCGCTGACCTGGGAGACTGGTGAAAGAGCATGGTTCTCCGCTGACCTGGGAGACTGGTGAAAGAGCATGGTTCCCCACTGACCTGGGAGACTGGTGAAAGAGCATGGTTCTCCGCTGACCTGGGAGACTGGTGAAAGAGCATGGTTCCCCGCTGACCTGGGAGACTGGTGAAAGAGCATGGTTCCCCGCTGACCTGGGAGACTGGTGAAAGAGCATGGTTCTCCACTGACCTGGGAGACTGGTGAAAGAGCATGATTCCCTGCTGACCTGGGAGACTGGTGAAAGAGCATGGTTCCCTGCTGACCTGGGAGACTGGTGAAAGAGCATGGTTCTCCACTGACCTGGGAGACTGGTGAAAGAGCATGGTTCTCCACTGACCTGGGAGACTGGTGAAAGAGCATGATTCCCTGCTGACCTGGGAGACTGGTGAAAGAGCATGGTTCCTGCTGACCTGGGAGACTGGTGAAAGAGCATGGTTCCCTGCTGACCTGGGAGACTGGTGAAAGAGCATTGTTCCTGCTGACCTGGGAGACTGGTGAAAGAGCATGGTTCCTGCTGACCTGGGAGACTGGTGAAAGAGCATGGTTCCTGCTGACCTGGGAGACTGGTGAAAGAGCATGGTTCCTGCTGACCTGGGAGACTGGTGAAAGAGCATGGTTCTGTTGACCGGAGGTCACTAGTTACAGTTATTGGCTTAGTACAAAGAGAAGAGTCAATTCTCTCTTAACTCTCAATTCGCCTTATTCATGCCGTTAGATCATATACATATAGCTTATACGTCTGGTTAGATATAGACAGCAATTTGCACCAGGTTATACAGTTTTATACCCAAACTAGGATCTAAACGCACACCCACTAGGTTTCACTGACACTCCCTGAGTGGTCATAGAATATAAAGGATAATACCCGAAAAGGAGAGCTGACGCTTGCCAGGCGTTCCGTTCTCTCTCTCTCTCTCTCTCTCGACGTCGTCTCTACGTCCCTGACGTAGGTTCTTCCACTTCCGCGATGGTTGGTCTCCGGGGTCTTCGCACTGGCTCCACGCCCCAGATTCTTCATTCTTATTCTGAATCTTATCTCTTCAAGCTGTGCTGTCTCTCTCCCTTTGGTTTAGGCGTGCTCGGCTAGTCTGTGTCTTCCCCTCATTGGCTCTGTCCCAAGGACTTAGGTAGCATTACCTCATTACTCCTTTTCTAAATAAGGGCTTGTGTCTTATTAACAGTTCCCTGCTGACCTGGGAGACTGGTGAAAGAGCATGGTTCCTGCTGACCTGGGAGACTGGTGAAAGAGCATGGTTCCTGCTGACCTGGGAGACTGGTGAAAGAGCATGGTTCCTGCTGACCTGGGAGACTGGTGAAAGAGCATTGTTCCCTGCTGACCTGGGAGACTGGAGATAGAGCATAGTTCCCCACTGACCTGGGAGACTGGTGAAAGAGCATGGTTCTCCACTGACCTGGGAGACTGGTGAAAGAACATGGTTCCTGCTGACCTGGGAGACTGGTGAAAGAACATGGTTCCTGCTGACCTGGGAGACTGGTGAAAGAGCATGGTTCTCCACTGACCTGGGAGTCTGGTGAAAGAGCATGGTTCCCCGCTGACCTGGGAGACTGGTGAAAGAGCATGGTTCCCCGCTATTCTGGGAGACTGGTGAAAGAGCATGGTTCCCCACTGACCTGGGAGACTGGTGAAAGAGCATGGTTCCCCGCTGACCTGGGAGACTGGTGAAAGAGCATGGTTCCCCGCTGACCTGGGAGACTGGTGAAAGAGCATGGTTCCCTGCTGACCTGGGAGACTGGTGAAAGAGCATGGTTCCCCGCTGACCTGGGAGACTGGTGAAAGAGCATGGTTCCCCGCTGACCTGGGAGACTGGTGAAAGAGCATGGTTCTCCACTGACCTGGGAGACTGGTGAAAGAGCATGGTTCCCCGCTGACCTGGGAGACTGGTGAACGAGCATTGTTCCCTGCTGACCTGGGAGACTGGTGAAAGAGCATGGTTCTCCACTGACGTGGGAGACTGGTGAAAGAGCATGGTTCCCTGCTGACCTGGGAGACTGGTGAAAGAGCATGGTTCTCCACTGACCTGGGAGACTGGTGAATGACCATGGTTCCCCGCTGACCTGGGAGACTGGTGAAAGAGCATAGTTCTCCACTGACCTGGGAGACTGGTGAAAGAGCATGGTTCCCTGCTGACCTGGGAGACTGGTGAAAGAGCATGGTTCTCCACTGACCTGGGAGACTGGTGAAAGAGCATGGTTCCCCGCTGACCTGGGAGACTGGTGAAAGAGCATGGTTCCCCGCTGACCTGGGAGACTGGTGAAAGAGCATGGTTCCCTGCTGACCTGGGAGACTGGTGAATGAGCATGGTTCCCCGCTGACCTGGGAGACTGGAGAAAGAACATGGTTCCCTGCTGACCTGGGAGACTGGTGAAAGAGCATGGTTCCCTGCTGACCTGGGAGACTGGTGAATGAGCATGGTTCCCCGCTGACCTGGGAGACTGGTGAATGAACATGGTTCCCTGCTGACCTGGGAGACTGGTGAAAGAGCATGGTTCCCCGCTGACCTGGGAGACTGGTGAAAGAGCATGGTTCCCCGCTGACCTGGGAGACTGGTGAAAGAGCATGGTTCTGTTGACCGGAGGTCACTAGTTACAGTTATTGGCTTAGTACAAAGAGAAGAGTCAATTCTCTCTTAACTCTCAATTCGCCTTATTCATGCCGTTAGATCATATACATATAGCTTATACGTCTGGTTAGATATAGACAGCAATTTGCAGCAGGTTATACAGTTTTATACCCAAACTAGGATCTAAACGCACACCCACTAGGTTTCACTGACACTCCCTGAGTGGTCATAGAATATAAAGGATAATACCCGAAAAGGAGAGCTGACGCTTGCCAGGCGTTCCGTTCTCTCTCTCTCTCTCTCTCTCGACGTCGTCTCTACGTCCCTGACGTAGGTTCTTCCACTTCCGCGATGGTTGGTCTCCGGGGTCTTCGCACTGGCTCCACGCCCCAGATTCTTCATTCTTATTCTGAATCTTATCTCTTCAAGCTGTGCTGTCTCTCTCCCTTTGGTTTAGGCGTGCTCGGCTAGTCTGTGTCTTCCCCTCATTGGCTCTGTCCCAAGGACTTAGGTAGCATTACCTCATTACTCCTTTTCTAAATAAGGGCTTGTGTCTTATTAACAGTTCCCTGCTGACCTGGGAGACTGGTGAAAGAGCATGGTTCCTGCTGACCTGGGAGACTGGTGAAAGAGCATGGTTCCTGCTGACCTGGGAGACTGGTGAAAGAGCATGGTTCCTGCTGACCTGGGAGACTGGTGAAAGAGCATTGTTCCCTGCTGACCTGGGAGACTGGAGATAGAGCATAGTTCCCCACTGACCTGGGAGACAGGTGAAAGAGCATGGTTCCCCGCTGACCTGGGAGACTGGTGAATGAGCATGGTTCTCCACTGACCTGGGAGACTGGTGAAAGAGCATGGTTCCCCACTGACCTGGGAGACTGGTGAAAGAGCATGGTTCCCCACTGACCTGGGAGACTGGTGAAAGAGCATGGTTCCTGCTGACCTGGGAGACTGGTGAAAGAGCATTGTTCCCCGCTGACCTGGGAGACTGGTGAAAGAGCATGGTTCTCCACTGACCTGGGAGACTGGTGAAAGAACATGGTTCCTGCTGACCTGGGAGACTGGTGAAAGAACATGGTTCCTGCTGACCTGGGAGACTGGTGAAAGAGCATGGTTCTCCACTGACCTGGGAGTCTGGTGAAAGAGCATGGTTCCCCGCTGACCTGGGAGACTGGTGAAAGAGCATGGTTCCCCGCTATTCTGGGAGACTGGTGAAAGAGCATGGTTCCCCACTGACCTGGGAGACTGGTGAAAGAGCATGGTTCCCCGCTGACCTGGGAGACTGGTGAAAGAGCATGGTTCCCCGCTGACCTGGGAGACTGGTGAAAGAGCATGGTTCCCTGCTGACCTGGGAGACTGGTGAAAGAGCATGGTTCCCCGCTGACCTGGGAGACTGGTGAAAGAGCATGGTTCCCCGCTGACCTGGGAGACTGGTGAAAGAGCATGGTTCTCCACTGACCTGGGAGACTGGTGAAAGAGCATGGTTCCCCGCTGACCTGGGAGACTGGTGAAAGAGCATGGTTCCCCGCTGACCTGGGAGACTGGTGAAAGAGCATGGTTCTCCACTGACCTGGGAGACTGGTGAAAGAGCATGGTTCCCCGCTGACCTGGGAGACTGGTGAACGAGCATTGTTCCCTGCTGACCTGGGAGACTGGTGAAAGAGCATGGTTCTCCACTGACGTGGGAGACTGGTGAAAGAGCATGGTTCCCTGCTGACCTGGGAGACTGGTGAAAGAGCATGGTTCTCCACTGACCTGGGAGACTGGTGAATGACCATGGTTCCCCGCTGACCTGGGAGACTGGTGAAAGAGCATAGTTCTCCACTGACCTGGGAGACTGGTGAAAGAGCATGGTTCCCTGCTGACCTGGGAGACTGGTGAAAGAGCATAGTTCTCCACTGACCTGGGAGACTGGTGAATGACCATGGTTCCCCGCTGACCTGGGAGACTGGTGAAAGAGCATGGTTCTCCACTGACCTGGGAGACTGGTGAAAGAGCATGGTTCCCCGCTGACCTGGGAGACTGGTGAAAGAGCATGGTTCCCTGCTGACCTGGGAGACTGGTGAAAGAGCATGGTTCCCTGCTGACCTGGGAGACTGGTGAAAGAGCATGGTTCCCCGCTGACCTGGGAGACTGGTGAATGAGCATGGTTCCCCGCTGACCTGGGAGACTGGTGAATGAACATGGTTCCCTGCTGACCTGGGAGACTGGTGAAAGAGCATGGTTCTGTTGACCGGAGGTCACTAGTTACAGTTATTGGCTTAGTACAAAGAGAAGAGTCAATTCTCTCTTAACTCTCAATTCGCCTTATTCATGCCGTTAGATCATATACATATAGCTTATACGTCTGGTTAGATATAGACAGCAATTTGCACCAGGTTATACAGTTTTATACCCAAACTAGGATCTAAACGCACACCCACTAGGTTTCACTGACACTCCCTGAGTGGTCATAGAATATAAAGGATAATACCCGAAAAGGAGAGCTGACGCTTGCCAGGCGTTCCGTTCTCTCTCTCTCTCTCTCTCTCGACGTCGTCTCTACGTCCCTGACGTAGGTTCTTCCACTTCCGCGATGGTTGGTCTCCGGGGTCTTCGCACTGGCTCCACGCCCCAGATTCTTCATTCTTATTCTGAATCTTATCTCTTCAAGCTGTGCTGTCTCTCTCCCTTTGGTTTAGGCGTGCTCGGCTAGTCTGTGTCTTCCCCTCATTGGCTCTGTCCCAAGGACTTAGGTAGCATTACCTCATTACTCCTTTTCTAAATAAGGGCTTGTGTCTTATTAACAGTTCCCTGCTGACCTGGGAGACTGGTGAAAGAGCATGGTTCCTGCTGACCTGGGAGACTGGTGAAAGAGCATGGTTCCTGCTGACCTGGGAGACTGGTGAAAGAGCATGGTTCCTGCTGACCTGGGAGACTGGTGAAAGAGCATTGTTCCCTGCTGACCTGGGAGACTGGAGATAGAGCATAGTTCCCCACTGACCTGGGAGACAGGTGAAAGAGCATGGTTCCCCGCTGACCTGGGAGACTGGTGAATGAGCATGGTTCTCCACTGACCTGGGAGACTGGTGAAAGAGCATGGTTCCCCACTGACCTGGGAGACTGGTGAAAGAGCATGGTTCCCCACTGACCTGGGAGACTGGTGAAAGAGCATGGTTCCTGCTGACCTGGGAGACTGGTGAAAGAGCATTGTTCCCCGCTGACCTGGGAGACTGGTGAAAGAGCATGGTTCTCCACTGACCTGGGAGACTGGTGAAAGAACATGGTTCCTGCTGACCTGGGAGACTGGTGAAAGAACATGGTTCCTGCTGACCTGGGAGACTGGTGAAAGAGCATGGTTCTCCACTGACCTGGGAGTCTGGTGAAAGAGCATGGTTCCCCGCTGACCTGGGAGACTGGTGAAAGAGCATGGTTCCCCGCTATTCTGGGAGACTGGTGAAAGAGCATGGTTCCCCACTGACCTGGGAGACTGGTGAAGGAGCATGGTTCCCCGCTGACCTGGGAGACTGGTGAAAGAGCATGGTTCCCCGCTGACCTGGGAGACTGGTGAAAGAGCATGGTTCCCTGCTGACCTGGGAGACTGGTGAAAGAGCATGGTTCCCCGCTGACCTGGGAGACTGGTGAAAGAGCATGGTTCCCCGCTGACCTGGGAGACTGGTGAAAGAGCATGGTTCTCCACTGACCTGGGAGACTGGTGAAAGAGCATTGTTCCCTGCTGACCTGGGAGACTGGTGAAAGAGCATGGTTCTCCACTGACCTGGGAGACTGGTGAAAGAGCATGGTTCTCCACTGACCTGGGAGACTGGTGAAAGAGCATGGTTCTCCACTGACCTGGGAGACTGGTGAAAGAGCATTGTTCCCTGCTGACCTGGGAGACTGGTGAAAGAGCATGGTTCTCCACTGACGTGGGAGACTGGTGAAAGAGCATGGTTCCCTGCTGACCTGGGAGACTGGTGAAAGAGCATGGTTCTCCACTGACCTGGGAGACTGGTGAATGACCATGGTTCCCCGCTGACCTGGGAGACTGGTGAAAGAGCATAGTTCTCCACTGACCTGGGAGACTGGTGAAAGAGCATGGTTCCCTGCTGACCTGGGAGACTGGTGAAAGAGCATGGTTCCCTGCTGACCTGGGAGACTGGTGAAAGAGCATGGTTCCCTGCTGACCTGGGAGACTGGTGAAAGAGCATGGTTCTCCACTGACCTGGGAGACTGGTGAAAGAGCATGGTTCCCCGCTGACCTGGGAGACTGGTGAAAGAGCATGGTTCCCCGCTGACCTGGGAGACTGGTGAAAGAGCATGGTTCCCCGCTGACCTGGGAGACTGGAGAAAGAACATGGTTCCCTGCTGACCTGGGAGACTGGAGAAAGAACATGGTTCCCTGCTGACCTGGGAGACTGGTGAATGAGCATGGTTCCCCGCTGACCTGGGAGACTGGTGAATGAACATGGTTCCCTGCTGACCTGGGAGACTGGTGAAAGAGCATGGTTCCCCGCTGACCTGGGAGACTGGTGAAAGAGCATGGTTCCCCGCTGACCTGGGAGACTGGTGAAAGAGCATGGTTCTGTTGACCGGAGGTCACTGGTTACAGTTATTGGCTTAGTACAAAGAGAAGAGTCAATTCTCTCTTAACTCTCAATTCGCCTTATTCATGCCGTTAGATCATATACATATAGCTTATACGTCTGGTTAGATATAGACAGCAGTTTGCACCAGGTTATACAGTTTTATACCCAAACTAGGATCTAAACGCTATACGTCTGGTTAGATATAGACATGCAATTTGCACCAGGTTTTACAGTTTTATACCCAAACTAGGATCTAAGCGCACACCCACTAGGTTTCTCTGACACTCCCTGAGTGGTCATAGAATATAAAGGATAATACCCGAAAAGGAGAGCTGACGCTGGCCAGGCGTTCCGTTCTCTCTCTCTCTCTCGACGTCGTCTCTACGTCCCTGACGTAGGTTCTTCCACTTCCGCGATGGTTGGTCTCCGGAGTCTTCGCACTGGCTCCACGCCCCAGATTCTTCATTCTTATTCTGAATCTTATCTCTTCAAGCTGTGCTGCCTCTCTCCCTTTGGTTTAGGCTTGCTCGGCTAGTCTGTGTCTTCCCCTCATTGGCTCTGTCCCAAGGACTTAGGTAGCATTACCTCATTACTCCTTTTCTAAATAAGGGCTTGTGTCTTATTAACAGTTCCCTGCTGACCTGGGAGACTGGTGAAAGAGCATGGTTCCTGCTGACCTGGGAGACTGGTGAAAGAGCATGGTTCCTGCTGACCTGGGAGACTGGTGAAAGAGCATTGTTCCCTGCTGACCTGGGAGACTGGAGATAGAGCATAGTTCCCCACTGACCTGGGAGACTGGTGAAAGAGCATGGTTCACCACTGACCTGGGAGACTGGTGAAAGAGCATGGTTCCCTGCTGACCTGAGAGACTGGTGAAAGAACATGGTTCCCTGCTGACCTGGGAGACTGGTGAAAGAGCATGGTTCCGTGCTGACCTGGGAGACTGGTGAAAGAGCATGGTTCCCCACTAACCTGGGAGACTGGTGAAAGAGCATGGTTCCTGCTGACCTGGGAGACTGGTGAAAGAGCATGGTTCCCTGCTGACCTGGGAGACTGGTGAAAGAACATGGTTCCCTGCTGACCTGGGAGACTGGTGAATGAGCATGGTTCCCCGCTGACCTGGGAGACTGGAGAAAGAACATGGTTCCCTGCTGACCTGGGAGACTGGAGAAAGAACATGGTTCCCTGCTGACCTGGGAGACTGGTGAATGAGCATGGTTCCCGCTGACCTGGGAGACTGGTGAAAGAGCATGGTTCTGTTGACCGGAGGTCACTGGTTACAGTTATTGGCTTAGTACAAAGAGAAGAGTCAATTCTCTCTTAACTCTCAATTCGCCTTATTCATGCCGTTAGATCATATACATATAGCTTATACGTCTGGTTAGATATAGACAGCAGTTTGCACCAGGTTATACAGTTTTATACCCAAACTAGGATCTAAACGCTATACGTCTGGTTAGATATAGACATGCAATTTGCACCAGGTTTTACAGTTTTATACCCAAACTAGGATCTAAACGCACACCCACTAGGTTTCTCTGACACTCCCTGAGTGGTCATAGAATATAAAGGATAATACCCGAAAAGGAGAGCTGACGCTGGCCAGGCGTTCCGTTCTCTCTCTCTCTCTCTCGACGTCGTCTCTACGTCCCTGACGTAGGTTCTTCCACTTCCGCGATGGTTGGTCTCCGGAGTCTTCGCACTGGCTCCACGCCCCAGATTCTTCATTCTTATTCTGAATCTTATCTCTTCAAGCTGTGCTGTCTCTCTCCCTTTGGTTTAGGCTTGCTCGGCTAGTCTGTGTCTTCCCCTCATTGGCTCTGTCCCAAGGACTTAGGTAGCATTACCTCATTACTCCTTTTCTCAATAAGGGCTTGTGTCTTATTAACAGTTCCCTGCTGACCTGGGAGACTGGTGAAAGAGCATGGTTCCTGCTGACCTGGGAGACTGGTGAAAGAGCATGGTTCCTGCTGACCTGGGAGACTGGTGAAAGAGCATTGTTCCCTGCTGACCTGGGAGACTGGAGATAGAGCATAGTTCCCCACTGACCTGGGAGACTGGTGAAAGAGCATGGTTCACCACTGACCTGGGAGACTGGTGAAAGAGCATGGTTCCCTGCTGACCTGAGAGACTGGTGAAAGAACATGGTTCCCTGCTGACCTGGGAGACTGGTGAAAGAGCATGGTTCCGTGCTGACCTGGGAGACTGGTGAAAGAGCATGGTTCCCCACTAACCTGGGAGACTGGTGAAAGAGCATGGTTCCTGCTGACCTGGGAGACTGGTGAAAGAGCATGGTTCCCTGCTGACCTGGGAGACTGGTGAAAGAGCATGGTTCTCCACTGACCTGGGAGACTGGTGAAAGAACATGGTTCCTGCTGACGTGGGAGACTGGTGAATGAGCATGGTTCTCCACTGACCTGGGAGACTGGTGAAAGAGCATGGTTCCTGCTGACCTGGGAGACTGGTGAAAGAACATGGTTCCTGCTGACCTGGGAGACTGGTGAAAGAACATGGTTCCTGCTGACCTGGGAGACTGGTGAAAGAGCATGGTTCTTTCTGTTGGTTAGTTTCATGTCCTGTGCCACCTCCTGTTCATCTTAAAAAGCTGTGTTGACCCAAGTCAAACGTTTTGAAGTTGACATCGACTCTATTTTATAAAAGAAACAGCGATGAAAACGATATTATGTCTATCTGCAGCTCTCGTTCCAACACTTGTCCCACTGCACTTTCAGCAGAATCCTATGTTTTTGTGCAATAGGCAAGGCATTTGGGTTTTGATTTTCATCGAAAAGGTACTGAATGTGATCAGAAAATATGGCTAAAAATCCTTGGAATCATATTTAGGAAACAGAATTTAACTGAATGCATTTTGTGGATCTGAAGGTTTGGAAAGAACTGCTCTTAATGCTGTTGCCTCATTGAAGGAAAAATCCTAAATCAGAACACCAAGAAATGATGCATTTTGGTAGGAAGAATGTGGAGAGGCAATATAAACTAAATGGTACAATATTAAAGGGGGTGCAGGAACAGAGAGACCCGAGGGTGTATGTACACAAATCTTTGAAGGTGGCAGGACAAGTTGAGAAGGCTGATAAAAAGCATATGGGTTCCTTGGGTTTATTAATAGAGATATAGAGTACCTCCATTCATGGTTCCAGGGATGAAAGACTTCAGTTATGTGGAGAGACTGGAGAAACTGAGGTTGTTCGCCTTAGAGAATTAATAGAGGGGTTCAAACTTATGAGGGGTTTTGATCGGGTGGATGGGGAGAAACTGTTTCCACTGGCAGGAGGGTCAGTAACCAGAGGACACAGATTTAAGATAATTAACAAAAAACAAATTTATAAATCAATTACTTCTCTAATAGTTAACAGAAATAATTATGAATCACCCTTGTGCAAGCCCTTAATATTTGTCTAGTGTGCCCGTTTATCTATTCTAGATCTCCTACGAGATGTTTCCCCAGTGGTTATAGCTTGGAGGGTGGGAGGCTGCTGAGATTCCATTGAGCACATTTCAGATGGCTGTGGTGGGCGATCTCGAGCAGCTCTGGGCCTTGACGGCCCGGTTGCAGACTGCGGCATTTCGGCGTGGGCTGGAGCAGTCTGGCCTATCTGGCTGTGTGGCACTAACAATGGCACTGGAGGAGTAGGTGGCAGGGGAGCAGACATGCAGTCCTCCTGAGAGACAAGGCCTCTATCTATCACCAGAGGCTCCATCATGGTAGGCGCCTCTGTGGTGTTGATGGAGCTGACCGCTGGGTCCATGTTGGACAGAATGGTTGTCATGTTCTGCACGAAGCCTTGACACAAGTTACAGCTGGACTCCTCGTGCTCTGCGACATTGAGAAAGCTCACTGGCAGGCTGCCCAGTGCACCTAGCATTTCCTGGTATATGCTCATCAGCCTTCTTCCGTAGGCTGGGCCCTTGAAGTAAGCATTTGAGTCCTCTGCAGCAGAACTAGTATGTGACTACGCCCTCTGGCGAGCTGGCACCTTTGGCATCCTATCCCCCTGCCCTAGCTCCAGTACACTTGTGCCTGGTGATTCATCCCATGAATACACTTCCTCTAACCTAGCCTCTAAAGTATACGTGGTGCTAGTATCTAAGCTGGTGCTTGCGAGGGTGAGCTTGAGTGACGGGGCATCTTCCTAAAGGCTACCCTCCTCTTCCTACATTGGCACAGGGGTTTCCACATCTTCAGCATCTGAAATGAAAGAGAGGGACAAGAATTAGCTTTTAGTGTGAAGGGAGAGCAAAGAGAGAGCAGTGGGTGGTGAAAGCATTTGCAGATCATCATACAAAGTTTGTGGGATGAGAGAGAAGTCAGATGGGACGAAGAGGATCAGTTATGAAGAAACCTTGCATGACGTCTCCTCCAGCGTTGCCAATCATCATGGCCTCAACTCTGCCCATGATGCCCAATACACTTTCTTTGATGGGGATTGTGGGAGAGGGGAGTCTTGTGAGTAGCACGGCTGTGGGTGGTGGAGATGTGAGCAGAGAGTAAGAGAGCAGTATTATTACCTTAACAACTCGAGTGAGATCATTGAATTTCTTCCTGCATTGCAACCATGTCCTGGGTGCTAAGCTCCTGGCAATGACATCCTCTGCCACCTCTTCCCACTGACGGCGGAGTTGGTGCCTGGGGGGCTTCCTGCTCCCTTGGGGGTGGGGGAGAGGATGTCCCCCTCCTCCTGTTCGCTGCCTGCACCAGGGCCTCCAAGGCAGCATTGGGAAATCTTGGTGCTCTCTCGGTACTTGCTGCAGTCATATGTCACCTTTCAGAAGTGTTTCCCTGGTGTCTGCAGTCAGAATGCACCTTCCCTTTAAGAGGTACTGGCTGCCGTTAAGTGGTGCCAGAGACTCCTGAGATCTGGCCTCCTCCCTAGTGTGCAGCCAATGAGCAGCGTGGGGAGTGCTGGCCGCATCCCTCACTCATGATAATGATGATGCAGAACGAATATTATCTGCTGTTTGAGTCAATTGCAACAGGCCCGTGATCCCTTGCACGTAGGGTTACCAAATCTGGTTGGACGTATTCCTAGAGGCTTCATCACATGATCTCTCGCCCGGTCTTCTTTTTTATTCGTTCATGGGATGTGGGCGTCGCTGGCGAGGCCGGCATTTATTGCCCATCCCTAATTGCCCTTGAGAAGGTGGTGGTGAGCCGCCTTCTTGAACCGCTGCAGTCCATGTGGTGAAGGTTCTCCCACAGTGCTGTTAGGAAGGGAGTTCCAGGATTTTGACCCAGCGACGATGAAGGAACGGCGATATATTTCCAAGTCGGGATGGTGTGTGACTTGGAGGGGAACGTGCAGGTGGTGTTGTTCCCATGTACCTGCTGCTCGTGTCCTTCTAGGTGGTAGAGGTTGCGGGTTTGGGAGGTGCTGTCGAAGAAGCCTTGGCAAGTTGCTACAGTGCATCCTGTGGATGGTACACACTGCAGCCACTGTGCGCCGGTGGTGAAGGGAGTGAATGTTTAGGGTGGTGGATGGGGTGCCAATCAAGCTGGCTGCTTTATCTTGGATGGTGTCGAGCTTCTTGAGTGTTGTTGGAGCTGCACTCATCCAAGCAAGTGGAGAGTATTCCATCACGCTCCTGAATTGTGCCTTGTAGATGGTAGAAAGGCTTTGGGGAGTCAGGAGGTGAGTCACTCGCCGCAGAATACCCAGCCTCTGACCTGCTCTCGTAGCCACAGTATTTATATGGCTGGTCCAGTTAGGTTTCTGGTCAATGGTGACCCCCAGGATGTTGATGGTGGGGGATTCGGCGATGGTAATGCCGTTGAATGTCAAGGGGAGGTGGTTAGACTCTCTCTTGTTGGAGATGGTCATTGCCTGGCACTTGTCTGGCACGAATGTTACTTGCCACTTATCAGCCCAAGCCTGGATGTTGTCCAGGTCTTGCTGCACGCGGGCTCGGACTGCTTCATTATCTGAGGGGTTGCGAATGGAACTGAACACTGTGCAGTCATCAGCGAACATCCCCATTTCTGACCTTATGATGGAGGGAAGTCATTGATGAAGCAGCTGAAGATGGTTGGGCCTAGGACACTGCCTTGAGGAACTCCTGCAGCAATGCCCTGGGGCTGAGATGATGGGCCTCCAACAACCACTACAATCTTCCTTTGTGCTAGGTATGACTCCAGCCACTGGAGAGTTTTCCCCCTGATTCCCATTGACTTCAATTTTACTGGGGCTCTTTGGTGCCACACTCGGTCAAATGCTGCCTTGATGTCAAGGGCAGTCACTCTCACCTCACCTCTGGAATTCAGCTCTTTTGTCCATGTTTGGACCAAGGCTGTAATGAGGTCTGGAGCCGAGTGGTCCTGGCAGAACCCAAACTGAGCATCGGTGAGCAGGTTATTGGTGAGTAAGTGCCGCTTGATAGCACTGTCGACGACACCTTCCATCACTTTGCTGATGATTGAGAGTAGACTGATGGGGCGGTAATTGGCCGGATTGGATTTGTCCTGCTTTTTGTGGACAGGACATACCTGGCCAATTTTCCACATTGTCGGGTAGATGCCAGTGTTGTAGCTGTACTGGAACAGCTTGGTTGGAGGGGCAGCTAGTTCTGGAGCACAAGACTTCAGCACTACAGCTGGGATGTTGTCGGGGCCTATAGCCTTTGCTATATCCAGTGCACTCAGCCGTTTCTTGATATCATGTGGAGTGAATCGAATTGGCTGAAGACTGGCTTCTTTGATGGTGGGGATTTCGGGAGGAGGTCGAGATGGATCATCCACTCGGCACTTCTGGCTGAAGATGGTTGCAAACGCTTCAGCCTTGTCTTTTGCACTCACGTGCTGGACTCCGTCATCATTGAGGATGGGGATGTTTACAGAGCCTCCTCCTCCCGTTAGTTGTTTAATTGTCCACCACCATTCACGACTGGATGTGGCAGGACTGCAGAGCTTTGATCTGATCCGTTGGTTGTAGAATCGCTTAGCTCTGTCTACAGCATGTTGCTTCCGCTGTTTAGCATGCATGTCGTCCTGAGTTGTAGCTTCACCAGGTTGGCACCTCATTTTTAGGTATGCCTGGTGCTGCTGCTGGCATGCTCTTCTACACTCCTCATTGAACCAGGGTTGATCCCCTGGCTTGTTGGTAATGGTAGAGTGAGGAATATGCCGGGCCATGAGGTTACAGATTGTGCTGGAATACAATTCTGCTGCTGCTGATTGCCCAGCCTTTTCCCTCATCTCCAATATTTTTATAACAAATAAATGAAAATGTTCAAAGAAATTGAAAAAAAACTCAGCATTTTGTTTTAACATCTCTTTGATTTTTCTCCTGGGTTTTTGCTCTCAGTGGTGTCCAGATTAATCTTCAATCCCTGGAGACTCCAGGGCAATCCTAGAGGATTGACGACCCTGCCTGTGCGCCTGGTTCTGGGCGTGATCAGATTCCTGTGGGTGTGACCCAATCCCTTGAGTGCGATCTAGTACTGAGCGCATCTGTTTGTAAATTGAAGAAGCAAAGCTCGCAATTGCAAGAAGGCGCAACGAACACACTGCCATGTTTATCGCGTCTGTCATTTTAAATTGCATTCCCTCATTGAACGCAGTTTGAGAAAGAACTTTCTTCCCTCTCCATCCTAGAGTGGAATACTGATAGCTGTCGGACTTGGTGTCTCAGTATTTTCAGGCTGGTGTTAGCACATCACAGATCAGGTGTCCTTCCTTCATTGCTCTGGTATTATTATGGCTCGTTTAGCCTCCTAGTTTAATTTGCAGTGGTTAAGCATCCATCGTTCCAAATAGGAGGTTGAACTGTTGAATATGTCTGATAATTACATAAGAACATAAGAACATAAGAAATTGGAGCAGGAGTAGGCCAATCGGCCCCTCGAGCCTGCTCCGCCATTCAATAAGATCATGGCTGATCTGATCCCAACCACAAATCTAAAGAACACAAGAAGTCGGAGCAGGACCCGGCCACATAGCCCCTGGGCCCTCTCCGCCACCCACAGGGCATTGACCGATCCGAACTCAGCTTCATGTCCAATTTCCTGCCCGCTCCCCATAACCCCTAATTCCCTTTACTTCTAGGAAACTGTCTATTTCTGTTTTAAATTTATCTAATGATGTTGCTTCCACAGCTTCCTGGGGCAGCAAATTCCACAGGCCGACCACCCTCTGAGTGAAGAAGTTTCTCCTCATCTCAGTTTTGAAAGAGCAGCCCCTTATTCTAAGATTATGCCCCCTAGTTCTAGTTTCACCCATCTTTGGGAACATCCTTACTGCATCCACCCGATCAAGACCCTTCACAATCTTATATGTTTCAATAAGATCGCCTCTCATTCTTCTGAACTCCAATGAGTAGAGTCCCAATCTACTCAACCTCTCCTCATATGTCCGCCCCCTCATCCCCGGGATTAACCGAGTGAACCTTCTTTGTACTGCCTCGAGAGCAAGTATGTCTTTTCTTAAGTATGGAGACCAAAACTGTATGTAGTATTCCAGGTGCGGTCTCACCAATACCTTATATAACTGCAGCAATACCTCCTTGTTTTTATATTCTATCCCCCTAGCAATAAAAGCCAACATTCCGTTGGCTTTCTTGATCACCTGCTGCACCTGCATACCAACTTTTTGATTTTCTTGCACTAGGACCCCCAGATCCCTTTGTACTGCAGTACTTTCCAGTCTCTCGCCATTAAGAAAATAACTTGCTCTCTGATTTTTCCTGCCAAAGTGCATAACCTCACATTTTCCAATATTATATTGCATCTGCCAAATCTCCGCCCACTCACCCAGCCTGTCTATATCCCCTTGCAGGTTTTTTATGTCCTCCTCACTCTCTACTTTCCCTCCCATCTTTGTATCATCTGCAAATTTTGATATGTTGCACTCGGTCCCCTCCTCCAAATCGTTAATATAGATTGTAAAGAGTTGGGGACCCAGCACCGACCCCTGTGGAACACCACTGGTTACTGGTTGCCAGTCCGAAAATGAACCATTTATCCCAACTCTCTGCTTCCTGTTCGATAACCAATCCTCCACCCATGCCAGAATATTACCCCCAATCCCGTGATTTTTTATCTTAAGTAATAATCTTTTATGTGGCACCTTGTCGAATGCCTTCTGGAAGTCTAAATACACTATGTCCACTGGTTCCCCTTTATCCACCCTATACTTGGTCGTGTTTCATGCACTGGATAGGATCACACAAGATGAAAGGTCAGTCGGTCCCATCAGGCCCATCTATCCATTGGACAGTCCACCGACCTGCAGCACACGTGGCAAGACCCAGAGGGAGAAAAACCTACAGCCAGGTTCAAGGAAAGCTCTGGGATATTCCTCCTGAACTCCAGGAGGCAATCCAGAAACTTTCTGGTTACCTGTGATACATCACTACATGTACCTAAAGAAATCTCTCCCCGCCCCCACCTCACACATCCCAACACAGGACCATACAGGGCCACAAATGACCATGTCCATCCATTGGGCGGCCCTGAGGGTCACAGACTCCTCACCTCACTTGACCTCGTGTTCCTTCAATCTGTCTGTTAAAAATATATCCATCACCCGCTTAAAAACATATGGTGCTCTGTGTTTCCACTGGCACTCTGGGCCAGGCACTCCTCGTGTTCATCTCTCTCTGTATGGAGAACTTGTACCATAATGGTGCATTCACTTTTTCTCCTTTTAAATTTGACTAAATTGTCATCTTGTGTTTTGTATACTGCAACTTAACCACAGATCCGATTGGAAAATCCAGACACTGCAATTAATTCTCATGTCCATTGGGAAATCATCTATTGTGTTTTCTTGTTGCAACTTTACACTGGAAAATGCCGTATCAAGAGGAGAGATTACATAGAATTACGTAGAATGTACAGCACAGAAACAGGCCATTCGGCCCAACTGGTCTATGCCGGTGTTTATGCTCCACATGAGCCTCCTCCCACCTTACTTCATCTCACCCTATCAGCATATCATTCTATTCCTTTCTCCCTCATGTACTTATCTAGTTTCCCCTTAAATACATCTGTGCTATTCACCTCAACCACTTCATGTCGTAGCGAGTTCCACATTCTCACCACTCGGGGTAAAGAAGCTTCTCCTGAGTTCCTTATTAGATTTATTAGTGACTATCTTCTCTATATAACTGCTGGTTTTGGATTCCCCCACAAGTAGAAACACCTTCTCTACATCTACCCTATCAAACCCCTTCATAATTTTAAAGACCTCTATCAGGTCACCCCTGAGCCTTCTCTTTTCTAGAGAAAAGAGCCCCAGCCTGTTCAGCCTTTCCTGATAGTTGTACTCTTTCAGTTCTGGTATCATCCTTGTGAATCTTTTTTGCGCCTTCTCCAGTGCTTCTATATCCTTTTCATAATATGGAGACCAGGACTGTTCACAATACTCCAAGTGTCGTCTAACCAAGGTTCTATAAAAGTTTTGATGTGGAGATGCCGGTGATGGACTGGGGTTGACAATTGTAAACAATTTTACAACACCAAGTTATAGTCCAGCAATTTTATTTTAAATTCACAAGCTTTCGGAGGCTTCCTCCTTCCTCAGGTAAATGAACATTTACCTGAGGAAGGAGGAAGCCTCCGAAAGCTTGTGAATTTAAAATAAAATTGCTGGACTATAACTTGGTGTTGTAAAATTGTTTACAACTATAAAAGTTTAACATAAATTCTCTGCTTTTCAATTCTATTCCTCTAGAAATGAACCCCAATGCTTTGTTTGCATATTTTCAGGCCTTATTAACGAAATTGGGCTGTATAGCGCCCGTTTTGTAGGCGCTACCCGGACGCCTAAGCCTCGAAAATGGTGTCCAAGGTGCGAGCGCACTTCCGCAGGACGCCATCTTGGCAAAGGGGTTTGGGCACGCACCTAACGATCACCGGCAGCATGCAGAGTAGGGAAATAATGACGCAAATCAGTGCGCAAAGCTTATTTAAAGGGACTGCTGCTATTTTGGAACTCCACACTCCATACAACGCACTCTCTTAACCTCACACTGCTGAACATGACTTAGAGGGCATGAAGGACCCCCTTCCCACACTGCCCACCAGCGGTATTTAAAGGGATCATACAGGAGTTACAGGTTAGTTGGTGGATTATTTCTTCTGGCTGCAGGTGCATTTGTATATGATTTTGGAGGTTTCCTATACTTGGATAAAGTTTCAATGCTCTACAGGGTGTGAGCTGGCTGGCTGACAGGCAACAGCAAGGGCACTGGCAGAGTGGCAGGGGTGGGGCAGGAATGCTGTCATCCTGAGAGAGGACAGCAGGTTTGAGTTCCATGGAGCCACTGCCACTTGATGCCTAGTGTTTTGCGCCACCTTCTCCTGCAAGAAAGTGGGAAGTGTGTCAGTGAGTGCCCTGCAAGATGTTTGGGTTATGTGGCTGTCATGGTTGAATAGCTGTCAGTGTGTGTGGCCTGTGAGTTGTGGGTGTGAGACTTGCAACAGTGGTAATGTGTGAGAGTGAGAGGAAGCATCTGATTTGAAGAGTTGAGTACTGATTGAAAGAGTTTGTTGGGTATGTGGGTGATGGGGGTGTAGTGTGTGGTGCAGTTGGTAGGAGATGCCGCTTGACAGTTGACCTCACTCACCTTGACCACTCGTGTCAAATCATTGAACTTCTTCCTGCACTGAACCCATGTTTTTGGTGCTATGCTCCTGGCATCCAATCCCAGCACCCGTTGCCGGGGGTTATCCAATATAACCCCCACAATATTAGTTCATGGCCAGTGTTCAGTTGTAGACATTAGGCCCCTCAGACCTATAATAGTGCTGCAAAATCTCACCCCCAGTGCCCTGGATTTTAATTCCCCTCCAGAATCTTTCCTTCCAATTTCTTTCTCTTTCCTATTTTCTTCGATCTAATTTAAAAAAAAAACACTTTTCTTTCTCTTTTAAAAGACACAATTTTTCTTTCCTTTGAAATGAGTCCTCTTGGGCTGATATCCCCTTTCTCAGTACTTTGCCCTTTGCTTGCCTCTTTATTCATGTCTGGGTGTGTGATTCCCTCGGTGTGGATAAAGTCCAAGAACTTGTGTAAGGAAAGGAGGAAAAGCCCAGATTCAAATTGAAGCCTTTTGGCACCCCCTGGAGGCCAGAGTCCTTCTGTGCAGAGTTGTTCACAAATGTTTTTCTTATTGGGTATCCCTCATCACCGCTCTGTCTTTCTGTTGTGTTTGTGGACCCAGTCTTCACTGTGTCCCCCTCTAAACCCCTCCGTCTCTCTACCTCCCTCTCCTCCTTTAAGACCCCTCCTGAACCCTAAATCTTTGACCAAGCTTTTGGTCGCCCCTCCTAATATCTCGTTCGGCTCGGCGTCTGTTTTTGTCTGATGACGCTCCTGTGGAGTGCCTTGAGATGTTTTTCGACATTAAAGACGCTTTATAAATGCATAGAAGAAGTTAGAAGAGCCCTGGTCTCAATAAGGCTGTAAGATTAACCCCACGTAACCAGCTCTGCATAACCAAAGTCAAGATAGCACATTTTCTAAGCGTTTTGGGGTTGTGGTTTACTAATTCAGACAGGCCCAGTCTTAGAACTGAAGAACCTGCATGAGCAGAAGTGGTTCATGTTATGTGCACCATTTAGATTTAGTTTTCACCCCATTTTTATGCCTGCCGACAGGTTTCAGGAAAGGGCACATTTGTTTTCGGGCGGAGTTAAACATTTTTTTTTTGACTGGCTGAATAGATCTTTCCCTTGGCAAAATGAAGCACTGCAAATCCATCTGTGGCCTGAGAAGCAGGAGTATGTTGCACAGACCACCAGTTGCGAGCAATGGGCAGGTTCTAAGCTTCTGGTCACCCCGCCAAAGCTGCGAATCCCTTCGAGGCCTCCAGCAGGCCTCAAATCTTCACCAGAAGAAAAGTGAGTACAAATGCTGTCAATCAGGAAAACAGGAACAGAAAATGCCGGAAAACACTCAGCAGGTCAGTCAGCCTTTGTGGCGAGAACGGACAAGTTAATGTTCGAGGCGTGGACTGTGTGCTGATGACGGGGCTGCATCTTAAAGGCGAACTTGCCCACTCCCAGGGAGCTTTTCAGTGTCAAGGATGTCAGTTGTGGCTCAGTGGGTAGCACTCTCACCTCTGAGTCAGAAGATTGTGGGCTCAAATCTCACTCCAGAAACATGTGCACGTGATCCCAACTAATACTCCAGTGTAGTACTGAGGGAGTGCTGCACTGTTGGAGGTGCCGTCTTTCAGATAAGACATTAATCGGAGGCCCTGTCTACTGTTTCAGGCGGACATAAAAGATCCCACGGCACTATTGTGAAGAAGAGCAGGGGATTTCTCCCCGGTGTCCTGGCCGATATTTATCCTTCAACCAACAACGAAAACAGATGATCTGGTCTTTATCTCATTACTATTTGTGGGATCTTGCTGTGCACCAATTGGCTGCCGCGTTTCCGACATGACAACAGTGACTACACTTCAAAAAGTACTTCATTGGCTATAAAATTCTTTGAGACATCCTGAGGTCGTGAAAGGCACGATATAAACACAAGTTCTTTCTTTCTCTTTTCTTGATAATTGAAGCAGTTTTTTGTTCAGTACGATGTCCTGCTCAAGGGTCAAAGGTTATGAATCGGAGTGATGTGGCAAAACTGGCTGCTCAGCTGAGCCAGCCCAGCCTTTACTGGAGAGCGAGGGATTTAACTGGTATTCAGATTCGACAGCTTATCAAACCAAACTTTTCCTCGCTGTTTTCTTCCGTCAAATCATGGGGATGATTCAGGGAACTTAGGATAGGGGGAAAAGGCATTGATTACATTTGGAGGATTTAACTCTGCTTATTTATCTTAAGGTTTGGCATCACAGGCCACTCCTGTGAGTGATCCCACGCTCTCGAGTGTCCCTCTACCCAGATAAACCTTAGGAGCCCAGAGGGACGAGCCTGGAATTACATAGAATTACATGGAATTTTACAGCAGAGAAACAGGCCATTCGGCCCCGCTGGTCTGTGCCGGTGTTTAAGCTCCACACGAGCCTCCTCCACCCTATCATGTGCTGCCACTCACTACACCTCCCAGCACTGATCTCTGGGACCCTCCACTCGGTACATCTCCCAGCACTGATCTCTGGGACCCTCCACTCAGCACATCTCCCAGCACTGATCTCTGGGACCCTCCACTCGGTACATCTCCCAGCACTGATCTCTGGGACCCTCCACTCAGTACATCTCCCAGCACTGATCTCTGGGACCCTCCACTCACTACATCTCCCAGCACTGATCTCTGGGACCCTCCACTCAGCACATCTCCCAGCACTGATCTCTGGGACCCTGCACTCACTACATCTCCCAGCACTGATCTCTGGGACCCTCCACTCGGTACATCTCCCAGCACTGATCTCTGGGACCCTCCACTCAGTACATCTCCCAGCACTGATCTCTGGGACCCTCCACTCACTACATCTCCCAGCACTGATCTCTGGGACCCTCCACTCAGCACATCTCCCAGCACTGATCTCTGGGACCCTGCACTCACTACATCTCCCAGCACTGATCTCTGGGACCCTGCACTCGGTACATCTCCCAGCACTGATCTCTGGGACCCTCCACTCGGTACATCTCCCAGCACTGATCTCTGGGACCCTCCACTCAGTACATCTCCCAGCACTGATCTCTGGGACCCTGCACTCACTACATCTCCCAGCACTGATCTCTGGGACCCTGCACTCGGTACATCTCCCAGCACTGATCTCTGGGACCCTGCACTCACTACATCTCCCAGCACTGATCTCTGGGACCCTGCACTCGGTACATCTCCCAGCACTGATCTCTGGGACCCTCCACTCACTACATCTCCCAGCACTGATCTCTGGGACCCTCCACTCGGTACATCTCCCAGCACTGATCTCTGGGACCCTCCACTCACGACATCTCCCAGCACTGATCTCTGGGACCCTCCACTCGGTACATCTCCCAGCACTGATCTCTGGGACCCTGCACTCACTACATCTCCCAGCACTGATCTCTGGGACCCTGCACTCGGTACATCTCCCAGCACTGATCTCTGGGACCCTGCACTCGGTACATCTCCCAGCACTGATCTCTGGGACCCTCCACTCACTACATCTCCCAGCACTGATCTCTGGGACCCTGCACTCGGTACATCTCCCAGCACTGATCTCTGGGACCCTCCACTCAGTACATCACCCAGCACTGATCTCTGGGACCCTGCACTCGGTACATCTCCCAGCACTGATCTCTGGGACCCTCCACTCACTACATCTCCCAGCACTGATCTCTGGGACCCTGCACTCGGTACATCTCCCAGCACTGATCTCTGGGACCCTCCACTCACTACATCTCCCAGCACTGATCTCTGGGACCCTCCACTCACTACATCTCCCCAGCACTGATCTCTGGGACCCTCCACTCACTACATCTCCCAGCAATGATCTCTGGGACCCTCCACTCACTACATCTCCCCAGCACTGATCCCTGGGACCCCCCACTCACTACATCTCCCAGCACTGATCTCTGGGACCCTCCACTCACTACATCTCCCAGCACTGATCTCTGGGACCCTGCACTCGGCACATCTCCCAGCACTGATCTCTGGGACCCTGCACTCAGCACATCTCCCAGCACTGATCTCTGGAACCCTGCACTCACTACATCTCCCAGCACTGATCTCTGGGACCCTCCACTCACTACATCTCCCAACACTGATCTCTGGGACCCTCCACTCAGCACATCTCCCAGCACTGATCTCTGGGACCCTCCACTCGGTACATCTCCCAGCACTGATCTCTGGGACCCTGCAATCACTACACCTCCCAGCACTGATCTCTGGGACCCTCCACTCACTACATCTCCCAGCACTGATCCCTGGGACCCTCCACTCACTACATCTCCCAGCACTGATCTCTGGGACCCTCCACTCGGTACATCTCCCAGCACTGATCTCTGGGACCCTCCACTCACTACATCTCCCAGCACTGATCTCTGGGACCCTCCACTCGGTACATCTCCCAGCACTGATCTCTGGGACCCTCCACTCAGCACATCTCCCAGCACTGATCTCTGGGACCCTTCACTCGGTACATCTCCCAGCACTGATCTCTGGGACCCTGCACTCACTACATCTCCCAGCACTGATCTCTGGGACCCTCCACTCAGTACATCTCCCAGCACTGATCTCTGGGACCCTGCACTCGGTACATCTCCCAGCACTGATCTCTGGGACCCTGCACTCACTACATCTCCCAGCACTGATCTCTGGGACCCTGCACTCACTACATCTCCCAGCACTGATCTCTGGGACCCTCCACTCACTACATCTCCCAGCACTGATCTCTGGGACCCTGCACTCGGTACATCTCCCAGCACTGATCTCTGGGACCCTGCACTCACTACATCTCCCAGCACTGATCTCTGGGACCCTTCACTCACTACATCTCCCAGCACTGATCTCTGGGACCCTCCACTCACTACACCTCCCAGCACTGATCTCTGGGACCCTGCACTCAGCACATCTCCCAGCACTGATCCCTGGGACCCTGCACTCACTACATCTCCCAGCACTGATCTCTGGGACCCTTCACTCGGTACATCTCCCAGCACTGATCTCTGGGACCCTCCACTCGGTACATCTCTCAGCACTGATCTCTGGGACCCTCCACTCACTACATCTCCCAGCACTGATCTCTGGGACCCTGCACTCACTACATCTCCCAGCACTGATCTCTGGGACCCTCCACTCGGTACATCTCCCTGCACTGATCTCTGGGACCCTGCACTCAGCACATCTCCCAGCACTGATCTCTGGGACCCTCCACTCACTACATCTCCCAGCACTGATCTCTGGGACCCTCCACTCGGTACATCTCCAAGCACTGATCTCTGGGACCCTCCACTCACTACATCTCCCAGCACTGATCTCTGGGACCCTCCACTCGGTACATCTCCCAGCACTGATCTCTGGGACCCTGCACTCACTACATCTCCCAGCACTGATCTCTGGGACCCTTCACTCAGTACATCTCCCAGCACTGATCTCTGGGACCCTCCACTCGGTACATCTCCCAGCACTGATCTCTGGGACCCTCCACTCACTACATCTCCCAGCACTGATCTCTGGGACCCTGCACTCACTACATCTCCCAGCACTGATCTCTGGGACCCTCCACTCGGTACATCTCCCTGCACTGATCTCTGGGACCCTGCACTCAGCACATCTCCCAGCACTGATCTCTGGGACCCTCCACTCACTACATCTCCCAGCACTGATCTCTGGGACCCTCCACTCGGTACATCTCCAAGCACTGATCTCTGGGACCCTCCACTCGGTACATCTCCCAGCACTGATCTCTGGGATCCTCCACTCGGTACATCTCCCAGCACTGATCTCTGGGACCCTGCACTCAGTACATCTCCCAGCACTGATCTCTGGGACCCTCCACTCGGTACATCTCCCAGCACTGATCTCTGGGACCCTCCACTCAGCACATCTCCCAGCACTGATCTCTGGGACCCTCCACTCGGTACATCTCCCAGCACTGATCTCTGGGACCCTCCACTCACTACATCTCCCAGCACTGATCTCTGGGACCCTCCACTCACTACATCTCCCAGCACTGATCTCTGGGACCCTTCACTCAGTACATCTCCCAGCACTGATCTCTGGGCCCCTCCACTCACTACATCTCCCAGCACTGATCTCTGGGACCCTCCACTCACTACATCTCCCAGCACTGATCTCTGGGACCCTCCACTCACTACATCTCCCAGCACTGATCTCTGGGACCCTGCACTCGGTACATCTCCCAGCACTGATCTCTGGGACCCTCCACTCACTACATCTCCCAGCACTGATCTCTGGGACCCTTCACTCGGTACATCTCCCAGCACTGATCTCTGGGACCCTTCACTCAGCACATCTCCCAGCACTGATCTCTGGGACCCTGCACTCGGTACATCTCCCAGCACTGATCTCTGGGACCCTTCACTCGGTACATCTCCCAGCACTGATCTCTGGGACCCTGCACTCAGCTCATCTCCCAGCACTGATCTCTGGGACCCTGCACTCGGTACATCTCCCAGCACTGATCTCTGGGACCCTCCACTCACTACATCTCCCAGCACTGATCTCTGGGACCCTCCACTCACTACATCTCCCAGCACTGATCTCTGGGACCCTCCACTCAGCACATCTCCCAGCACTGATCCCTGGGACCCTCCACTCAGTACACCTCCCAGCACTGATCCCTTGGACCATCCACTCAGCACATCTCCCAGCACTGATCTCTGGGACCCTGCACTCGGTACATCTCCCAGCACTGATCTCTGGGACCCTCCACTCGGTACATCTCCCAGCACTGATCTCTGGGACCCTTCACTCAGTACATCTCCCAGCACTGATCTCTGGGACCCTGCACTCACTACATCTCCCAGCACTGATCTCTGGGACCCTCCACTCAGTACATCTCCCAGCACTGATCTCTGGGACCCTCCACTCGGTACATCTCCCAGCACTGATCTCTGGGACCCTGCACTCGGTACATCTCCCAGCACTGATCCCTGGGACCCTCCACTCAGTACATCTCCCAGCACTGATCTCTGGGACCCTGCACTCGGTACATCTCCCAGCACTGATCTCTGGGACCCTGCACTCGGTACATCTCCTGGTATTAAACACTGGCACACTGTATTCAGCGGCCTAGAATTTTGATGGCGCCATGTTCCCTTTTCTCAGGCACAGAACGGGCGACTAAGCACCCAATATGGTGGGCGTGGCACGTGCTCATTATGATCGGGTTTCTCCAATGGCGTTCAGGGCGCACGCCAGAACTATTAAAATCGCTAATTAAGATATTTGAATAAAGGTCCTCTGTTTGTAGTAGGATACCGTTCTGATATTTGTTTACCCCAGCACCTGACTCGCCATGTGATAAACTCACTCAGCAACTCGAGGCGCTAACAGCAGGAAGGATCCTTCAGCAGCGCTATTTAAAGGGCTTATTCACATAAATATACCTGTTGCTGGTTTGTCATTTGAGGCTGCTGGTTAACTTCTGGGTGTATTTTGGCCTAATTTCTGACTGACTGCTGAGAAGATGATTTTGCTGATGTTGCACAGTTTTTGGCTGCCTTGTAAACAGTTTGACTGCAGTCATGAGTGGTCTGGTAGGGCTGCCTTTGGGGCTGAGGGACGAGGGGGAGCAGCAAGGAAGACAGCAGAGAGCAGCTTGGACAAGAGCAAGGAGGAGGGCATTGCACAGGAGGCAATACCCACAGCGGGTCTTCAGAGAGCACTTCTCCTACATGAACCTCTCGGAGGAGTAATGCCTGAGGCGCCTTCGCTTCACAAAGGAGGCTATCACCGAGCAACGGCACCTGCTGCAGCCACAACTCGAACCTCAAACCAGGGCATGAACAGCACTGCCTGTGGCTGACAAGGTCACGGTGGCCTTTATGCCATGGGCTCCTTTCAGGCTGCAGCAGGTGATACCAATGACATATCACAGTTCGTAGTCCACCACTATCGTGGGAGGTCAGTGAGGCTCTCTACACCAGGAGGAACACCTACACTGAGAAAGCACTAAGCTTCGCCTTCATGGCCGGCTTCCTTGGGTGCAAGCTGCCATAGACTGCAACCACATTGCCATGTGTTCTCCTCATCTCAAGCCTTTCATCTTTATCAATCAAAAGGGATTCCACTCCCTCAACGTACAGCTGGTTTGCGACCACAGGCAGCGCATCCTGCAGGTCTGTGCCCGGTTCCCCAGTGGCATACGTGACCCAATCGTCCTTTGCCGGTCCTCCAAGCTACCTTTATTCCAGTCAGGCCATCAGGTTACAGGCTGGCTACTGGGCAACAAGGGCTCCTCACGGGAACACGGACACAGCTGCTGATCTGGCCGATAACGAGAGTCGTGCCGCTAGAAACGACATTGAACAGACAGTCGGTGTGCTCAAGCAACGCTTCCGCTGCCTGGACGTCTGGAGGAGAGTTGCAGTGCAGCCCTGAGTGGGCATCCAGATTTGTGGCTGTCTGCTGCAAGCTCCATAACTTTGACATCATGAGGGAGCAGCCCTTACCACCACCTGGGTTAATGGAGCATGGAATGGTTTGCCATAGGGAGCTGTTGGCACCGAGACCACTACATCTTTTAAATTGGATAAAGATATGAAGCAGAGGAAGATACAGGTTTATGGTCGGACAGTGCGGGGCTGTGGGACCATTGGTAGATGTAGTGTAATGTATGTTCACACTGTGGTCAATCCCGTGCCTATCAGACATCTAACAATCAACTAAATGATATCCTCAGAGGAGAAATACGTGGGGTCTATTTGGGGTCAAGGTACCTACAAGATGACAGGCCTGGTGGTGAAAGTTTAGAAGCAAGCCAAACTTCTTTGGCAGATTTATTATGGCAAAATAATTTAAAAGGTTAATGGAATGTTAACCTTCATCTCAAGGGGGCTGGAATACAAAGGGGTAGAAGTAAAGCTCTGGTTAGACCCCATCTGGATCATTGTGTTCAATTCTGGTCTTGGAGGGGGTGCAGCGCAGGTTCACCAGAATGATACCGGGGATAAAAGGGTTAAATTATGAGGACAGGTTGCATCGACTGGGCTTGTATTCCCTTGAGTATAGAAGATTATGGAGTGATCTGATCGAGATGTTTAAGATGATTAAAGGATTTGATATGGTCGATAGAGAGAAACTATTTCCTTTAGTGGGAGTGTCCAGAACAAGGGGGGGGGGGCATAACCTTAAAATTAGAGCTAGGCTGTTCAGGGGTGATGTCAGGAAGCACTTCTTCACACAAAGGATAGTGGAAATCTGGAACTCTCTCCCCCAGGCTGGAGGTCAATTGAAAATTTCAAAACTGAGATTGATAGATTTTTGTTAAGTAAGGGTATTGAAGGATATGGAACCAAGGCGGGTAGATGGAGTTGAGATACAGATCAGCCATGATCTAACTGAATGGCAGAACAAGCTCGAGGGGCTAAATGGCCTCCTCCTGTTCCTATGTTCCTATACCTGAACTGGGTAGGTCCCCAGAACACAAGGCACTATCGTTTGGCCAGCAGGGCTGGCTTAGCGATTGAATCTGGAAGGGTAGACGTCTCACTGGGGTTTGGGGACCCGCAAACCATTGGGGTCCCAGCTTGAGCCATGTGGAGCTCTGTGCTGGTGTAGATTTGCAGCTGAAAGGTGAAGTGATTTATGGGCAGGGAGGGTGGGTCATATATGGGGGAGTCAGATTCATCTGCCAAAACCTCTCTAGAAGGAACAGGATCGAGCATTTGACGAGCGCGCCTGGTGCATAGAGCTGGATTTGAGCACAGGTTCATGTATCCAGAGTTTGGTTATCTTCTAGGATTGGACTGTAGAGGAGCGTACTCAAACTCTGCACATTCAGCTGGCTGCAACTCCTTTGAATGGAATATGGTGCATGTCAACACTGTGGGCAGGATGATAGTGGCAAGGACACGCGTGGATTTTACGGTCAGTTAAACGGCTCATCATGCTCCTTGGGAGGAGAGCCTGGTATCTGCTGACCCTCTAATGAATGCTGCGCGAGTATAAGAGGGAGGGGGACATGAATGCTATGACCAACCTGTCCTCCCAGTTGCCCGTCTCCCACTCCTTCTGCCATCTGCCCGCCCACCATTGCGAGGGCCTCTTCCTCAGAAGCACTTGGAGAAATCCCTCTGCCTTTCATTAGGGGGCCGCTTTCTGGTACAAGAAGAAAGTAAACCAGTATGGTTGGTAGCCGTTTTCTCACATGGCGCCGTCAGCAAGCAAGCCATTAATGGGGTGAGAAAAGGTACAGATCATGGGAGACTCGCATTCCATACAGTCATGGAAGGCTACGAGGAAAGATGATGTTAGAGGTGAAGGAAGGGGGTGTGAATGGCTTGGCAGCACCGCCTGTGCATTACTGGTTAGCTCCCTGGTCATTCATTACCTGTGATGAAGCTTATTCCCATCCATTGCATTACACACTTGCCAACAAGGACCCTTTTTCAATTCTGGGGCCTGCACTTTTAAGTTGCTGCAGCACTTTAAATGCAGCAGTAGGTTACAATTCCTTGCTTCCCGCCCCCCACGCCTCATGTTGAACTCCTATTGGGAGCCTGGCTGCAGTAAACAAACGAGACTGCATGCAATGGCAGCTGATGGAGAAGGTCCTACCCGGTCCCAATCCAGCACCGAAACCGTCCACTGGAAAATCCATGGGTCACAACAGGATTACTATTTATTTCATCATAAATTAAAGCAAATTAAAAAACACATATTTACAACAAGAAACTCTTTCTCCGCGCAATGTGGAACAGGTGGAGGAGGATTGGTGAGTCTGTTGGGTGAACTGGATCATCAGTGCTGGATCCTTATACAGCTGAGTTTCTCTATCCACGAGCTCCTCTGGGCAGGTTCCTCTGGGCTCTGAGACAGAACAGCTGATAGGAAGGCTGCATCCCCCCTGAGACGAGGCCCCATGTGTCGGAAGGACATGCAGCACTTTATATACGTGTCGATCCTCCTCGGGAAATCTTTGATGAGCTGCAAGGAAAGGATGTTCAAAAATTCCTCATACTTCAGGCTGCCTCCCCTTGATTGCTCCTGAATTATTGCACAAACCCTCTGTGAGCCCATATATGGGGCAACCGAGCACAATGTTAAAAGACAGGCCCCGTGGACCTCCTCACTCTTGTCGTTCAGGTGCAGCAACAAACTGACCAGGCTCAGGTGGATCTCTTCCATAAAGGACACCCTCGAATGTCCGTGTCCACATTTGGCCAAAGTGCCAAACACGGTAAATGCTGCAGCGCGGATCTGAATGGATTTGGCCTCAAAGAAATGTCGAATTCCTTTTGCTATGTCAATGCAAAAGGGTCCGACAGCATTGACACTGAGCTGGTCCAAGAGCTTCGAGAGGGTTGATGTCACCTCAATCATGAGGTGCTCCTCGTGGTACTCCTTGCTCTCCAGTATGGCAGTCATTGCAGCCAATAGGTCGGAAGAGTATCTCTCCATCACTCGAGGAACTCCAATTGGAATATTCCCCAGGCCTCTAACACAGAGCAGCCTGACAGCCATAGTTGAATGAAACAGACACGAGAGCAAACTATTCACCAGGATGTTAGTGAGCCGCACGTGGGAGATGAATGAACATGTTAAGAGTTCAGCAAAGAAGGCAGCCACAGTAGCTCTCTGACCCTCCTGTGAAGTTAGCAGGACAGGTGCAAGGTCCACCACAATTCCAATCAGCTGCCGCTCATTGGAAAAGCCCATCGTTCTTGCGAGCAGAGCAATCCCCTCGTGGTAAGTGTCCGGATCCAACATCAGGTCCCAGCCCCCCTTTTCCTGGATGAAATTTACAACCACTTCATTCTGCGCTCGATTCAGCATAGTCCTCAGGGTCTTCACAGAGCACAGGCAAAGCGCTCGGCTTTTGCACGTGGGTGTTGGCGATTGGTGTTCTGTCTGCCTTAATTCACAGTGGGGAATAAAGTCATAGGGCAAATTGGCATAGATACAGGAACCTAGATGAATTAAGAGAGCACTGAATAAGTCAGAATATAAGGTGTTTACAGCCTCTGCAGACTCCGGCTCTGAGACCACCTCGTACAGAGCACATATAACAGTCAGGGGATCAGGGCTCTCATCTGCTCTCACTGGATGGCTCCTTTCATTCGATGGCACTGATTTATTCATGTATTGCATCAGTTGTTTCAATGCAGAGGTGGCCAGTTGGGGCTTCATGGCTATTGACCTCCAGATGGCGCTGGTGCACTGGTCCAAAGGTGCAGGGAACCTGAGGAGACAGCGCACAGTGGTTGGCAGATGCTGGGAAGTGAGGAGGGTGATGGTTTCTAGGACAGTAAGTGTCACTTCCTTTTGTGTGATTGCCTGCATTTGAAGGTGAAGCACCTTGAGGGTCTCTGAGACCTGATCCTCCAGCTCAGGGCCACGTCTTTTAACAACGGCTTTCATGATAACAGCAGCTGTATTGGAACAGCTGGGATGGTGGTCAACCAGCCCTTCGAAGAGCATAAAGAGCAGGTTGCTCAGCTGGTCATGGGGCAAGTGCTTGGAAATTAGTTTCGCGAGGTCGGTGCAGCCTTGAAAGAGGACTGAGCTGTCCGTGTTCGCCAATCGTTGGCCAATTCGTTTCAGAGTCTCTTCCTGCTCATTTTGCTCATCTGGATTCAAATGTTCATAACACGCCTGAACCTTTAGTAGGATGTGCAAACTGTCCAGGGCCCTCTGCCGTATGGGAAGAACTGGATCGGCACATCGTGGCAGCAGCCGACCAACTACAGCCCCCGAGTTAATCGGTGCCATTACATTTTCAACATCAAGCTCCTGCCAGTAGAATTTCAGCAGCTCAGAGGTCGTGTCTACTGCTCTCTCTCTTTCGTAATCTCTCGGTGATGTTATCCACTTCTCTACGTGTTCGTATATGGACTTGAGGCCCTCAGGGGACAGGTTCTGAAGCAAAATGTGTTTGAGGAGACAGTGTAGAGTAGTCATACTTTCAGTGTAAAGGGTCTCTCCTCCTTCTGGATTAACAGGTGTCTCCTCCTGGCCCTGGCTGGGATCTACAGGAACCAAGCTGAAAATACTGCTCAAACAGCTTTTAATTAACTGGCAGTTATCAGCTTCATTTGACCGAGGGTTCAGTTGGACAAGATGTAAGCAGGCATTCATTGCCAGTTGACGTATTGGAGTCTGCAGCAGGCCGCTAGGCTCAGCCTTGATAAGCTGTTGCATGTACTTCAGTAGCTCCCTTTTCCTGGTGAAATTCAAGAGCAATGTCTGAGTGCTGGACAGCATTGCTCTGGCTATCAGAGTCACGGTCTTTATCAGGCTCATCGTTAGAGTCGAGTCCTTGAATTCTTCCTTTTCCATCTGTCCAAGCTGGCTGAGTTGGTCACTTAAAACTGGCAGAATGTGGTTCTCTATTCGGGATAAAATAAGGTCCGGTGGAGCGTTGAGCGCCAGATACCCATAGCAAAGAGCCAATGTGCTCTTAGCATTGTCCACCTCAAGATCAGACTCATCCTTAAGAACATGGAGGAAACTTCTGGTCTTCTTCAAGAGGTTTAAGTTACTATAATCCACTAGGCTGCTGAAGGTGGCTTCAAAGTTAGTGATAGAACAGAAACCAATTCCAACAGCCACGCCCTCTCTCTCAACGGCCTCCTTGTGCTGAGCACTCTGTAGCATTTGTTGAATCTCCTTCTTTATGTCTTTGATATCTGAGTGATGTAGCACCATCCCAAGACATTTGTATAGAAACCCCTTCTGTTGGGGATAACTGTGGGAGGATATGATCTGTTGGTTTATTTCCTCACTCAACTGGCATGTCCATCGCTCATCATCAATTATTCTCAGAGTTTGGGCCAAGAGCAGGATCAGTTTCTCCTCCCATTCGTGCTGGGGCAAGGTTTTCCCTGAGCTCTCCACCAAATCATTAACTAGCAATGGAATCTCCTCCTCCCACAACCTCACTATTGCTGCGTGGATATTCAGGCTTACGGCCTGTAATAATCTCAGAACAGCAGAACCTCGGCCTTCTCCCTCATAGGGACAACAAGCTATAATCAGAAGCCGTGTCAGCAGTGCCTGAGGTTTAGGGAGATTTGCATTTTCTTTATAAATGAGGAAATACTTCTCATCTCCAGCTTGCAGCTTTTTCTTTGCAAGTTGTGTTAAACATTTAGAGACCATTGTTAACCCTTTGGTGTATTGGGGCAAGGTCATGAAGTGTAGTAGGAATGGCCAGAGGACATCCTCCATATGGTCCAGAGCTGTCAGAGCAGACATCATGACTTCACATATTGCACTCAAGTCTTTATGCGTAACCTGATTTACATCATCACCCAATGGGATTGGGTTCCCTGAGTCTGTGGAGAGCACATACTGTTGCATGATAAATTCCACCATTATTTTTCCTCCCTCTAGATCTAGGTACCCTTCATGGGCCATGGCACCTATTGTCTCCACAATCAGCTTCTTGACATTGTTACTGTTGTCTAGAAGCGTTGGTTTCAAACCAGCCACAATCTGGGCCTTCCTCCTCTCCAGCTGTGAAGGGACAGCCCTGATAAGGTGCTTGAGGACACTCAGCGTTCCCAGTCTAGTTTGTGGATTGTTGGGCTCCAGCTGAGGGAGAAGGAATTCCATGAGTGAGTTGGCATGATCTTGGGCCAGAACGGTGAAGCAGCCAAGGATCTGATTGTGATTCTCTGCAGCAAGTTGGTCATTGGAATTGACCAGAACACAGAGCTGTTCATGGAGATTATTAAGCAGACCCTCCATCTGTGTTCTCAGACTTTGACTTCCCATGTCGGTGGCAGTAGTTACAATATGACACAGACTTTGGGTGATAGCAAAATGTTCGGATTGTACCTCGTATAGAGCCAGGATTTCAGGAATTAATCTTGGTAGTTCTACCTCGAGGCTGTCTTTGGGCATCAAAGAGGTGATGTAGCCCAGAGCTTCTATTATTGTGATATTTAATGGAGACTCCTCCTTCTCAAGCCACTTGTTAAAGAACAAATCATAGGCAGTGTTCATGTGACTGGTGAAGGATTCTTTTGTCACTGTTGGCTGTGGGCATTTTGCCACAGTGTCTACGTAGATTAGGATGTTCTTGCTAAAAGCCCCCAGTGCTGCGGCAGACACTGATTGATTATAGTCTGATGTTACTTCCATCAATACAGGAATCATAATACCTAGGATGTGCTCCATGAGAGGTACCATCCCATGGATATTAACTGTTGACAGCCTTATCAATGCTTTGACCATATAAACATGAGATGGAAACCCTTTCTTCATATCTTCCAATGTAACCGACAGCACTTCTTGTAAAAACCTTAAGCCAATAGCAACCATGAGGTTACATGCAGCTTCCTGGCTTTGCCGATGTTCCTCGATCAATGTGGTCATTCTGAGGGAAGCTAAAGTGATGAGAGACTCGGCCACGGGTTGCCTGATGAGGCTGAGATTGTCTTTGATGATCATCTCCATGCTGTTCAGAATGATGGTGCTCTGTATATCCGGGAGCCAGACACGTTGCCAGAGGTAGTGACGGCAAGTCAGGAGGACGTATTCTGGCCAGTGGTGACCCAGTCTATATATAGTCTGGGAGATCTCTTGTCGGGTGCTGTCATCATCGTCCACCAGTCTTTTTAACAGAGCCAACAAGAAGGAGTCCATTTTTCTACTTGGGGCCTGCGACATTTTTGGGTCTTGATGAATTGGTCTGCAATTTCTAATATCACTATAGCAAGGGTGTAAGCACAGAAAAAAAGACCATTTGACCCATTGACTTCACCTCCAGCAAACCAACTCCCCCAGCCTAGCAACCAAATGCATGGAGAACTCCTCCAACATCTTAAATTAATCCCCTTACCTGGTAGGTCATTCCCAACATTGATCACCCTTTGAGTAATGAAATTTTCTCCAAGATCTATTAGAAATGCACTTTTCACTAATTTAAATCATGCCTCTTTTTCTTCTCTTGGCGTAACAGGACTCAGTGTAATATTGTGGGTTGATCTTCACTGCGCCAATAATTGGCTTTATTTACTATGAACGTTTGCATCGATAACAAAGTGTGGTGTCTGGTGTGAGACGGACGTGTGCTGGACCCAAGTGTGCTAGACACTTTCTGTATAGTGGTAGAACTCTCACAGTATTACCCAGATTGAGATGACATGTCGGGTTTCTGGGCCTGGTGTGTGAGATTGGAGATGGAGAATGATGGGGAATGTGGTGTGTCTGAGAGTATGGGTCTGGTGTGTGAGATTGGAGAGGGTGAATGATGGGGTGGGTGGTGTGTCTGAGTCTATGGGTCTGGTGTGTGAGATTGGAGAGGGTGAATGATGGGGTGGGTGGTGTGTCTGAGAGTATGGGTCTGGTGTGTGAGATTGGAGAGGGTGAATGATGGGGTGGGTGGTGTGTCTGAGTCTATGGGTCTGGTGTGTGAGATTGGAGATGGTGAATGATGGGGTGGGTGGTGTATCTGTGAGTATGGGTTTGGTGTGTGAGATTGGAGATGGTGAATGATGGGGTGGGTGGTGTGTCTGAGTGTATGGTCTGGTGTGTGAGATTGGAGAGGGTGAATGATGGGGTAGGTGGTGTATCTGTGAGTATGGGTTTGGTGTGTGAGATTGGAGAGGGTGAATGATGGGGTAGGTGGTGTGTCTGAGTGTATGGTCTGGTGTGTGAGATTGGAGAGGGTGAATGATGGGGTGGGTGGTGTGTCTGAATCTCTGGGTCTGGTGTGTGAGATTGGAGATGGTGAATGATGGGGTAGGTGGTGTATCTGTGAGTATGGGTTTGGTGTGTGAGATTGGAGAGGGTGAATGATGGGGTAGGTGGTGAGTCTGAGTGTATGGGTCTTGTGTGTGAGATTGGAGAGGGTGAATGATGGGGTAGGTGGTGTGTCTGAATCTATGGGTCTGGTGTGTGAGATTGGAGAGGGTGAATGATGGGGTGGGTGGTGTGTCTGAGAGTATGGGTCTGGTGTGTGAGATTGGAGAGGGTGAATGATGGGGTGGGTGGTGTGTCTGAGAGTATGGGTCTTGTGTGTGAGATTGGAGAGGGTGAATGATGGGGTGGGTGGTGTGTTTGAGAGTATGGGTCTGGTGTGTGAGATTGGAGAGGGTGAATGATGGGGTGGGTGGTGTGTCTGAGAGTATGGGTCTGGTGTGTGAGATTGGTCATGGTGAATGATGGGGTGGGTGTTGTGTTTGAGAGTATGGGTCTTGTGTGTGAGATTGGAGAGGGTGAATGATGGGGAATGTGTTGTGTTTGAGAGTATGGGTCTGGTGTGTGAGATTGGAGAGGGTGAATGATGGGGTCGGTGGTGTGTCTGAGAGTATGGGTCTTGTGTGTGAGATTGGAGAGGGTGAATGATGGGGTGGGTGGTGTGTCTGAGAGTATGGGTCTGGTATGTGAGATGAGAGAGGGTGAATGATGGGGTGGGTGGTGTGTCTGAGAGTATGGGTCTGGTGTGTGAGATTGGTGATGGTGAATGATGGGGTGGGTGGTGTGTCTGAGAGTATGGGTCTGGTATGTGAGATGGGAGAGGGTGAATGATGGGGTGGGTGGTGTGTCTGAGAGTATGGGTCTGGTATGTGAGATGGGAGAGGGTGAATGATGGGGTAGGTGGTGTGTCTGAGAGTATGGGTCTGGTATGTGAGATGGGAGAGGGTGAATGATGGGGTGGGTGGTGTGTCTGAATCTATGGGTCTGGTGTGTGAGATGGGAGAGGGTGAATGATGGGGTCGGTGGTGTGTCTGAGTGTATGGGTCTGGTGTGTGAGATGGGAGAGGGTGAATGATGGGGTGAGTGGTGTGTCTGAGAGTATGGGTCTGGTGTGTGAGATTGGAGATGGTGAATGATGGGGTGGGTGGTGTGTCTGAGAGTATGGGTCTGGTGTGTGAGATTGGAGAGGGTGAATGATGGGGTGGGTGGTGTGTCTGAGAGTATGGGTCTGGTGTGTGAGATTGGAGAGGGTGAATGATGGGGTGGGTGGTGTGTCTGAGAGTATGGGTCTGGTGTGTGAGATTGGAGAGGGTGAATGATGGGGTGGGTGGTGTGTCTGAGAGTATGGGTCTTGTGTGTGAGATTGGAGAGGGTGAATGATGGGGTAGGTGGTGTGTCTGAATCTATGGGTCTGGTGTGTGTGATGGGAGAGGGTGAATGATGGGGTGGGTGGTGTGTCTGAGTCTATGGGTCTGGTGTGTGTGATGGGAGAGTGTGAATGATGAGGGAGGTGGTGTGTCTGAGTGTATGGGCCTGGTGTGTGAGATTGGAGAGGGTGAATGATGGGGTGGGTGGTGTGTCTGAGAGTATGGGTCTGGTGTGTGAGATTGGAGAGGGTGAATGATGGGGTAGGTGGTGTGTCTGAGAGTATGGGTCTGGTGTGTGTGATGGGAGATGGTGAATGATGGGGTGGGTGGTGTGTCTGAGAGTATGGGTCTGGTGTGTGAGATGGGAGAGGGTGAATGATGGGGTCAGTGGTGTGTCTGAGTGTATGGGTCTGGTGTGTGAGATTGGAGAGGGTGAATGATGGGGTGGGTGGTGTGTCTGAGTGTATGGGTCTGGTGGGTGTGATGGGAGAGGGTGAATCATGGACTCATAGAAATTTACCGTGCCGAAGGAGGCCATTCGGCCCATCGTGTCGGTGCTAGCTGAAAAAGAGCTTTCATGCCTAGTCCCGCTTTCCAGCACTTGGTCCGTAGGCTACGGCACTTCAGCTGTACATCCAAATACTTTTTTTGGTGATGAGAGTTTCTGCCTCTACCACCCTTTCAGGCAGTGAGTTCCAGACCCCCACCACCCTCTGGGTGAAAAATAAGTTTCCTCAGCTCCCCTTTAATTCTTCTACCAATCACTTTAAATCTATGCCCCCTGGTTATTGATCTCTCTGCTCAGGGAAATAGCCCCCTCATAATTTTATACACCTCAATTAAATCTCCCCTCAGCCTCTTTTGTTCCAAAGAAAACAACCCCAGCCTATCCAATCTTTTCTCAAGGCTAAAATTCTCCAGCCCTGGCTTCATCCTCGTAAATCTCATCTGCACCCTCTCTAGTGCAATCACATCTTTCCTGTAATGTGGTGACCAGAACTGTGCGCAGTACTCAAGCTGTGGCCTAACTAGTGTTTTATCCAGTTCTAGCATAACCTCCCTGCTCTTATATTCTGGGCCTCAGCTTATAAAGGAATGTATTCCATTTGCCTTCTTAACCACCTTATCTACCTATCCTGCTAACTTCAGGGTTCTGTGGACATGCTCTCCAAGGTCCCTTCTTCTACACCTCTCAGTATCCTCCCATTTATTGTTTATTCCCTTGCCTTGTTTGCCCTCCCCAAATGCATTAACTCACACTTCTCTGGATTGAATTCCAATTGTCACTTTTCTGCCCACCTGACCAGTCTATTGATATCTTCCTGCAGTCTACAGCTTTCCTCCTCACTATCAACCACACGGCCAATTTTCGTATCATCTGCAAACTTCTTAATCATGCGCCCTACATTTAAATCTAAATCATTACTCTTTACCACAAAAAGCAAGGGACTGAGTACAGAGCCCTGTGGAACCCCACTGGAAACAACCTTCCAGTCACAAAAACACCCGTCGACCATTACCCTTTGCTTCCTGCCACTGAGCCAATTTCATCCCATGGGCTTGTACTTCTTTGACCAGTCTGAATGATGGGGTAGGTGGGGTGTCTGAGAGTCTGGGTCTGGTGTGTGAGATTGGAGAGGGTGAATGTTGGGATGGGTGGTGTGTCTGAGAGTATGGGTCTGGTGTGTGAGATTGGAGAGGGTGAATGATGGGGTGAGTGGTGTGTCTGAGAGTATGGGTCTGGTGTGTGAGATGGGAGAGGGTGAATGATGGGGTGAGTGGTGTGTCTGAGAGTATGGGTCTGGTGTGTGAGATTGGAGATGGTGAATGATGGGGTGGGTGGTGTGTCTGAGAGTATGGGTCTGGTGTGTGAGATTGGAGAGGGTGAATGATGGGGTGGGTGGTGTGTCTGAGAGTATGGGTCTGGTGTGTGAGATTGGAGAGGGTGAATGATGGGGTGAGTGGTGTGTCTGAGAGTATGGGTCTGGTGTGTGAGATTGGAGAGGGTGAATGATGGGGTGGGTGGTGTGTCTGAGAGTATGGGTCTGGTGTGTGAGATTGGAGAGGGTGAATGATGGGGTGAGTGGTGTGTCTGAGTGTATGGGTCTGGTGTGTGAGATTGGAGAGGGTGAATGATGGGGTCGGTGGTGTGTCTGAGAGTATGGGTCTGGTGTGTGAGATTGGAGATGGTGAATGATGGGGTGGGTGGTGTGTCTGAATCTATGGGTCTGGTGTGTGAGATTGGAGAGGGTGAATGATGGGGAATGTGGTGTGTCTGAGAGTATGGGTCTGGTGTGTGTGATTGGAGAGGGTGAATGATGGGGTGGGTGGTGTGTCTGAGTTTATGGGTCTGGTGTGTGAGATTGGAGAGGGTGAATGATGGGGTAGGTGGTGTGTCTGAGAGTATGGGTCTTGTGTGTGAGATTGGAGAGGGTGAATGATGGGGTGGGTGGTGTGTCTGAGAGTATGGGTCTGGTGTGTGAGATTGGAGAGGGTGAATGATGGGGTGGGTGGTGTGTCTGAGAGTATGGGTCTTGTGTGTGAGATTGGAGAGGGTGAATGATGGGGTGGGTGGTGTGTCTGAGAGTATGGGTCTGGTGTGTGAGATGGGAGAGGGTGAATGATGGGGTGGGTGGTGTGTCTGAGAGTATGGGTCTTGTGTGTGAGATTGGAGAGGGTGAATGATGGGGTGGGTGGTGTGTCTGAGAGTATGGGTCTGGTGTGTGAGATTGGAGAGGGTGAATGATGGGGTGGGTGGTGTGTCTGAGAGTATGGGTCTGGTGTGTGAGATTGGAGAGGGTGAATGATGGGGTGGGTGGTGTGTCTGAGAGTATGGGTCTGGTGTGTGAGATGGGAGAGGGTGAATGATGAGGAAGGTGGTGTGTCTGAGTGTATGGGTCTGGTGTGTGAGATGGGAGAGGGTGAATGATGGGATAGGTGGTGTGTCTGAGAGTATGGGTCTGGTGTGTGAGATTGGAGAGGGTGAATGATGGGGTGGGTGGTGTGTCTGAGAGTATGGGTCTGGTGTGTGAGATGGGAGAGGGTGAATGATGGGGTGGGTGGTGTGTCTGAGAGTATGGGTCTGGTGTGTGAGATTGGAGAGGGTGAATGATGGGGTGGGTGGTGTGTCTGAGAGTATGGGTCTGGTGTGTGAGATGGGAGAGGGTGAATGATGAGGAAGGTGGTGTGTCTGAGTGTATGGGTCTGGTGTGTGAGATGGGAGAGGGTGAATGATGGGGTGGGTGGTGTGTCTGAATCTATGGGTCTGGTGTGTGAGATGGGAGAGGGTGAATGATGGGGTGGGTGGTGTGTCTGAGAGTATGGGTCTGGTGTGTGAGATTGGAGAGGGTGAATGATGGGGTGGGTGGTGTGTCTGAGTCTATGGGTCTGGTGTGTGAGATTGGAGAGGGTGAATGATGGGGTGGGTGGTGTGTCTGAGTCTATGGGTCTGGTGTGTGTGATGGGAGAGGGTGAATGATGGGGTGGGTGGTGTGTCTGAGTCTATGGGTCTGGTGTGTGTGATGGGAGAGGGTGAATGATGGGGTAGGTGGTGTGTCTGAGTTTATGGGTCTGGTGTGTGATTACATAAGAAATCGGAGCAGGAGTAGGCCATATGGCCCCTCGAGCCTGCTCCACCATTCGGACAGATCATGGCTGATCTTCAACCTCAGCTCCACTTTCCTGCCCATTCCCCGTATCCCTTGATTCCCCTTGAGTCCAAAAATCTATCGATCTTCTCCTTGAATATATTCAACGACTGAGCATCCACAACTCGCTAGGGTAGAGAATTACAAAGATTCATCATCATCTCAGTCTTAAATGGCCGACCCCTTATCCTACAACTACGACCCCCATATCTGGACTCCCCACCAGGGGGAACATCCTCTCAGCATCTACCCTGTCAAGCCCTCTCATAATCTTATCTGTTTCAATGAGATTACCTCTCATTCTTCTAAACTCAAGACAGTATAGGCCCATTCAACTCAACTTCTCCTCATTGGACAACTCTCTCATCCCAGGAATTAATCTAGTGAACCTTCATTGCACCGCCTCTAAGGCAAGTATATCCTTCCTTAGATAAGGAGACCAAAACTGTACACAGTATTCCAGGCAAGGTCTCACTAAAGCCCTGTACAATTGTAGTAAGACTTCCTTACCCTTGTACTCCGACCCCCTTGCAATAAAGGCCAACATGCTTGCTGAACTTGCATGCTAACTTTTTTGTGTTTCTTGTATGAGGACATCCAAATCTCTCTGAACACCAATATTTAATAATTTCTTACCATTTGAAAAATATTCTGTTTTTCTATTCTTCCTACCAAAGTGGATAATTTCACATTTCCCCACATTATACTCCATCTGCCACCTTCTTGTCCCTTCACTTACTCTGTCTATATCCCTTTGCAGATTCTCTGTGTCCTCCTCACAGCTTACTTTCCGACCGAGCTTTATATCGTCAGCAAAATTGGATACATTACACTCAGTCCCTTCACCTAAGTCATTAATATAGATTGTAAATAGCTGAGGCCCAAGCACCGATCCTTGTGGTACCCCACTAGTTACAGACTGCCAACCTGAAAATGACCCATTTATCTCTACTCTCTGTTTTCTGTCCGTTAACCAATCCTCTATCCATGCTAATATATTACCCCCAAACCCATGAGCTCTAATCTTGTGTAACAACCTTTTATGTGGCACCTTATCGAATGCCTTTTGAAAATCCAAATATACTACATCCACTGGTTCCCCTTTATCTGCATCCTCAAAAAAACTCTAATAAATTTGTCAAACACAAATGCAGATCGTCCAATCTGAATTCAATCTGGCCCCAGCCCACCAGCGTTTGTGATGCTCCAGTGATGTACCCAGAGTAAATTGAGAAAAGAGGTCTGTCACCTACAGCCAATATGGTGGAAGACACACTTCTGGTCACTACTTTGGGGCCTTAGGAGGATGTGTAGCGCCTGAAAAACAAGTGCTACACAACCCGATCTCTGGGCCAAAATCTTCCAGCATAAACAGTTAATAACTTTGATATCCAGGATCCTGTTTGCCCCTGAATTCAGTGACCCTTGCCTACGCTGCTGGAGCCCAGGACTCACTCTCAACTGCTCCCAATCCTGGGAGTCCCCAGTGCCCCCGACCATCCCCAGTGCCCCCGACCATCCCCAGTGCTCCTAGATCCTCACCAGTGCTCCCAGATCCTCCCCAGTGCCCCCAAATCCTCCCCAGTGTCTCTAGACCCTCCAAAGTGGCCCCAAACCCTCCCCAGTGCTCCCAAATCCTTTCCAGTGCCTCTAGACCATCCCCAGTGCCCTCAGACCCACCTCAGCTGCCCCAGATCCTCCCAAGTGCCCCCAGATCCTCCCCAGTGACTCCAGACATTTCCAGTGACCTTACACCCTCCCCAATGATCCAAAACCTTCCCTTGTGCCTCCAGACCTTCCCCAGTGCCTCTAGACCCTCCCCAAGGCCTCCAGATTCTCCCCTGTGCCTCAAGACCTTCCCCATTGTCCCCAAACCCTCCCCCGTGACTCCAGTGTCACGTGTCAGGAATCACACTGCCTGCGTCACACTCACACTTCACCCTAATATCATATTCAGGAAATATAAACAAATTACAATTCAGGAGCTTCACTTCGTACCAATCAAAATCAAAATAACAATAACCAATTTTACGCAGAAACAAATTGCCAATCAGCTGCCCCCAGGTAAGCAGCACAATTTATAACATTAGAAACATGCAAAAACATTCAAAATCTGCAAAATATATTCCAATTTACCCAGAAATTTTCTGCCTTGAGGCCTACCTTCTGGCATGAGCCTAGGGCTTGGGTTTTGCTCTGAGGCCAGTGTCTGCACTCCTGTGCGACAGGTTTCTAGCTCACTGGTGCAATGCCACACACAGGTATCCTGCTGAATTCTAGTGTTGCCCAACCAACCCACCCATCCCGAGTGGGTCTGCCCCCATCACTTCCTCCATCGCGTCCTGCCCCATTGCTCGCCCATTCCGAGTGGGTCTGCTCCCATCATTTCCTCCATCGCGTCCTGCCCCATTGCTCGCCCATCCCGAGTGCTTCCCATCCTGCCCGCCCGCCTGTGCAGAGTTTCTTTCTGCCCCACCTGCTCACCCATCCATCGACCCGCAGAACCTGATTATTAACAACCACACTTGTTTCTCCACCCACACTGCCTCCCAACCTCCCTGCGGGCACCAACCCCAGAGCTTTGTTCCACCCCCGCACCTCTCATAAATGCTTTGTTCTTTCCCCAGCCTCACCTTCTGCCCTGAATTCCGATGGGCATCACTGCTTTTTTTATATGGGCCTTTATCGAAGCCCTTTCTGAATCCCCAATCAGTCACACTGCAGGGACTTCCACTCGAGGATGTCCCCCTGAAGTTGAAGGGGTTTGTTAGGCTGGCCATTCCCCTCCTAAACCCATGCTGTCTGTTCTATATGAAGCTATTCCTACACAGGTCATCCTCCAATCTACTCCTTAGTACAGTTCCCATTCATAACCTGGTATTGGAATGAGGCTAATAGGCCTGTCGTTCCCAGGCTCAGGTGTGTCCTCTTTCTAAATACAGCCAGTCCATTTATTTGCTTCTAACCCTGTCAAACCTCTACAGTACCCAATGAATCTTCCATTACTGTATCCACTGCCCTGTACACCACATCTCTCTGGTTTCCTATAACAATGCCATATGGATGCCTTCTGACCCATTAATAATGGAGATTAAGGGGCTGACTTTCCCAAGCTGCTAATGATAGGAAGTAAGAGGGGAAACTTTTAACACTGGGCAAATGACCCATTTACATCAGTCCAGGATTTCCTGGGGCTTCCTCAAAGGGCAGAACCGAGACCTGGACCTGACCCTGGGCCTGGACCTGGAGTTGGGCTGGGGCCTGGGCCTAGACCTGGACCTGGAGCTGGATCTGGGCCTGGGCCTGGACATGGGCCTGGATCTCGACTTTACCCTGCAAGCGTCCCCATGGAAACGAGGCGGGGTGGGGGGGCATTCCGGGCTCTTCGTCCTCATTTCCCTGTCCTTGTTTTATTTGCTGTGACTATTCCTGTTCAATCTGAAGGGAAACCTCACCATTAAACAACTTCAATTCTTGGGGTAATTCTCAAATAAAGATTCCTTCTTTAGTTTACTCACAGCCTGAAGTCACTCTTTGTCTCCTCGATGACTTTGCCCTGATGTTGTCAAGAAGAATTATCCGTCCGGTTCTGATCTGATTAATTTAAGAACCGAATTCCATAAACAAACGTTTTTTGATCTCCACAGATTCTGATCAATTTACAAACTGAATTCTATCAAACAAATGGTTTCGAGCGCCACAGGTTCTGATGAGTTTAAAAACTGAGTTGCGTTAATAAATGATTTTGATCAAACTTGCCCCTTACTTGTCGAGAGCCTTTCACCATCGGCACTTCATCTACTGGTGAAACCCACTCCCCCCTGGGTCGCCATGGTTTTCACTGTGATGTCATGTGACATAACCTCCTCAGTTATAATGTGGGGGTGATGTAGGCCCCAGTTGAGAGCCCAGAAAGAACTGCAAGCCGTTTGAGGCTGGGTGGGGTTGAGCACAGACCTGAAATACAAAATTTATTGATCAGGGAAAGATTGAGACAACGGACAGCCATATTAGAACATGCAGCTGTTCGTTGCTAATGGGGACACCACAATGACACGGGCGTTCCAAGTACCAGTGCCAGACAATGTAGAGAATGGGATTGTAGGTTGCCCTCTGAAATGGCCCAGCAAGCCACTCAGTTGTAAAATCTCGCTAAAAAAAGTCATAAGAAGAATAAAACCGGACGGACCACCCGGCATTGGACCACTAGGCACCGGACAACAAGCCCAGTCGATCCTGCAAGGTCCTCCTCACTAACATCTGGGGACTTGTGCCAAAATTGGGAGAGCTGTCCCACAGACTAGTCAAGCAACAGCCTGACATAGCCATACTCACAGAATCATACCTTTCAGCCAAGGTCCCAGACTCTTCCATCACCATCCCTGGGTATGTCCTGTCCCACCGGCAGGACAGACCGACCAGAGGTGGCGGTACAGTGATATACAGTCAGGAGGGAGTGGCCCTGGGAGTCCTCAACATTGACTCTGGACCCCATGAAATCTCATGGCATCAGGTCAAACATGGGCAAGGAAACCTCCTGCTGATTACCACCTACCGTCCTCCCTCAGCTGATGAATCAGTCCTCCTCCATGTTGAACACCACTTGGAGGAAGCACTGAGGGTAGCAAGGGCACAAAATGTACTCTGGGTGGGGGACTTCAATGTCCATCACCAAGAGTGGCTCGATAGCACCACTACTGACCGAGCTGGCCGAGTCCTGAAGGACATAGCTGCCAGACTGGGCTTGCGGCAGGTGGTGAGCGAACCAACACGAGGGAAAAACTTACTTGACCTCGTCCTCACCAATCTACCTGTCGCAAATGCATCTGTCCATGACAGTATTGGTAGGAGTGACCACCGCACAGTCCTCCTGGAGATGAAGTCCCGTCTTTGCACTGAGGATACCATCCAACGTGTTGTGTGGCACTACCACCGTGCCAAATGGGATAGATTCAGAACAGATCTAGCAGCTCAAAACTGGGCATCCATGAGGTGCTGTGGGCCATCAGCAGCAGCAGAATTGTATTCCAGCACAATCTGTAACCTCATGGCCCGGTATATTCCTCACTCTACCAGGGGATCAACCCTGGTTCAATGAAGAGTGTAGAAGAGCATGCCAGGAGCAGCACCAGGCGTACCTAAAAATGAGGTGCCAACCTATTGAAGCTACAACTCAGGACTACATGCATGCTAAACAGCGGAAGCAACATACTATAGACAGAGCTAAGCGATTCCACAACCAACGGATCAGATCAAAGCTCTGCAGTCCTGCCACATCCAGTCGTGAATGGTGGTGGACAATTAAACAACTAACGGAAGGAGGAGGCTCTGTAAACATTCCCATCCTCAATGATGGCGGAGTCCAGCACATGAGTACAAAAGACAAGGCTGAAGTGTTTGCAACCATCTTCAGCCAGAAGTGCCGAGTGGATGATCCATCTCGGCCTCCTCCCGATATCCCCACCATCACAGAAGCCAGTCTTCAGCCAATTCGATTCACTCCACGTGATATCACGAAACGGCTGAGTGCACTGAATACAACAAAGGCTATGGGCCCCGACAACATTCCGGCTGCAGTGCTGAAGACTTATGCTCCAGAACTAGCTGTGCCTCTAGCCAAGCTGTTCCAGTACAGCTACAACACTGGCATCTATCCGACAAAGTGTAAAATTGCCCAGGTATGTCCTGTCCACAAAAAGCAGGACAAATCCAATCCGGCCAATTACCGCCCCATCAGTCTACTCTCAATCATCAGCAAAGTGATGGAAGGTGTCGTCGACAGTGCTATCAAGCGGCACTTACTCACCAATAACCTGCTCACCGATGCTCAGTTTGGGTTCTGCCAGGACCACTCGGCTCCAGACCTCATTACAGCCTTGGTCCAAACATGGACAAAAGAGCTGAATTCCAGAGGTGAGGTGAGAGTGACTGCCCTTGACATCAAGGCAGCATTTGACCGAGTGTGGCACCAAGGAGCTCTAGTAAAATTGAAGTCAATGGGAATCAGGGGGAAAACTCTCCAGTGGCTGGAGTCATACCTAGCACAAAGGAAGATGGTAGTGGTTGTTGGAGGCCAATCATCTCAGCCCCAGGACATTGCTGCAGGAGTTCCTCAGGGTAGTGTCATAGGCCCAACCATCTTCAGCCGCTTTATCAATGACCTTCCCTCCATCATAAGGTCGGAAATGGGGATGTTCGCTGATGATTGCACAGTGTTCAGTTCCATTCACAACCCCTCAAATAATGAAGCAGTCCGAGCCCGCATGCAGCAAGACCTGGACAACATCCAGACTTGGGCTCATAAGTGGCAAGTAACATTGGCGCCAGACAAGTCCCAGGCATTGACCATCTCCAACAAGAGAGAGTCTAACCACCTCCCCTTGACATTCAACGGCATTACCATTGCCGAATCCCCCACCATCAACATCCTGGGGGTCACCATTGACCAGAAACTTAACTGGACCAGCCACATAAATACTGTGGCTACAAGAGCAGGTCAGAGGCTGGGTATTCTGTGGCGAGTGACTCACCTCCTGACTCCCCAAAGCCTTTCCACCATCTACAAGCCACAATTTAGGAGTGTGATGGAATACTCCCCACTTGCCTGGATGAGTGCAGCTCCAACAACACTCAAGAAGTTTGACACCATCCAGGACAAAGCAGCCCGCTTGATTGGCACCCCATCCACCACCCTAAACATTCACTCCCTTCACCACCGGCGCACTGTGGCTGCAGTGTGCACCATCCACAGGATGCACTGCAGCAACTCGCCAAGGTTTCTTCGACAGCACCTCCCAAACCCGCGACCTCTACCAACTAGAAGGAGAATAGCAGCAGGCACATGGGAACAACACCACCTGCACGTTCCCCTCCAAGTCACACACCATCCCGACTTGGAAATATATCGCCGTTCCTTCATCGTCGCTGGGTCAAAATCCTGGAACTCCCTTCCTAACAGCACTGTGGGAGAACCTTCACCACACGGACTGCAGCGGTTCAAGAAGGCAGCTCACCACCACCTTCTCAAAGGCAATTATGGATGGGCAATAAATGTTGGCCTCGCCCACATCCCATGAACAAATAATTTTAAAAAATATTTCTGGCAAGATTAACCTAAGCCGCCCATCAGGAAACAAATGGCATCAGATGCAGTGCTGCTTATGCACCCTGCCTGATTTCACTCTCCATTGATGTCATTGTGTGGAGCATAATCCTGATGGGCCGAATGGCCTGTTTCTGTGCTGCAAATTCTGTAGAATTCTATGCAAACGTTGATTGATTTCCCTCATATTCAAGACTCTGGAATGGCCCGTTTTGTGTTCCTGATTAAGTGGGGGAGGGAATGGTGAGCGGCTGTGGGTTAAAGGCCCAAAAAGCTGATTGCCCACAGTCTGCAGGGTCAGCTCATTTCAATCATTACCATAGGATCCTGACATCGTTTCGAACTTTTGACAGCAGCTGGCTTAATATGGGATGTGAGAAAGCTGGCTGCAGCTCAAATTTAAAGGGATGCACCTCCTTAATGGCAGGTGATCATATACGGGAAGAGGGGTAATTTTAATCTCACCCTCTCGGCAGGAAGCAGATGCGATCTGATTGGCTACCAGCGGTTGTGGTAAAAGGGGAATGGATTGTGGTGAGTGGGGAAGAGGCTGATGGTGAGTGGGGAAGAGATAGTGGTGAGTGGGGAAGAGGCTGATGGTGAGTGGGGAAGAGATAGTGGTGAGTGGGGAAGAGATAGTGGTGAGTGGGGAAGTGATTGTGCTGAGTGGGGAAATTATAGTGGTGAGTGGAGAAGAGGCTGATGGTGAGTGGGGAAGAGGCTGATGGTGAGTGGGGAAGAGGCTGATGGTGAGTGGGGAAGAGATAGTGGTGAGTGGGGAAGAGGCTGATGGTGAGTGGGGAAGAGGTTGTGGTGAGTGGGGAAGAGGCTGATGGTGAGTGGGGAAGAGATAGTGGTGAGTGGGGAAATTATAGTGGTGAGTGGAGAAGAGGCTGATGGTGAGTGGGGAAGAGGCTGATGGTGAGTGGGGAAGAGATTGTGGTGAGTGGGGAAGAGGCTGATGGTGAGTGGGGAAGAGATAGTGGTGAGTGGGGAAATTATAGTGGTGAGTGGAGAAGAGGCTGATGGTGAGTGGGGAAGAGGCTGATGGTGAGTGGGGAAGAGATTGTGGTGAGTGGGGAAGAGGCTGATGGTGAGTGGGGAAGAGATAGTGGTGAGTGGGGAAGAGGCTGATGGTGAGTGGGGAAGTGATTGTGGTGAGTGGGGAAGAGATAGTGGTGAGTGGGGAAGAGGCTGATGGTGAGTGGGGAAGTGATTGTGGTGAGTGGGGAAATTATAGTGGTGAGTGGAGAAGAGGCTGATGGTGAGTGGGGAAGAGGCTGATGGTGAGTGGGGAAGAGGCTGATGGTGAGTGGGGAAGTGATTGTGGTGAGTGGGGAAGAGGTTGATGGTGAGTGGGGAAGAGATAGTGGTGAGTGGGGAAGTGATTGTGGTGAGTGGGGAAATTATAGTGGTGAGTGGAGAAGAGGCTGATGGTGAGTGGGGAAGAGGCTGATGGTGAGTGGGGAAGAGATTGTGGTGAGTGGGGAAGAGATAGTGGTGAGTGGGGAAGAGATAGTGGTGAGTGGGGAAGAGATTGTGGTGAGTGGGGAAGTGATTGTGGTGAGTGGGGAAATTATAGTGGTGAGTGGAGAAGAGGCTGATGGTGAGTGGGGAAGAGATAGTGGTGAGTGGGGAAGAGATTGTGGTGAGTGGGGAAGAGATAGTGGTGAGTGGGGAAGTGATTGTGGTGAGTGGGGAAGAGATTGTGGTGAGTGGGGAAGAGATTGTGGTGAGTGGGGAAGTGATTGTGGTGAGTGGGGAAGAGATTGTGGTGAGTGGGGAAGAGATTGTGGTGAGTGGGGAAGAGATAGTGGTGAGTGGGGAAGAGGCTGATGGTGAGTGGGGAAGAGATTGTGGTGAGTGGGGAAGAGGTTGATGGTGAGTGGGGAAGTGATTGTGGTGAGTGGGGAAGAGATTGTGGTGAGTGGGGAAGTGATTGTGGTGAGTGGGGAAGAGATAGTGGTGAGTGGGGAAGAGATTGTGGTGAGTGGGGAAGTGATTGTGGTGAGTGGGGAAGAGATAGTGGTGAGTGGGGAAGAGATAGTGGTGAGTGGGGAAGAGATAGTGGTGAGTGGGGAAGTGATTGTGGTGAGTGGGGAAGAGATAGTGGTGAGTGGGGAAGAGATAGTGGTGAGTGGGGAAGAGATTGTGGTGAGTGGGGAAGAGATCGTGGTGAGTGGGGAAGTGATTGTCACATCTCCACTCACCACAATCTCTTCCCCATTCACCACAATCACTTCTCATTGTGGTGAGTGGCAAAGAGATAGTGGGGGAGAGAGTTCCTGATTTCCACTATTCTTTGTGTGAAGAAGTGCTCCCAGACATCACCCCTGAACGGCCTGGCTCTACTTTTAAGCTTATCCCCCCTTGTTCTGGACTCCCCCACCAGAGGAAATAGTTTCTCTCCATCTACCCTATCAAATCCTTTAATCATCCTAAACACCTCAATTGGATCACCCCACAATCTTCTATACTCGAGGGAAACATTGCAAACAGGCCTTTTCATGATCGTCCGGGTGTGGATTTGACACTGGAATAGGTCGGTGGTGTTTAGTATCATTGTCTGGTAAAATGTCGGGGCCCGAAATCAAACCCTTTGGGCCCTCACAAAGCAAACATCGCCCCTGAGTTTAGGCCTCAGTTTGAGGAGTCTGAGTCATTCAGCACAAAGCCGCCAGTGTTTGACAGAGTATGTTTTTTGCGATAGTCCCTCTGTTCCCGTCAAGCACTGAAAAGGCCTGCATTTTGTGCTGTGGTTTACTTTTGAACCTCAGGCGTCGATTACATTACCACAACCACTGCCTACAGCGAAGCCCTGAGATTGACAGTCATTGAGTGAGTTGAATTTCTGACTATAGTGCACCGTTTGGAACGGCAAAATGTTGCATTTCAGAATGTATCGTACCAGTCTTGGACCAGCGGGGAGTTTGTGAAACAGCAATAACATCACAACAGCAATCAGCCATGGCTCTGATGCTAGCACTCTCTCTCTCTTGCCTCTGAGTCAGAAGGTCATGGGTTCAAGCCCCACTCCAGGGACTTGAGCACAAAATCTCGGTATTAAAGGAGTGCTGCTCTGTCAGAGGTGCCGTCTTTTGGTGGAGACGTTAAACCGAGGCCCCGCCTGCCCTCTCGGGTGGATGTCAAAGATCCCATGGCACGATTTCGAAGAAATGCAGTGGAGTTCTCCCTCAATCATCATCACTGAAACAACAGATTATCTGGTCATTATCACATTGCTGTGTGTGGGAGCTTGCTGTGCGCAAATTGACTGTTGCGTTTCCTACATTACAACAACGACTTCATTTCCAAAGTGCTTTGGGACGTCCTGAGGTCGTGAAAGGTGCTCAGAGGCGAGAGAGTTATCCCTGAGCCATGACTGACACCTCAATAGGAAATTCCAAATTCAGACTGATCCGAATGTTAACTCTATTCAGGGTATCCTGACATAGGTTTTTACAGATTTAGAAACTCCTAGTTTTGGCCCCTTCAGTCTGTTCCCCCCGTCAAATGGTTCTCCCCTCTGGGTTGACTCTGTCAGGTGGAAGGGAGTGACTGAGCTTTTCTATCTGGAAGTACGTTTGTAAAACTCCTTTGACCTGTTCCAGTGGCGGTGATGGTGGGATAGGGAATCCATCTCATTCCCTTCAGTTGTCTAATGAGGGCGACAGCTCCTCTCTCTAATCCCACCTTAATACTCGTCTCCAGAGGAGCTAAACCCACAATGAAACAAATTATTTTGTTGGGGCCTTATCAGCTTTTAATAATGAGGTTCGACTATTCAATTCGTGGAAATTTCAATGAAGTATCAGCCTTGACTGATGTGCTTTTAATATTTTATTTCCAATTTCTTCAAAGAGTCGGTATCTGCAGCCAATGTGGCTGAAGAGTGGTGGCTATTAAAGGCAACTTTGATTAATTTTAAGCCCGTACTTTGTGCCGTGCACAATGTAACATTAAATACTTCTCATTACAGATCTCCACAGACCATTACAGCATTTTACCTTTTAATTTTAGAATACGGAACTGCTCCGAGCACAACCAGTGAAGTGTTCATAGTGCTAATGATAAAAGGCAAGTCAATTAACAGCCTGTCAGCTGAGTGAGGGCTAAAACAGTCTCAAATTACGTGTATTGACAGGGACAGAAAGGTGGTTTTAATGAAGCAGCTTTATCAGGCAAAAAGCTCCCATAAAAGAACTGATTTAGAAGGAGGAAGGATCAGTCTGCAGCCCGGGCATCGGGGAGGTAGATATAATGGCCCAGATTTTGCTGTACAATCGGCATCTGCCGTTAGACTCGCCCGGCCCGTTTAATCTCCCTGATAGTTTGTGCTGCAAGTTTCGAGAAGCGGGAGATGGAAAGGGCACGGCGCCCTCTGCATGGCATCTGGGACCCGAGTGAACAGGGCAAGCAACTGGGTATCTCCTTAACCAATCAGATTGAGGGATAGCGCAAGGACTGAGAAGGAAGTGTAAATTAGAGAGGGTGAATTCAATGTCAAATCAGGTACAGAAAGAGAAATAAAGAGAGGGAAAGAAAGATTGGATTAAGAGAGAGAGAGAAAAAAGTGACAGGAAGAAAAAAATTAATTTACTTTTAAAAAAAAAACTCCAACATTAAAATCTGAAGGGATGAGACGCCACACTTGTAATAGTTTATTTTCAATGCCAGAGAGGTTAACTGGCAGTAATTAAGACTTATCAGGTCGTTAAAAGGGAACTTAGACTGAAACGGACAAGCCCTAATTTTCTGTGGTGAGTTTAGTTCATATCTACTGCGAAAATACAGCAACTTCACACCGTTCGATGCAATTCGAAGGCGAGGCAGACACTGAGATGCCGTTTTCGTGAAGCTAATGGCGGAGCAGCACATCTCGGACGGTAACTTTGAAATTGTTGACTTTAATCATGCATCTGCTCCTCGCCTGAAGTGCTGTCCAATATGCTGCAACATTTTAACGTCTCATCCGAAAGACAGCACCTCTGACAGTGCAGCACATTAGCCTCACTGTTATTTTGACAGCAAATTTTGGGCCATTATCTGACACTTTGCAAGTGTGAGCTGTTGCTTTTTACTGCTTCAGCATTTAGCGGCAGGACACAAGTTCCCTGCACTCACTTTTTTACAAGATCTCATGGAATATCTGGGGCCCTGTCATAGGCCTCATCAGCCTACAGGACCCTCGCTGATGGGAGACAATGGGCTCGATGTTACCAGGGCGGCGGGTTCACGGCGGGGGGGCTATTGGGTGCGTGGGTAACGCGCCCGGTGAAATCAGTCTGCCCCCCGCCCGATCGCAGCCTAATTGGATCCACTTACCTGGTCTTCCGGGTTCCCCACTGCTGAGCTGCGCATCGGGCGGGCTGCGCATGCGCAGTAAGCTCTGTCAGCTGGAGGAGCTCTATTTAAAGGGGCAGTCCTCCACTGACAGATGCTGCAAGAAATAGGAAAAATTACAGCATGGAGCAGCCCAGGGGGAAGGCTGCTCCCATGATGCCTTACTCCAGGTATCATTGGATGGGGTGAGGAGGAGGAGGGGAAGGACAGAGATCTTCCCCCCGGCGGGTGGGAGGAAGCGGCCTGCCTCTGCCACCAGGAAGGCCTGGCTCGAGGTGGCAGAGGAGGTCACCTGCACCACCAACATATCGCCCACCTGCATACAGTGCAGGAGGCGCTCCAATGACCTAACTAGGTCAGCAACAGTGAGTACACTTACTCATTCCCCTACACTCCGTCTGCCACATCACCGCCCCCACCCCACATCTCCATCTGCACTGCCAACACTACTCTGTCACATCACCCCTCACACCCACTCAAACCTCATCATCATCTTACCTGCACTTACTCACCTTGCCAGTACTCATCCCGCCACCACCACTCAACCCAATCCTCATACAATCTCATGGCTCTATCTCATACTCACCCTCTCATGCATCTCTTTCACGGTCAGCCTCACTCAACCTGCCACTACCTGTGCTGCAGCCACAGGGCATGCATCACATATGTGCAGTAGGCAGCGTAAGGCAAACGTGTCGTGAGCAAGAAGGTGATGCACAAGGGTGTTTGAGGGTTTGTCATGGTTTTTATTTATATTTAATTTCTGACCAACTCACATTACATATTATATTGGCACCACTACTGCCACGTTTTTGCGAATCTTGTCTGGCTTGTTCAATAATGCCCTTTCCTGAGGATCACAATGAAGACCCACAACTGATGCCACCCATTGTGTCACTGCAGGGTGGGTGTAGGTGTATTTGCAGGGCTCTTTTGTGCAGACGGCTGAGAGACGTTGGCGATGTCCCCGGTGGCAGCCTGGAAGTATGCGGAGGAGAGGTTGTTGAGGGCAGTGGTGACTTTGACAGCAACAGGTAAGAAGATGGTGCTCGGGCCAGCCGGGAGCAGCTCGGCATGAAGGAGGCTGCAGATGTCCACGACTACATGTCGAGTGACTCTGAGCCTCCGTGTGCACTGCTGCTCAGAGAGGTCCAGGAAGCTGAGCCTCGGTCTGTGGACCCTGTGGCGAGGGTAGTGCCCTCTGCGACGCATCTCTCTCTGCGGTTGCCCTCCCTCCTGCTGTGCAGGTGGATGTGTCACAGCACTCTGTTGTGGAGCTCCACGTATCAGAGGTGGACGGCATGGATGGCGAGGCTGGTGATGCTGTTCGCCCTCCGAGGAGGTCATGACTGCAGCTACGGCGGCCCCCATCCGGAAGATGTACATCTGAGGGGGTCCGCAAGGTAGGTACATGTCTCTGGACCCCGGGGTAAGTGTGCATGTTGGTGAATTTTATTGTTAGGAGGAGGGTGGTGGAGGCCAAACTTTGTCCAAAGTGACAGAGTGGCCTCCTGCAATGAGTGAGGGTCTCCTCCCCACCTGTCAAATGGACCTTTGCAGCTGCCACAGGCTGATGGCTGCAACACGTCCATTTCAACTGGGAGTGTTTCCCCCAGTACGGGAAACAGTCCCAGTTGTCTGTAAAATCCCACCCCTCCTGACATATCTCCTTAATCAGGTCTGTTAACGACCTGAAATACCAGAATAAATACTGTCAAGTGACACCCCGCCGGCTTTAATTGCCTGCGGGAGTCCCACATGCGGGGGCTGCGCGCGCACGTCAGCGCATCTGTGGGGAACCCGATTTTCGGAGCCCCCCGCCAGGAACACATCTGATAGCGGGTGCTAATATCGGGCCCAATATGTGCTCTTGTAGCTGTGCTTTGAATTACAGTACCATAATATGTCAGCCATGGCTCGGTGGTAGCACTTTCGCCTCTGAGTCAGAAGGTCGTGGGTTCAAGTCCCACTCCTGAGACTTGAGCTCATAATCCAGCCTGACACTCCAGTGCAGTACTGAGGGAGTGCTGCACTGTCGGAGAGTGCCGTCTTTCAGATGAGACATTAAAACCGAGGTGGATGTAAAAGATCCCACGGCTCTATTTCAAAGAAGAGCAGGGGAGTTGTCCCCAATGTCTTGGCCAATATTTATCCCTCAACCAAGATCAATAAAAAACAGATTATCTGGTCTTTATCTCATTGCTGTTCGTGGGATCTTGCTTTGCACAAATTTGCTGCCGCGTTTCCTACATTACAACAGTGACTACACTTCAAATGTACTTCATTGGCTGTAAAGTACTTTGGAACATCCTGAGGTCACGATAGGTGCTATGTTAAATCCAAATCTTTGTTTCTATAACTTATATACTGCCTATGGCTGGAATTAGCATCTTTAATAGCACGGGCAATAGGAGCAATGTCACAGTGAGCATGTTCTCAGTGGTATTTTACTATGCCTGTAGCCAGTTCAGTTGTGACTTTTACGCTAACATTATATTGTGTGTGGAGTTTGGGCTCTCCTGTTCTCCTGGCATAACTTTGGCAGAAACACTGGAGAGATGAGTCGGAGGGCTGCTCCCCACTTTCCTGATGCCTCCCTGGAGGTCCTAGTGGAGGAAGTGATGGTCAGGAGCGAGGTACTCTACTCCAGCTCACTCAAGAGCATCTCCAAGGTCACTGTTAGGCAGGCCTGGTCAAAGGTGCTCAGAGGGTCAGTGCCAGCAGGAGCACCCCCAGGACCTGGGTTCAAAGTAGAAAGAGGTTTAATGACCTCCCAAGAGCAGCAAGGGATGAGTACAGCTATCTCTCCACCTCTCTCACCAGCACCTCACAACTCTCCCCTCACCCCCTACGCCATCACTCTCAAATATGACCTAAAGGCACGAGCGTCTCCAGGGTCCCTGGCTGTAGTGCTGAAGACCTATGGTCAGGTAAAGGTTGGCAGTGTACCTAAGCAGGGTGTCTGCATATTACTTGCATCCTATCATTCAACTCAGCACAGAAGCAAAAGGGTTAGCAACTTCAACCTGCATTCTCAAGGCTATGACCTAGTCATGTACGGCGTCTCTCTCCCATCCTACCACCGCTCCCTTCTCTCTTTCGTCTAGGGCCTTCTTCAATACCAAGAGACTCCCACAGAAGAACAGAACTCAGAGGAGGACAATTCCCGATGAGCATGCACATCAAGCGTTACAAACCTCCCCCCCACCCCACCCCGGGCACCAGCTCAGACATTGGCACTCCGCACGGGCTAGATAGTGAGCTAGAGGATCTACACATAGTGAAAACCCAGCACCTGTGGATATCAGTGACTCCTGGTGGCAGGGACAGGCCAGGACAGACCTCACCGGAAGGTGAGATCGCCCAGCTCCCCTGGGGGTGTCAGAGATGAGGATTTTGAGGGCCCAGCTACGAGACAAAGGCAGCTTGTTTCACACAAACAGCACTAGAAGGCCGTTAAGGAGCCTTACCATTACGGCTGAGAGTGTGGAGGAGTCCGCGTCCGGTCCGTGTGGTGACATCGCGCAGGGTATAAGCACTCTGCAGTCTACCCTGGTGAGCGTGCTCACCACCAGAGACGCTGCGGGCCAGGGCCACATGACAGGAGTCAATGTTCACAGGCTTTGCAGCTTTGGTGGATGCTCGAATGGCTGCCGTGCAGAGTACTGGGCTCCACAATGGAGAGATTGGTGGGCCGAATAGATTGGGGTCTTTGAAGGGGGTCGGTCATCTTCTGCAATCTGCTCTCCCGCAGATCAGTGGAAGTGCTGAGGCCCCAGCCCCAACGGGAGTGGCAATGGCTCGATGAGGGTAGTAGGTGCTGGACTCTATCTCAGGATGTAAGCAGGCCTGCGCACTCACCCCTCCGTCAGCCAATGCCCACCACAGTGCCAGCAGGTCAGCTCGGCCAGACATGCCCACGGCAGCAGCCGAGGAGCTGCAGTCTGCGGCCAGACCCCAACAGGCTCGAGCTCCCAGAGGTCGCCGGCCACGAGCATCTCAAGGATCCCTGCGTGAGGAACAGCCGCCTTCCACCAGCTCTGCTCAGGCCACTCGGAGAGCACCTAGAGTTAGAGAAGCACAATGGATTGATCATCTGAATGAGAAACGAGTGGAAAGCATTTGTTATGTTTGGCATTAAACTAATCACCTTAATCACATTTGGCACTGTGCTCTGCAGCATGGTTTAATAGCAGCCTCTGAATCTGCATTGTCAGAATCTCATTGATATAGATGTTGTCTGAATGGTTTGAATGTTCTTCAATGCAGGATGAGGGGAGTGGGGAAGGATGTAACCAGGACTGTTGATGCAGAGGGGGGTCTGTCTAAGTTCTCAGGGCAGGGGTGTGAGAAGCTCAGAGGAATCGATGAGCAATGAGCTGATCCCTGACATCTCTGGCTACAAGGTGCTGATGTGGTCCCTCCTTCCTCTGCTGCTTCCTCCCCTTCCCCCAGGTCTTTCTTGCCTGATGAGGACTGTTGCTGCTGCTCTTCCCCCTCCAAATGCAGGCCTCTCTCTAATGCCATATTTTGCAGTATGCAGCAGACCACGATGATGAGTGACACGCTATCTGGGGCAGACACCTAACCCTTTGCTCGAGTGTTCCTATCCTGTGCTAAATAAGGATCCTGGTTGTGCCCTGACATTGAGTGTATTTGTGGTGCTCAGGTGTGGTGGGGCTGTGCAGTGGTGTCATCAGACGGGTCTGCAGGAGATATCCCTTGTCCCCCATGATGTACCTCTCAGTCTTGGTGAAGAGGGAGTCAATCACCTGCTTAAAGCAGCTGTGAACTGCAGAGTGTGATCTGCACCTGGTGTCCCCTGTAACAGCCTGAAAGGATCCAGCAGCAACAAAATTCAGGGCTGTGGTGACTTTGAGGACCACTGGCATGGCATGGCATGGCCCCCCTGCTCCAGCAGGTCCTGACCCAGGAGGTTACAGAGGTCTGTGACAGACTGCCTGGAGAAGGGCAGCCTCCTCCTGCACTGCTCCTCAGCCAGGTCCAAGAAGGTGACCCTTGGCCTGTAGACCCTGTGTGCTGGGTATGGCCCCCCCCCACCCCATACCTATTGTCTTCTGAGGTGCTGGTGGTGGTGATTCCTGAGGCTGCTGCTCATCCTCCAAGTCTTGTTCCAGCCAACGGACAGCAGCAAGACTGGCTCCTATAATAAGTAGAGAAAGCTGGCTACAGGGTCGTAAGGGCAACAAAAGTGTAGAGGTGGCGATCCACAGTCTCCCACCCGTTTCAGGCTGCTAGGCTGCTCGTCTCTTTACTGAGAATTGGGTAAGGTGCACCTTGGGCACTCCTTTACTTTCAATTGCTGGCTGCTCATTTTTCAGGTGAGAAAGGGGTGGCAGTGGTTGAAAGTTGAGGGTCCCCGGTCTCTGGTCAGTGGTCAAGGGGCCCAATGAAGAACAGAAGATCAGAGGCTCTCTCTCAGTTGTTTCTTCCATTTTCTGAGAAGCTCTGATAGAGGCCTGGCAACTGGTTGGCTGCCTACTCTCTGCTGGGAATCTCACATGGTTTGGTGGGTGTAATGAGGGAGAGAAAAGGTTTCCAAGAATGGGTGAAATTAAATAGGAAACAGATCAATAATTGAACACATACCTGTATTGAATCACTGCTTTTAAACATCTTTATAATCACTGGTTTCATATCTCTTCTCGGTGTTCTAGCGGAGGGTTGTCTAAGCTTCTTATCTTCATGGGCCACCCGTGTGCACCAAGGAGTCTTGGGGCCACATATAGCCCTCGCCAGTCCCCCGAGGTTCCAACCGTTCATATTAATGAGCGGAAAATCACGGGCTGGTGAGCACAGAAGCAGAAGCTCCGGCCCATCAGCTTTAAACCCACGTTCCCATTAGATCCTCTGTCGCTCCAGCTACTGTTTCGGGATTTATCCACCAACGAGGCAACAGCGCTAAGAACAGCCCTTTCCAAACTTCCCCCCTAAAGAATTCAAACAAAGAGAAACCAGCGAGTAAGACATCGAGGTGCAAATAGGACAGAGTTACCTGGATTTGCCATGGCCTGAGAGCAGCCTGAAACCTATAGGCCATATGTGAGACACCCCTGGTTCATATATTTCAGTTGGATTCAATGTTGATAAGATGTAATCTATTGAAGAGATGAGCCATCAATCACTCATTGTTTCAGGCAATGTCATATGTTTTGATCTGAAGAAATCCCAGCCTTTATATTTTTGGTTGATCTTTGTGCCCGCACTGGGCTGGGGATTGGAGCTGTTTTCATTATTTGCTGCCCCCTGTGTCAGCATCGAGCAGTCCCAGGTCAAACACGACGGATACACCTCAATTCCCCAACCTCCTCCTGCATCATCCTCCAGCGCTGTCAACATTGGGCCAATCATATTTATTTTCAGTCCCACATCAACTGCATATCTGAGGCATTCCTTGCACCAAAATATATATACATAAATATAAATATACATATATATAAAATAATAGAGAGCTTCCACCATTGATATGGATGCTGGGATAGCTGCATCTCCATAGAGAGCCAGTTTATGCTGCGTTCCAGGTAGTTTCACAATGTGTACCACACCCACCAGATATTGGGTTAGGATTGCCTGCAGACCTTTACAGCCAGCAGACAAAGAAGATTTTCATCTGTCAGTCTGGCTTGTTTATTTCATTTGTTTGTTCGTTCAATTTTTGGTCGGCTGTGTGCCTGACTGTAGGGACACCTAGCACCATGCTTGTCTGTTATAGAGTGCCCATGCTCTCCTCTCAGGGATACACTCCACTTACCTAAATCCAGAGAGCTTCAGTGCAGGTTTGCAGAGCCACACTTAGGACCCCACTATGTGTGCGCAGAGGTACTGTTGGATTATAGCCAGCTAAAACCACGCAGCTTACCGCTAAAGAGTACTGGTAAGATTTCCGCTGTGTGTCCACAAGATTCATCCTACCACTTCTGACATTGGCTTCAAGAGTTAATTGAAGAGTCAAGAGGTAAGAATCCCAGCCCCCAAGTGACAGGTCTACCCCTGCGGCTTCCGATTGTGAGCCAGGCTGGTTAGTCAATCACAAAACAGCGCTCTGGATGACTGTGGACCTGCCTGGCTCAGATATTGGAGTCTGTCACCGAGGGGTGAATTGTTTCTGAACTTCCATTGCTAGGCATCTTGGAGGCACTCTGATCCCAAAGAGATACCCCTCCCTCCCTCCCTCCCCCCACCCCGTGACTATTACGACAGGGTAAAACTTTGGTAGAACTGGAAAAAACTGAATTCACGGGGCTGCTGATAATCAAGGCAATTTTCACATTAATTGTCATAATCTGGTCCTTGGTGCTAAATTTTAAATGTCTTAACATTGCATTGAGATGTCTCCCATAGAAGATAATGATCCCGCACTGATAGTGCCTGCAAAAGAGCCCCGAGGCTCCAGGACTGAGGAAGTGGATCGAGAGAAGTAGGCCAAATTTCAGGGCAAGGGCCTTTTGCCTCAAGCTACCTCAAACCCACCCAAAGAGATAATCTTTGTACGCGGCTCATCTGAGAAGTGTCCTGAGCCCTAAGGAATGTCCTGAGATATCAGGTGTCCCTCAGACTGACAAGGGGAAGCTGGCAGACAACAGAAGGCAACATCACCACACTGTGAGGTAAAAGGTTATAATTTAAACTTTCATAAAAATAATTTATTTCTAAATTACACAATAGTAAGATTTTCCCATTTGCGTGGTGCAGCAGACATGAAGGTCAGGTATGAGAGGAGGTGTAGACAAATCACGATCCCTTGGCTCATCAACAGCGCTGCACCGTAAACACATCTCAGATGAAGTCCGATGTAACTGCGTGGTAACCGAGCAGGGAGGCCGGGGCCCGTCTTGTGTCTGGGGAAGATCCGACAACAGTCTAGGCCTCACTTGCCTCTTGAACTTTACGTCTTTGCACATTTGTCATTATGCTGTGCGCACTGTTGGAGCACTGGCCGTTCAGTGATAGCAGTCCTGGAGTCTGAACTTTCTGATTTGCTCCAATTGCTGGATCACTGTGATACGATGTCCCTCCAGCACAATAACCCTCAAGTATTTCAATTAGTTCCGACTATATTACTCACGAAGTGTTGGCAAGATTTCCAAGTAACGCCACCTCCCCCCACCCCAACTTTCCCTACATTCTTGAGAAGTTGCAGCCATGGATAGAAGTCAGATAATGAGTTTTTCTTATGAAGAACTAAGTAGATTCATCATGTTCTGCCACAAGTCGATAACCAGGGTACAGATAGGTTTCTAGTCATCAGATATACAACAGATGTAGTAATTAGACCTGAAGCTTGGGGAGCTCTGCGGCTTTAATCCTCTTCATAATCACCAGATTTCACGCTCACTGGCGCATAAACCTCAAATGGAATAGGAAATCTATATTTTTCTCTTGCGAAACTTCATTTCAGGCTCATTGGCCGACTGTTTTAATTCCTTCGAAACCGCAGAATTTCCACCTTTTCTCCAGTGTGGCTCCTACGCCGGTGAACTCTTGTTTAAACATGTGTGGCAGTTGTAAAAGAAGCATCTCAATTTCACCCGAAGATATCTGCAGGGGGAATCCATGCAAGAGGTTAGAGTCCAGAGCTCCTGGACACTCCAACCACCATTGAAGTAAATCTCGCACATCATGCGGGCACTGCCACTCTCGTCGTGCCAGCTGGCGACACTTCCAATGCCAACCAAAATCACAGAGCTCCTCCTGTGGCATTGACATCTCTCCCATGTAGCATGGAGCAGTGTGAGAAGAGCAGAGCGGCTAATGTCTTCACACACCAGACACTCTCCCACCACACACTCACTGGGAAATATGTTCAGGCTGCTTCATCAGGGGTACACGTTCTAAAATGGTGGACTTGTGAATGAGGCAGGGCTTCACTCTGCTTAATTTATGTCATTATGTGCCTTGAACTCCAGTATAACAAAATAGTTAATTTAGTGAATTGTCATGGCACATGCGAGTTACTAGAGCCATTTTCTGCTCCTTCCCCCTCGCCTCTTCATATTGCAAATCTGATAAATGGGGATGAGGTTTTAGAATCCAAGTTGCTGCAACCCTAGAGATATTCTTGGGTAAGTAGTCAACATCACCACTAAATACTACATGTAATATATAGAGTACAATGTTGCCTGAGGAAGGGTCTGATACTATATGTAATATATAGAGTACAATGTTGCCTGAGGAAGGGTCTGATACTACATGTAATATATAGAGTACAATGTTGCCTGAGGAAGGGTCTGATACTACATGTAATATATAGAGTACAATATTGCCTGAGGAAGGGTCTGATACTACATGTAATATATAGAGTACAATATTGCCTGAGGAAGGGTCTGATACTATATGTAATATATAGAGTACAATGTTGCCTATGGAAGGGTCTGATACTATATGTAATATATAGAGTACAATGTTTCCTGAGGAAGGGTCTGATACTATATGTAATATATAGAGTACAATGTTTCCTGAGGAAGGGTCTGATACTACATGTAATATATAGAGTACAATATTGCCTGAGGAAGGGTCTGATACTATATGTAATATATAGAGTACAATGTTTCCTGAGGAAGGGTCTGATACTATATGTAATATATAGAGTACAATATTGCCTGAGGAAGTGTCTGATACTATATGTAATATATAGAGTACAATATTGCCTGAGGAAGGGTCTGATACTATATGTAATATATAGAGTACAATGTTTCCTGAGGAAGGGTCTGATACTATATGTAATATATAGAGTACAATGTTTCCTGAGGAAGGGTCTGATACTACATGTAATATATAGAGTACAATATTGCCTGAGGAAGGGTCTGATACTATATGTAATATATAGAGTACAATGTTTCCTGAGGAAGGGTCTGATACTATATGTAATATATAGAGTACAATATTGCCTGAGGAAGTGTCTGATACTATATGTAATATATAGAGTACAATATTGCCTGAGGAAGGGTCTGATACTATATGTAATATATAGAGTACAATGTTGCCTATGGAAGGGTCTGATACTACATGTAATATATAGAGTACAATATTGCCTGAGGAAGTGTCTGATACTATATGTAATATATAGTGTATAATATTGCCTGAGGAAGGGTCTGATACTATATGTAATATATAGAGTACAATGTTTCCTGAGGAAGGGTCTGATACTATATGTAATATATAGAGTACAATGTTGCCTGAGGAAGGGACTGATACTACATGTAATATATAGAGTATAATATTGCCTGAGGAAGGGTCTGATACTATATGTAATATATGGAGTACAATATTGCCTGAGGAAGGGTCTGATACTATATGTAATATATAGAGTACAATATTGCCTGAGGAAGGGTCTGATACTATATGTAATATATTGAGTACAATGTTGCCTATGGAAGGGCCTGATACTATATGTAATATATAGAGTACAATGTTGCCTATGGAAGGGTCTGATACTATATGTAATATATAGAGTACAATATTGCCTGAGGAAGGGTCTGATACTATATGTAATATATAGAGTACAATGTTGCCTGAGGAAGGGTCTGATACTATATGTAATATATAGAGTACAATGTTGCCTGAGGAAGGGTCTGATACTATATGTAATATATAGAGTACAATGTTGCCTATGGAAGGGTCTGATACTATATGTAATATATAGAGTACAATGTTGCCTATGGAAGGGTCTGATACTACATGTAATATATAGAGTACAATGTTGCCTGAGGAAGGGTCTGATACTATATGTAATATATAGAGTACAATGTTGCCTGAGGAAGGGTCTGATACTATATGTAATATATAGAGTACAATATTGCCTGAGGAAGGGTCTGATACTATATGTAATATATAGAGTACAATGTTGCCTATGGAAGGGTCTGATACTATATGTAATATATAGAGTACAATGTTGCCTATGGAAGGGTCTGATACTATATGTAATATATAGAGTACAATGTTTCCTGAGGAAGGGTCTGATACTATATGTAATATATAGAGTACAATGTTGCCTATGGAAGGGTCTGATACTACATGTAATATATAGAGTACAATATTGCCTGAGGAAGGGTCTGATACTATATGTAATATATAGAGTACAATGTTGCCTATGGAAGGGTCTGATACTATATGTAATATATAGAGTACAATGTTGCCTATGGAAGGGTCTGATACTACATGTAATATATAGAGTACAATATTGCCTGAGGAAGGGTCTGATACTATATGTAATATATAGAGTACAATGTTGCCTATGGAAGGGTCTGATACTACATGTAATATATAGAGTACAATATTGCCTGAGGAAGGGTCTGATACTATATGTAATATATAGAGTACAATGTTGCCTGAGGAAGGGTCTGATACTATATGTAATATATAGAGTACAATGTTGCCTGAGGAAGGGTCTGATACTACATGTAATATATAGAGTACAATGTTGCCTGAGGAAGGGTCTGATACTATATGTAATATATAGAGTACAATGTTGCCTGAGGAAGGGTCTGCTTGATGCCAGCATTCAGTGCCAGCATTTGTAATATCTGCATGTCTGGCCAACTCCGCTTTAGTGAGTATTTGTACATGTTTGAGTCATTAAATGATTTCATTCGCTCTGGGATGGACAGTAACACTGCCTTATCTCTGGGGCTGCAACAGGTGACTTTGCTGGACCAATGTCCCACTCATGGGGTTTTCAATTTAGTGTCCAAGCCCCTCAGGAGAGCGATGAAAGCATCTTAGTTGATTATGAGAAGCATTACCACATCCACTATGCTTACATTAACCTCCACAAAATTATTACTTTTTGAATTAAAGTATAAAGTTAGTTCTCTTAAAGTGGCCACCACTACATCTGTTCAGCAACACACCTGGCATAACTTGTTTATTTGATAGGATAAAGATTAAACTTGCGGTACAAATAGAATACTCCGTGGGAAGACCCCACTCATGAGGAACGTTTCATAGCCCTCTTGTGGTTTCCTCACTCCTGAATTATGTGCTCTTCCTTACTCACGGGATTCCATTGGAATTCTCCAACTGCTCATGGGTGTGTGTCCACTTTCTTCTGCTAATGTTTGTTTCTTAATCAATTAAAAGTAAATCAGGTGCACGTGAAATCGAACAATAATTTGAAGGGAAAGTAATGTTTCTTTCTCTTTCTCTGGTTGTTTCCTGAGCTGAAGCTTACTTGTCAGTTTTCCACGTCAGTGGTGAGAACAGAGCTGTGGGGAGCAGATCCAGCCCTGAAGGGCCTGATTCTGCCTCTCCCAATACTGGTTCTGAAGGCAGATAAATCCCTCACTATCAGGGCTGCTGCATCTTGCCTCAGCACAGCACCTTGGTATCACTGGAATTAGATTCCGTGCTGCTCACGGAGCAGAAACCAATGTTGCCACGGCAACAGATTCTCACAGTACTTCTCTTAAAAAGGAAGATATCTAACAGTGAGACCAAAATAAACTGTAAAACAGAGATTACGAAAATAACTCTAAATTGAAACAGGAAATCATTTTCCATACAAGAAAAACTAAGGAAGTATTTTTAAACATAGATTGATTATTAAAAATCCATTTGAATAATTATTTTAACAGATATTGAAGCTGGGCGGTGGTGGGGGTGGCGATGGGACATTATGTATTCCCAGCTAGGTTCGGCCACAAACCCTCACTTTAACCTTTCAAATAACTTTGACAATCCCACCAGGAATTCAGTCATGGAAGTTTGCGGCTCACAGGAATGAATGGATAATCCCGTCGGGCCCACTAACCTCCATGCCCGACTTCCGGATCCATGAATTTGTAAAGTTATATTTTACCTTGGCATCTAGCCGCTGCAGGTAAGACCATAAATATTCAATGTTGGCTCCAAATGGATGGACGTGAAGGAAAGTTGAAATAATACCTGTTTTGGAAAAAAGGACACTTATTTAGAGTTTCTGCCGACGATTGAGCGTTCTTTACAATAACTTTAACATTTGGGACTAATAAGTAATTAAGTCACTTGGCACGCAATTACTCAGACTAGAGCTCAAGAACCGAAATATCTAAGTGGAACTAATGTGCACCACCAACACAGGCATTAGAAGTGGGATTTGGGGAATTAGGAACATAGAAACATAGGAACAGAAGTAGGCCATTCAGCCCCTTGAACCTGTTCCGCCATTCAATGACATCATGGTGGACCTGTGACCTATCTCCATACACCTGCCTTAGCCCCATATCCCTTAATACCCTTGGTTCACAGAAATCTATCAATCTGAGATTTAGAATCCACAAGTGAGCTAGCATCAACTGCCGTCTGCAGAAGAGCGTCCCAAACATCTCCCACCCTTTGCGTGTAGAAGCATTTCCTAACTTCACTCCAGCATGTCCTGGCTCTAAATGTTCGGCTATGTCCCCGCGTCCTAGTATTCAAGCCTAGGAGACCTCCAAAAACAGTTACAAATGTCATGGCAGCCAGAAGCAATAATCCAGCCACTAACCTGTAAATCCTGCATGGTCCCTTTAAATAGGGGGTCCTCCAGGCACTCTAAGACACGTTCAGATGGTCGGGGTTAAGACTGTGCGTTGAGTTGAGCGCTAAGTCCAAAAATGGTGTCTATCACTTTAAATCAGCGTTGCACACTGATTGTTTCCATTTTCTCCTTACTTTACATGCAGCCGGCGTTCGTTATCTGTGCCTGCACTAACTCCTATACCAAGATGGCGTCCAGCGCATGTCATGCTGGAAACGTGCTTGCACAGCCCAGACGCCATCTTGGATGTCGGTGAGGCCGTCTGGTGCCAAAACAACTGGCGCCACACGGCCCTTGGAGCTGTGTTTACTTAGAATCATACAGCACAGAAGGAGGCCATTTGGCCCATCGTGCCTGTGCCAGCTCTTTGAAGGAGCTATCCAATTAGTCAAATTCCCCTGCTCTTTCCCCATAGCCCTGCAATTCTTTCCTTTCAAGAGCAGGGGAGTTCTTCCCAATATCCTGGCTAATAGTTCTCCCTCAACCAATATCACTAAAAACAGACTATCTGGTCGTTATCACATTGCTGTTTGTGGGATCCTACTGTGCGTAAATTGATTGCCGCGTTTCCTACATTATAACAGTGACTACTCTTCACAAGTACTGCATTGGCTGTAAACCCTTTTGGGACGTCCTGAGGTCGTGAAAGGCATTGTAAAAATGCAAGTCTTTTTTAAAATTTCTATTTATCCAATTCCCTTTTGAAAGTTACTATTGAATCTGCTTCCACCGCCCTTTCAGACAATGCATGCCAGATCATAACAACTCGCTGCATTAAAAAAATTCTCCCCATTTCCCCTCTGGTTCTTTTGCCAATTATCTTAACTCTGTGCCTTCTGGTTACCGACCCTCCTGCCAATGGAAACAGTTTCTCCCTACATACTCTATTAAAACATAATTTTAAACACCTCTGTTAAATCTCCCCATAACCTTCCCTGCTCTAAGGAGAACAATCCCGGCTTCTCCAGTCTCTCCACATAACTGAAGTCCCTCATCCCTGGTATCATTCTGATAAATCTCCTCTGCACTCTCTCTAAGGCCTTGACATCTTTATAAGAGTGAGATACATTTTTGAATGAAACGAGTGACTCTCACTCTAAATGAATGAGACACAACAGATCAGAAAAAAACTGCTGTAAATGTCACAGTTTCATACACATAATCAGGCTGTCGGAGGTCCCTTCTTTCATATTACATGTTAAACCGAGATCCTGTCTGTCCACATGGATGTTAATAATCCAATGGCACTACTTGATGAAGAGCAGGGAATTCTCCTGGTGTCCTTGCCAAAATTCCTCACTCAACCAACACCACCAAAAACAGATTATCTGGTCAGTTTTACCCATTTGGTGCCTGTGGGACCTTAACTGTGTGAAAATTGGCTGCTGTGTATCCCTATAAAACAGTGAGTTATAGTGAGTAACTCATTGTTTGTGAAGTACTTTGGGATCCCCTCAGTGCTATATAAATGTATGTTCTTTCTTTACTAAATACAAACAATAGGTTTGCATCGCAGTAACAATAGTAAAATATAAAGGTGCCTTATGTACAATGCCATGTTGGATTTCTTGGTAACTATACTGTTATGTTTCAGCATTTTTTCACTATTTTCCACAGAAAAGATTTGGTTACTTTTAATGTGTTTTAACAGAATAGTGTATCACTGCAAGCAAAAAAAAGGGGAGTCTAACATGGTAGGTATTTACAATGCCAAAGAGCTAGCCTTGGTGTTGTAGAAGTCACCGTTTCATGTACATAGACAGTAGATAATAAGCAATTCAGTGGCTTGTCTCTCTGTTAAAAGCCTTCAGAGCCATTAGGCTGGAAGGCTATTGATCTTTTTCGGATTGTGAACAATTGGGAAATAAAGCAGCATATTAGACACCTGAAAAAAGACTTTTGTAACAGAAGCTGCAACTGAGGCAAAAAGGCCCCAGAGAAAGCAAGCTGAAAAAGTCAGGACGCAGGGCAGTTGGTCTGTTTCAGTCAAGCACGGAAGTGGGGTAACATGGCAAATTCGTTATTTTCATGTTATTACTTGGAAATAAGTTATACTAAGTGAATTTGCTCCACATGTTCACCATACTGTGGAATGAAGCAACTAACGATTCACATCAAGCCTCAGCTCATTTAGTGTAACCCTGGTTCACCTTTGGAGAGATTGAAAAAACATACGATCAAACGACAAAGATATCCCGATTGAGGTCACAGGGGGTTTGAACGTTACAACCCCTGGATTGCGCTATTGTGGATATAAGTCAGTGTGAGTCAGCTCCCACAAAAGTAAGACGCTCAGATGAGTTACAGGAGTCACTGATGCCACTGAAAGCCCGAGAAAGGATCTGCGGCAGACCTGAATTCAGAACACGTCCACTGTGGTTAGATTTGAGTCTGAGCCCCAAATATATACAAAAGTCTTTTTTATTAGCTCTATCCACTGAAATAACTGAACGGACAAAGGATGGGTACTCTATACAGAACAAGAGGCTTCTGAAAGTGTGCTGAAATACAAGCTGTGAGGTTCTAATAGTTTATTAACGTCATCTGAACCCTTGATCACATTGTAGCTCTCAAGCACACTCAGCCACGTGTCATTTGATAGAACTGATAACATTCCACTTGTCTTTCATTCTAGCAAATGGTGACTGGCTGATGCTTTTCATCCCTATTGTGTGGAATCTGCTGTTGATATGGGATAGGACGGTTAATTGTGATGTAAGGACAGCGGTATGCCATGTCATATAAGGAGACTGTAATAATGTTAACAGGCTAGAAATTGCTGGGGAGTTGCGTCATTACAATGACACATTAACGCCGTGTTTCATTTTCAATTCATAAAAGATACAGCAATTCACAGAGTAAAAGACATACGCCAAGACTTCTGATTCTCCATAAATTTCTGGCCAATTTGTGCTGCTTCATCGTTAGCCTCGCCAAAGCCGATAAAAGTTTGTTCTCGCCGTGAGGCTACCCATTGAACTTAATGGCGATCGTGAAATTGCTGGATTTGTGACATTATTACGAATTATTCCCACCGCAGCCATTCAAGGCTGGTAATTAATGTCATAGAGGATCCTGGTAATGACATGATTTATGTCTTGACATAACACTCAACCTTGGAGGCCCATAAAGCGACCAATGAAGCTGTGGAGTCTCATTCTAGCAGATGGTGAATTGTTCCTGGAGGTTTTTTCAAACTTTTTATCTGCCTTAGCAATCTTTTTGTGCCAGTCTTACCATCCACACTCCTGTTAGTGTTGGAAGGCAATCATTTTCAGGATGCAAAGCTGTTTCGACACTCAGAAGAAGGTCACTCAATCAAATGCAAATTAGATAGATTTCTTCTAGAAAATATCATTTTGGGACACAGTATGTGAGTAATTTGAAACATAAGTGTAGTGTGATTGGGAGGAATTTTAGACCTATGGTTCCTGAGGTTCTCCACCACTGGGTCTTCCTTGTGACATTTTTGGGTCTGTTGATAGAGATTGATAGGATGGTACAAGGCCAACTAGATGGACCTTGGTCTTTGTTCATCCAGCAATTCCTGAGAAAGCAGTGCAATGACGTACCCACTGGGTGTTCCACCGTTCCTCATCATGATGGATGGGCAGTTGGGTCTACACTTCATGGGTCAAGAATTTCGCACACCTACCCCGCCTTTTCACTCATTAACTTCTCAGGGACCAGTACAGCAATTCCCAATGGCCCAGATTTTGCTGGGAAAATAACGGCGAGTTTAATGGCGCTTGCCGTTGTCAGTGTGTAAATAACCCAGCGAGCTGTGGCGAGGAAGCGATACCCCGTGAATTGCGAGTCACCACAAGTTTCTGGGTGATTTGCGCCGCTCTGCCGTTAGCCCCGTGAAAATGGCAGCTCGCCCTCAACCTCCCCGTGAAATTGCTGCATTTGCGCATTAATTGCCATTAAACACGCCGGAGAAAGTTAGGGCTGGTACTTAACTGTTTAAATACTCTTTTAGTTAGGGAATTTATGTTCCTGCAATGACAATCAACCTCTTCGGCTCAGAAAGGGAACAACTTAAACTGTGGAGTCTCATTCCTACACGTAGTAAATTGTTGTTAGAGATTTTTAAAATTTAAAATTTAAAATGTTTTTCTTACTTTTCCTTTCTGCCTCTTTTAATGCGTTCTTTCTTTCCTTCTCTTTATTCCTCTTTCTGTCTGCATTTTATTTGACTCTAATTTACCCTATTTCCTTCTCTGTCTTTCCCTCTGTTTTTTCTCTATCCTTCTCTTTCATCGGTCAGGGAGCTAAGCCATTGGGCAGGATGTTCATGAGGTCTCAGGTGCGACATTTACCTCGCTGTGCCGTTACCGGATCAACATTCCAGCAATTTGAAGAGTAAATATAGTGCGATGTTAATGGTGAGCTCAAACGTCCAATTAATATCATTAAACACGCAATTTCTGGCCCGTTACAAATGGGCAATGGACTGATTGAGTCATAGGGATATGATAGTGGTTTTACCAAACCAGACTCATAATCTGACATCTAGCAACAAAATTCATGCACTTCTGATGTTGGGGGTTGAGGATTACTTTTGGGAGAGTAGACAGAGTCATCAATATTGGTCACATTTCGGATGCAGCATTTTCAAGCCATATACCTGAGGGCATTCACTCGTGCCAAAAACACAAAGGCGGTTACATGCAGTGAGCTTTATCATCGCATGGTCTGCAAGGGATTGTCAAAAGACCCTAGAATATTTTGTGGTTCTCCTCTGTCTTATCCTCCTTCTTTAGGGCCGGCTTAGCTGTGGGATTTGCAGGACTTTTTCCTTCCTTTCTCTCTCTGAGTGAGAGAAAGCAAAATTAAGCAATGAAGGTGAGCTATCCCAGCATCCATAGCAATAATGGAAGCCCTCTGTTTTTTCTATAGAGCCTGTAGATTGAATAGAAGGTTTTCCACACTGCTAAGGATGCTGAGATAGTCCTAGTTCTCCAGCAGTATCAATCTAGATCTTTGTGGCTATGCGCCCATAACACAACATGGCACCTAATTCAGCACTGATGAGCAATTTCAATCCGAACAGCTAGGGTGAGAATAGAATCATAGACGTTTTCAGCATTTTCAGCATAGAAAGAGATCATTGTGTCTGTGCCAGCTCTTTGCTAGAGCAATCCAAAGTTAATCCCAGTACCCCACACTCTCCCCATAGCCTTGTATCGTTCTCTGCTTCAAATACTTATCCAATTTTCCCTAAGGAGAAGCAATGGTATTTGATCAACCATTCCCTGTGGCAACGCATTGCATTCTCCAACAACCCTCTGGTAAAGCAATTTCCCCTATCCCCTCTTCTCACTTCCTTAGTGATAATGCTCCAATTGTCCCCCAGCATCCACCGCCTTTTGGGGAAGAGAATGCCAGATTTCTACTACCCATTGTGTGAAAATGTGCTTCCTGATTTTGCTCCTGAATGGCCTAGCGCTAATTTTAAGATTATGTCTCTTTGTTCTTGATTCCCCCACCAGAGGAAATAATTTCTATATATCTACCCTATCAAATCCTGTTAACATTTTAACATTTAAGATTTCCTCTGTGTGCTATTTATAATGAAACTGTAAATGTCTTTGGAAAGAATGTGCAAAGAGTGAATCTTCCCCCTGGGTCTATGAGATGTGAAAGTGCTTCATTCCCAGCAGAAACCTCCCTCACTTTCCCTTTTCAAAATACATTAACTATACAAGCTGAAATTGCTGAATTTAATCAGAAAACACGAGCCCTCAAATCTAATCCCACTCTTGCTCTCTCTCCACATTCTTTTCAAGCAACTAATTCCCTTCAAAAAGAATTGCAATACAACCATAACACATCAAACAGTAATTTAAACAAAAATACAAGAATTTAGCTATTGGCCAGCATCTGTCATTCATACAGTTTCTGTTTAATTAACAATTTATATGACTTTGGTTCTGTGGGCATTTTTGCAACCTGTCCTAATATAATTATCTGCTGGTAACACAAGGTACTGGATTCTCTGTATTTTCTAAAAATGACGTCCATGTAATGTGTACATTCTTGGTTCAGAATCTGTGATTAGGATGAGATGTTATGTGCCCATTGTGAGGTTGCATCTATATCTCACTCCCATTCTTTCCCATTGCCAATGATATGAGTATAATGTGTGACGGAAAGCCATTCGGCCCATCCAGTTTAGTCACTCGGGTTCCCACAGACCTTTTTAATCTCCCTTCATACCTTGACACCAACACTGTGCCCCTGTTTGCTCTCAGAGTACTTTAACTAAATCTGTACTCTCTGTGTGGCTGACAGTTTATTCAACAATCACTGAGTGCGGGGGAGTTACCCTCTTAGCCTGCAGTGACTTGGCTTGCAATTATTGCCCACTTACACTTGTCTGGTTCAACATAAAAAGGTTTCTATATCCTCCCTATTAACCTCCTTCATGAAAATTTGTGAAGACTTCTTCATCTGTGTAGTTAACTCTCCCGATGAGATGTCAGGTGTCTTCTTTAATGGAGCTGAACAAGCAGAAGCTACTTTGTGTATGTTATATGTGGAGAACATTTAGCATTGCTATCGGGGATGGTACTGTAGTGGTTATGCTGTAGTGGTTATGTTACAGGACTAGTAACCCTAGAAGGCCTGAATTAATAATCTTGGGAGTGATTAGTTCAAATCCTACCACGGCAGTTTGAAAATTCAAATTTTAAAAAAAATCTGGAAATAAAAAAGCTGATATCAGCAAAAGTGACCACGAAGCTGTTGGATTGTTGTGAAAACCCAGCTGGTTCACTGTGTTCTGACAAAAAGTCTTCAATCTGAGACATTAACTCTGTTTCTTCCTCCACAGATGTTGCTGAGCATTTTCTGTTTTTATTCCAGCTGGCTCACTTAGGGTAGAGCATTCTTTCCTGGCCTGTCCTATATGTGACTCCAGTCTCACACCAATGTGGTTGACTCTTGACTGGAGTGGCCTAGCAAGCCACTCAGTTGTGGCAACTAGGCAATAAATGCCAGCCTTGCCAGTGATGCCCACATCCTGAGAATGAATTAAAAAACACGTTTAGTGTTGGTGAAAACCATACTTCAGCTTTGCACCAACGCTGAGCTTGTTACGTGTAAATTGAGCGTGAAGCCTGAACTGACTGTGAAGTGAAGTGAAGTGAGAATCTTTCCTTCGGGGACTCTCACTTTGCTCTTGCATCAGGTCGGGCTCCAACTCCAGATTTAGACTGCGTTAACATTAGAATTGCAGGTTTGGTGTGACACGAAATCACTTCTCACTGATACTGCTGTTGTACTGTATCTTTAAGTAACGCCTACCCACCTACTTTTCTGTAATCGCTAACAGTTTGGAAACATGTCAGTTGAGGTTTCAATTTCATGTAGTCGATCCATTAAAGACTGAAGTTACAGCTCTCAAAACGCACTTCTAAAATTGTACAACTGCAAAATGTCTTTGCTTACATTTCAGATGTGTAATACTGCCAACACAGAATGGGATAGAAATCCACAGGGCCACTGAACAACTTTTGATTCAAGAAAGAAAAAAAGACTTGCATTTATGTAGCACTTTTCATGACCTCGGGATGTCCCAAAGCTCTTGACAGCCAATGGACACAGGGGTCCTGAAAGACGTTATATAAATGCAAGCCTTTTCCTTTCCTTATCATTGTAAGAGAGTAAGAGTCTAAGTAATGAGAGTTGCTGCTCAGTTCACCAAGCTCATTTCATCTGCTGGATTGCTGCTCCATTTTCAGAGTACGTCCTTTTGTCCTTACATTAAATAAATGAGCAATTTTGACTTGATCTAATCCCTCGTTATTTTAAAAGTCCGAATCACATCTCTCACGTCATTTTACTGGTTTGTTCTCGCAATAGTGATCTAATTATCTCTGCTGCTTGCCCCTGAGTCCTTCCTAATGAATCAATAGTTATTCGAATCAAGATTGAATGCAATATTCTAAATGTCTTCCCACTGATATATTTATACAGTTAATACCGTAGTGCTTCAGTGGGCTGCTTGCTTCGGGCAATGTCCCTAACGTTCAGTGTGTTGTGTTTATCACCTCTGACATTGCAGAGACATTATCCAAGATCAGTTTTCAGCCAGGTCTAACAATCTCCTCCAAACTATGTCCGTTTGTCTTAAAATCAACATCAGTATCAATCACACCGAGATCCAGCTTTGCATTGATCAACATTAAACACTATTTCCCAGTGATTACTCCATCTGCTGAGCTCTCTGTTGCTTTGAATAATTTGTGCCTGCACATTTTAATGTTGCATGCAAATTTAGAAAATCTGTATTAAGCCCCTGATTTGGGGATGTCTGTAGACTGTGAATAAAGAAAGTGGTAAGGGGCTGAACCCTGGGCAACTACACTCGTCACTTCTACCCAGCTTAGAGTCGTCAATCCTCTAGGATTGTCCTGGAGTCTCCAGGAATTAAAGATTAATCTCCTGGAAACAACCGTGAGCAACCCAGGGAGAAAAATCATTGGGGCATTAAAATAATTATGTGGTTTCTTTCATTTTCTTTCAACATTTTTGTTTATTAGTTATAAAAATATTGGCGATGGGGAAAAAAGGTTGTTTGAATGACGGTCAAAATCATCCAATCGGGCAACGAAATAGTCTGTTTGGTTGGAATTGGCACGGGAAGGCGGGGCGTCTCGAGGATGGATGTGTCGGGTGACCAATGGCGGGAGAGTGGGAGCGGAGGTGGGAGGTCCTGGAATACGTCCAACCAGAGTTGGCAATCCTGCCCCAGCGCAATTTACAAGGTTGTGTTGTCTGCCGTAAGCGGTCATTTGTATTGCTACTGTTACTTTAGGAGTTTGACAGCAGCAAACAACTGACATTAATTCAGATTCCAAGGGTGTCGGTGAGACTGCAGTAATTGGCTTCCAAACTCAAAAAACAGGTCGCGTCAGCAGTGACATTTACTTATTCCTTGGTTATACTGGGGCTGGTTTTCATACGCAGGGCACTCGAAGCCACTGGCGAGAGGCCCGACCCATTTTCAAGGGCAAGCCTCATTTGAATGTGATTGGCAGACTGCCAGTGTGCACGTGTGCTGATGGGCAGCTTGCCGATTGGGGGCGGAGGGGGGGGGCACGCGGGTGGGAAATCTGATGGCTCCTCCGCAGAGCTGAGTCAGAGTATCAAACTGTCAAGCGGGGGGGGAGGGGGGGTGCGGAGGGGGGAGCCAATCTCGGGGCATGCCACCGAGTGGTGGGAGGATTTTTGTGGAGCCAGGAGGATGTTTGGGAGTAGCCTCCGTTGGTCCCTTTAAGGAGCGCTGGGTAGGCTGTTCTACGTCCAGTGCCAATGGGTGGAGCATGCACGACGCACGCTCTGCCCATTAGTACCTGCAAATCGCATCAGGACGGCTCCTGCTGGTTTCAGGTGGGAACGTGCTGGCCAGCTGAAAATGAAGACTTTTGCTGGTCTCAGGAGGAAGTGTGCTGCTCACTTTTGCACACTTTTCTTCCTAAGAAGCACGGCACAAACCTAAGTTGCTAACTACTGCACCGTCCACAAGGTGTCATTTCAAGCATTGTGTGTAACTGTTGACCGTACTTGTTCCTTGTGCCATTACTGGGTGGTGCACTTACTTGCACGTGGACGTGGTAGACATGGAACAGCAAACAGATGGTCAGATTTCCAGATCCATGTTCTCTCCTACTGGGAGAGTGTTTCTCAGTGACGTCAGCTGTCATGGATTTAGAAGATAGTCCTGATACGCCATTTAGAACCAAACGCAGTCTTTGGCAGTCACATGATCATCATTTATCCAACTAGTTGTTTTCATTGGAATTATTTCCCCCCCTCTGCTCCATCTCTGGTCTTTTGATGGTAATAATTATTTTACCGCTGCAGTTAAGAAGAATATATGGGAAAAGTTATCCCAAAACTGTAGCTTTTGTATTAAAATTGGACAGTCTGCAGATTTTCAGACAGTGTTTAAAGGCTGATACCGTACCCTATAGGGTTAATTTTATAAACTTGGTGTGGAGGGGCACCCACTGGGAGCATGTATTAGGGTTAATTTTGGTGTGGGGGGGCACCCACTGGGAGCATGTATTAGGGTTAATTTTGGTGTGGGGGGGCACCCACTGGGAGCATGTATTAGGGTTAATTTTGGTGTGGGGGGGCACCCACTGGGAGCATGTATTAGGGTTAATTTTGGTGTGGGGGGGCACCCACTGGGAGCATGTATTAGGGTTAATTTTGGAGTGGGGGGGCACCCACTGGGAGCATGTATTAGGGTTAATTTTGGAGTGGGGGGGCACCCACTGGGAGCATGTATCAGGGTTAATTTTGGTGTGGGGGGGGCACCCACTGGGAGCATGTATTAGGGTTAATTTTGGTGTGGGGGGGCACCCACTGGGAGCATGTATTAGGGTTAATTTTGGTGTGGGGGGGCACCCACTGGGAGCATGTATCAGGGTTAATTTTGGAGTGGGGGGGCACCCACTGGGAGCATGTATTAGGGTTAATTTTGGAGTGGGGGGGCACCCACTGGGAGCATGTATTAGGGTTAATTTTGGTGTAGGGGGGCACCCACTGGGAGCATGTATTAGGGTTAATTTTGGTGTGGGGGGGGCACCCACTGGGAGCATGTATTAGGGTTAATTTTGGAGTGGGGGGGCACCCACTGGGAGCATGTATTAGGGTTAATTCCACTCCCGGCGACTAAACTCTGTTCAGAGGGAGTGTCGCTCAGAGATGCAGCTACAACACAAGTAACGGGCAACTCATTGGATTCATGCTCACTGCGGACACAGTCCCTGGCGGGAAGAGCTGGGAGTGCGCGATTAACCCGGTTGGGAATTAATGCCCAAATTTCCCATAAATGCTCCCGGCAATCGAAGCTTCGTGCCGGGAGCGCCAATCCATAAAATCCCTCTGGCTGCTTATGTGGTTTTGTGACATCGTAAAATGGCTGTTACAAAGGAGTGGGGGTTGGGCGTTGATATCTTGGTGTTCGACTTGTATGGGAGTCAGAAACCCTTTTGTAAAGAGTTGGTTTACAATATCTTTACACAGGGTGTGTGGAGAAAATCTTTCCCTTCAGCGACAGGCTAAATGATCTGTTATAGCCAGGATCAGCTCCGAAAACCACCATTTTCGCTGGCTCTGGGACTTTCAATGTAAAATTACAATATTTGGATAGCAAATTACTTCACGTGCTGGGAGGGTAGTAATTCGGAGTATTTGTTGTGGCTCATGGCACCATGCCAGATCACTTACCCTACCATCGTACCCAGCAGGCTGTGACACCCGTATTACCACACTGTACGGACTGGCCAGTGCAATTCCCAGACAGTCACAAGTACGTAAGGACAGGTGTAGGCCATTCAGCCCCTCGGGCCTGCTCTGCCAATCAATCAGATCATGGCTCGACTCCATTTAGCCTTAGCTGCCAAAAATCTATCAATCTCAGCCTTTTGGTTGAGAAGATGTACTTGCAGCAGGATAAGCACAAACATGATGTTGCCAGCTAATTGCTGCACTGAATAAATATGTAACAATGCAATGGTTCATGAAGTCAGTGCTTGTTTAATAAATCAGCCTACCAGTAAATTGGTGTTTATTTTACTGCTTCCATGCACTTTTTACTATTTATTTCAGAACATAGTTGGACCAGCAGAGTGATACACCCTTGCTAATTCCATCTGTTGGAATTTAGATGTTATTCAATGTGTGGGATGATAACCTAATTGTACCCACGAGCTTACAGAAATCAAACTCTGCCCTTGATCTCAATATCAGTGAACACGAGTGGTAACCATGGAAACACTCTTGCCGTGATTGCTCTTGAGCAGTCATCAGCAGGATAAAAATAAGTTACTCCGATTTCACAACTGACCACAAACCTCTGCGCCCTAGTACAAATTTACACCATACTTAATAACTAAAGTAGAACAAAACCATTCCCCGGTAACTAGCATGTACACCCCCCACCCCCATCGCATCATCTTTTGATGACTAATCAACCACTGATGAGATCACATACACTTCAATGGCAATCCAGGCCCACACTCCAATACAGTACTGAGGGAGTGCTGCACTGTCAGAGGAGCTGTCTTTCGGATGAGACGTTAAATCGAGGCCCCGCCTACCCTCTCAGGCGGACATAAAAGAACTGGGGAGATCTCCCGGAGTCCTGGCCAATATTTATCCCTCAACCCACATCACCAAAAGCAGATTATCTGGTCATTATCACATTGCTGTTTGTGGGATCTTGCTGTGCACAAATTGGCTGCTGTGTTTCCTACATCACAACAGTGACTACACTTCAAAAAGTACTTCATTGGCTGTAAAGCACTTAAAGACTCAAAGGCGAGAGTGCTCCCACTGAGCCACATCTGACACTACACGAAGAATTCTCATGAAATAAACCAGATCTAAGTTATTTTGATTTTTAAGCTCATTGTTCCTTATCTACTGTCAAATTTGTTAAAGCAGCTGTAATGTATTCCATGAATCAAACCACGAATTTTATGTGAAAAACAAACATTTTCTGGAATGTGCTTTGCTTCAGTTCTTTATAATTACACATTCAGATTGTAATTGATGGTGATGTTTATATTTATTCTCTAAAGGAGGATATAGGCAATGTTGTAATGGATAATTTTAATCAAAATTTCTTAAACAATCATTTTAACTGAGATCTCCAACACCATTTCACACCCAATGTGATATATGGGGCTCGATTTTCAAATGGCAGCGAGATGGGAAGGGGGGTTAATGGGTGCGCAGGAAAGCCGGATCATAAAATCTTACCGTCCCCCACGCGATCGAGAGGTGACCGATGCTTGTTAATCTTCTTTCCGGGTTTCGCGCCCGGCGGCCAGACTGATTGACAGGCTGGCTACTGACAGGAGCTGCTACGCCGGGGGTGGGAGGGGGAGAAAGAGAGAGAGAGAGAGACGTCATCCGGCGCTGCAAGAGAGAGTGGTGGGTGGGACAAAGATCGGGGGGGGGGGGGGGGGGGAAAGATGGGTGTGGGGGACATCGGACATCAGAGAAGGGGGGGAGACCTCGGAGAGACATCAAAGAGGGAGACCATAGGGGAGAGGGAGATATCGGCGGGAGGAAGAGACATCGGACATCAGAGTGGGGGTGGGGGGGAGACCTCGGAGAGACATCAGAGAGGGAGACATGGGAAGAGGGAGACATCGGGGGGGGGGGGGGGGGAGAGGCATCGGACATCGGAGTGGGGAGGGGAGACCTTGGAGAGCCATCGGAGAGGGAGACATCGATGGGGGGAGGGAGACATCGGACATCGGAGTTGGGGGGGGAACCTCGGAGAGACATTGGAGAGGGAGACATCCGGGAGAGGGAGACATCGGTGAGGGGGGGGAGACATCAGAGAGGGAGACATCGGTGTGGGGGGAGACATCGGAGAGGGAGACATCTGGGAGAGGGAGACATCGGTGGTGGGGGGAAGACATCGGGGAGACATCGGAGAGGAAGACATCAGGGAGAGGGAGACATCGGAGAGGAAGACATCAGGGAGAGGGAGACATCGGTGGGGGGGGGGGAGACATTGGGGAGACATCGGAGAGGAAGACATCAGGGAGAGGGAGACATCGGGGGAGGGGGACATCGGGGAGACATCGGAGAGGGAGACATCGGGGAGGGGCAGACATCGGTGGGGGGGGGGAGACATTGGGGAGACATCGGAGAGGGAGACATCGGTGGGGGGAGACATCGGTGGGAGAGGGAGACATCGGGGGAGGGAGACATCGGTGGGGTGGGGAGACATCGGGGAGAGGGAGACATCGGTGGGGGCGGGAAGACATTGGGGAGACATCGGAGAGGGAGACATCGGCGGGGGGAGACATCGGCGGGGGGAGACATCGGAGAGGGAGACATCGGAGAGGGAGACATCGGGGAGAGGGAGACATCCAGGAGAGGGAGACATCGGGGAGAGGGAGACATCCAGGAGAGGGAGACATTGGGGAGAGGGAGACATCGGGGAGAGGGAGACATCGGGGAGAGGGAGACATCGGGGAGAGAGAGACATCGGGGAGAGAGAGACATCGGGGAGAGAGAGACATCGGGGAGAGGGAGACATCGGGGAGAGAGAGACATCGTAGAGGGAGACATCGGGGAGAGGGAGACATCGGGGAGAGGGAGACATCGTAGAGGGAGACATCGGGGAGAGGGAGACATCGGGGAGAGGGAGACATCGGGGAGAGGGAGACATCGTAGAGGGAGACATCGGGGAGAGGGAGACATCGGGGAGAGGGAGACATCGTAGAGGGAGACATCGGGGAGAGGGAGACATCGGGGAGAGGGAGACATCGGGGAGACATTGGAGATGGAGACATCGGTGAGACATTGGAGAGGGAGACATCGGGGAGAGGGAGACGTCGGAGAGGGAGACATCGGTGGCGGGGGGAGACATCGGGGAGAGGGAGACATCGGAGAGGGAGACATCGGGGAGAGGGAGACATCGGAGAGGGAGACATTGGGGAGAGAGAGACATCGGAGAGGGAGACATCGGTGAGAGGGAGACATCGGGGAGAGAGAGACATCGGAGGGGGAGACATCGGGGATAGGGAGACATCGAAGAGGGAGACATCGGGGAGAGGGAGACATCGGAGAGAGGGAGACATCGGGGAGAGGGAGACATCGGAGGGGGAGACATCGGGGATAGGGAGACATCGGTCGGGGGGGGGAGACATCGGGGAGAGGGAGACATCGGTGGCGGGGAGACATCGGTCGGGGGGGGGGAGACATCGGGGAGAGGGAGACATCGGTGGCGGGGGGAGACATCGGGGAGAGGGAGACATTGGTGGGGGGAGACATCGGGGTTGGGAGGAGACATCGAGGGAGAGACACATCGGACATCGGAGCAGGGGGGGTGCAGGTGAGATCATTTCACAGGTAGGTTTATTTATCTTTTTAAGTTGTGAAATATTATTTTATTTAATTTATCTTGTCTATTTTTGCCTGATCTGGCCCTTCTGGCCGGACTTCACCAGGCGTGAATCGGAAGCCGTGGGAAAGCTGCCCGGGTAAATTAAAAATCGTTTTAAGTACCTACTGTGTAACAAATTAAGTACTGAAAGTACCTCAATGAGGTACGTTTGCTTCTTTAAATATCGTCCCTTCGGCTTCAATTGCCGGCGGGATTTCCGGACTCCAGAACCCCGCGCACACACGGTGTGGGACGCGCAGGTCGGCGGATTGGAGCCAGGTTCCTTACCCGCTCTGGATTTTACCGATTTTCGCTTCCACCCCCGTCCCCAACACACCCAGAGTTTCATTTGAAAATGGAGCCCATTATGTTTGGCTGGAGCCGCTCTATAACTGTCTGTGTGTGGTCCATTATATAAATACTAAAAAGGAAATGAGGTGACATCACTTTTTCTTGCAAACCCTTCCAGAACGAAAAGATTTTGCAAATCTGACGCATGTGATTCGGAGGTGACTATTTTGCATGAAATTGTTCTATTGTCACTAGAAGATCTCCTGTGCCGATGCTCACGGTACATCAGAGGAGGCAAAGAATTGTGAGATTTGAGTTGTGACAGTATTGATATATATTAATGACCTGGACTTGGGTATAGAGGGTATAATTTCAAAGTTTGCAGATGACACGAAACTCGGAAATGTAGTAAACAGTGAGGAGGATAGTAACAGACTTCAGGAGGACAGAGATAGACCGGTGAAATGGGCAAACACATGGCAGATGAAATTTAACGCAGAGAAGTGTGAAGTGATACATTTTAGTAGGAAGAATGAGGAGAGACAATATAAACTAAATGGTACAATTTTAAAGGGGGTGCAGGAACAGAGAGACCTGGGGGTGTATGTACACAAATCTTTGAAGGTGGCAGGACAAGTTGAGAAGGCTGTTAAAAAAGCATATGGGATCCTGGCCTTTATTAATAGAGGCATAGAGTACAAAAGCAAGGAAGTTATGCTAAACTCTTTATTAAACACTGTTTAGGCCTCAGCTGGTGTATTGTGTTCAATTCTGGGCACTACACTTTAGGAAGGATGTCAAGGCCTTGGAGAGGGTGCAGAAAAGATTTACTAGAATGGTGTCAGGGATGAGGGAATTCAGTTGTGTGGAGAGACTGGAGAAGCTGGGGTTGTTCTCCTTAGAGCAGAGAAGGTTAAGAGGGGATTTGATAGAGGTGTTCAAAATCATGAGGGGTTTTGATAGAGTAAATAAGGAGAAACTGTTTCCAGTGGCAGAAGGGTCGGTAACCAGAGGACACAGATTTAAGGTGATCGGTAAAAGAGCAGGAGGTGACGTGAGGAAACATTATTTACGCAGCGAGTTGTTCTGATCTGGGATGCCCTCCCTGAAAGGGTGGTGGAAGCAGATTCAATAGTAACTTTCAAAAGATAATTGGATAAATATTTGAAGGGAAAAAATTTGCAGGGCTATGGGTTAAGAGCAGGGGAATGGGACTAATTGGATAGCTCTTTCAAAGAGCCGGCACAGACATGATGGGCCGAATGGCCTCCTCCTGTGTTATACCTACTATGATACTATGATCTGAAATGTCCGATCTGAATTCTAACATCTGACATGTGACCATGATGCTGACAAGAAGTGTCTGCTATATTCAAGACTTTTGGGTAGAGTTTTCAAGTATTGCACAAAACAAGCAGTAGCTTTGTCCTCCCGTTGGTGCCAGCGGGAGGCCTGAGCCATTTTGAGGCCCGTTGCCCCATTAACAAGCTGCGGGCATCAAGCGGGTGCTCTCCTGCAGCTCGCCAGTTGTGGGAGGGTAGGAAATCGGCCGGTTCCCACGCTGAGCTAGCCAGCAGGTCGGGTCTGAGGGGCAGGCCGTCTCTGGGGGGGAGGGGGGGGTCTCGAACAGGTCAGCACTGGGCCGGAGTCTACTTGGGGGGCCCAGGAGGACACTAGGCCAGAACATGAGTTCGGTACAATAACAGATGGGGTGTCATCAGGCTCAGAATGTGGGTCAGGTGCAGTAACAGAGGGGGAGACACTGGACCAGGGAGAGTTAACAGAAGTAGAGTGGATCAGTCAGAGGGCCGAAAAACTAAGATGTTAAAGAAACATCTTAAAGTTATAGGAAGCTGATGTTGTCAATAGCAGAAGCAGGAATTTCGAGGGTGGGAGGCCCTCCAGCAAAGAGGAAATGATGTCAGCATTTGAGTGGAACAATCAGAGGGCCGAAAGATTAAAATTTCAAAGATGTTGTACCAAAATATAGAGGAGACCACGGGGAGAGGGAGCAGAACAGATGAGGTGTGAAAAATTAGAGCCAGACCTTTCAGGAGGGAGATTAGAAAACACTTCTACACACAAAGGGTGGTAGAAGTTTGGAACTCTCTTCCGCAAACGGCAATTGAGACTAGCTCAATTGCTAAATTTAAATCTGAGATAGATAGCTTTTTGGCAACCAAGGGTATTAAGGGATATGGGCCAAAGGCGGGTATATGGAGCTAGATCACAGATCAGCCATGATCTTATCAAATGGCGGAGCAGGCACGAGGGGCTGAATGGCCTACTCCTGTTCCTATGTTCCTATGTTCCTAAAAGATATTTTAAAACAGAAGCCTCAAAATGCAGAAGCCTAGTGATCTAAAGGGGTAAAATGGGAGTGTAGGAGGACTCAAGGGTGAAATGGGAGAGTTAGAGGCCTGAAGGGTTAAAATGGGGTGTTAGAGGCCTGAAGGGTTAAAATGGGAGTGTTGGAGCTCTGGGAAACTTGTAAGGGAACAAGGATCTTGAAAAGTCTGGGAAAAGTTGGGGAGAGATGACCCAGGTGGAAGAGAGGAGCACCTGCTCCCCGGGAAGGGGTTGAGGGGAGGCGGGGAGACATCACGAGGGTTGAAAAATAAATATATGCTTTTTCAAAAAAAAATGAGAGGTCCAAAATATTAAAAGTGTTTAAATAAATATTTGACAAGAAAAGCTTAAGAAAAAGCAGTCCACATATCTATCCAATAGCACCAGCTGTGGGTGAATCTGTGATAGGTGAGGTGTGACGACCTTAACATTGAAAATTCCTATCAGACTGCCACCCACAAACATAACATGTATTATAAAGGGTCTTCCCACAGCAGCATGAGAGTTTTTGATGAAATGTGCACTCCAAATTTAATATAGAACTAGCTGATCTCCTGTGGCATTGCCCAGGGGGAATCTAGACCAGGTGAAATCTGTAAACAATTTTACAACACCAAGTTATAGTCCAGCAATTTTATTTTAAATTCACAAGCTTTCGGAGGCTTCCTCCTTCCTCAGGTGCATCGTTTGTTGGAACAAACGTTCACCTGAGGAAGGAGGAAGTCTCCGAAAGCTTGTGAATTTAAAATAAAATTGCTGGACTATAACTTGGTGTTGTAAAATTGTTTACAATTGTCAACCCCAGTCCATCACCGGCATCTCCACATCAGGTGAAATCTGATGTGGGAAGAGTTTGAAACTACCTGCAGACCGAAAGCAGATCGTTCTACCAACTACTGCCCATTTAAAATAGCTGCTGTTGCGTGTCATACAAGCGTGACAGGCAGCTGTGACTCTTTAACATTGAAAATACCAATCAGAGCGCCACCTACAGGCATAACAGGTATTGCATGTATTTTTAATAAGTTTACAATTAAATGCACGTCCTGTGTACCGCATTTAATATATAATAAATAAAGATAGAGAGATAGAGACAGAGAGATAGATAGAGATAGATAGAGAGATAGAGATAGAGACAGAGAGATAGACAGAGAGATAGATAGATAGACAGACACATAGATAGAGAGATAGATATAGGTAGACAGGTACTTTGTTGAAATTGCATTACAAAGCTCCAGCTCCATTTTCATTTTGAATTCTGAATACTCAATGCTCATGACAATGATATTAGCAAATTAATGTTACACGATCAGCTTTGCGTATTCTCCCGAAACTTCAAAGACCTATAATCTTGGGTTCACGTGATTTCTGAATCAGTTTTTCCATTTAGCCCATACCTCCCTGAATTGAACACTGCAGCTTTCAGTTCTTTCTGGTGCAATGTTCAAGCAAATGTTTATGTTTGGAGCTAGTTTAAGGGACAGGGACCACAGTACGACCAAGTGTGAGACCATCTGGCCAGTGAGCACCTTGGAAGAATTATGTGATTGCAGGAAGGCAAACTTCAGTGCAATGAGGGAGAAACTAAAATCATTTAATGGGTTAAAAAATCACCCTGGCTTCAGATGCATGCTGGGAGTGCGTATCAAGGAGCTCTGCGCTCCCAATGTGTAATTTTGCATCGATTAAAGTTAATGTACGAAAAACCAGTACACAGGAGTGTGCAGGTTCCTGATATACAGCCCCAGTCTCCACAAGGAGCCAGCACAGTGTACATCAGAAAACAGTGGACACATTTACCTGCTGTAGACAGATTTGAACACTGTGGGCACATTTACCTGCTGTCAGTGTATATCAGAGCACGGTGGGCACATTTACCTGCTGACAGTGTATATCAGAACATTGTGGGCACATTTACCTGCTGCAGACAGATTTGAACACTGTGGACACATTTAACTGCTGTCAGTGTATATCAGAACACTGTGGGCACATTTACCTGCTGTCAGTGTATATCAGAACATCGTGGGCACATTTACCTGCTGACAGTGTATATCAGAACACTGTGGACACATTTACCTGCTGACAGTGTATATCAGAACACTGTGGACACATTTACCTGCTGTCAGTGTATATCAGAACACTGTGGACACATTTACCTGCTGTCAGTGTATATCAGAACACTGTGGACACATTTACCTGCTGACAGTGTATATCAGAACACTGTGGGCACATTTACCTGCTGACAGTGTATATCAGAACATTGTGGGCACATTTACCTGCTGCAGACAGATTTGAACACTGTGGACACATTTACCTGCTGTCAGTGTATATCAGAACACTGTGGACACATTTACCTGCTGTCAGTGTATATCAGAACACTGTGGGCACATTTACCTGCTGTCAGTGTATATCAGAACATCGTGGGCACATTTACCTGCTGACAGTGTATATCAGAACACTGTGGACACATTTACCTGCTGTCAGTGTATATCAGAACACTGTGGACACATTTATCTGCTGTCAGTGTATATCAGAACACTGTGGACACATTTACCTGCTGTCAGTGTATATCAGAACACTGTGGACACATTTACCTGCTGTCAGTGTATATCAGAACACTGTGGACACATTTACCTGCTGACAGTGTATATCAGAACACTGTGGACACATTTACCTGCTGTCAGTGTATATCAGAACATTGTGGGCACATTTACCTGCTGTCAGTGTATATCAGAACACTGTGGACACATTTACCTGCTGACAGTGTATATCAGAACACTGTGGACACATTTACCTGCTGTCAGTGTATATCAGGACACTGTGGACACATTTACCTGCTGTCAGTGTATATCAGAACACTGTGGGCACATTTACCTGCTGACAGTGTATATCAGGACACTGTGGGCACATTTACCTGCTGTCAGTGTATATCAGGACACTGTGGACACATTTACTTTCTGACAGTGTATATCAGAACACTGTGGGCACATTTACTTTCTGACAGTGTATATCAGAACACTGTGGACACATTTACCTGCTGTCAGTGTATATCAGGACACTGTGGACACATTTACCTGCTGACAGTGTATATCAGAACACTGTGGGCACATTTACTTTCTGACAGTGTATATCAGGACACTGTGGACACATTTACTTTCTGACAGTGTATATCAGGACACTGTGGACACATTTACCTGCTGACAGTGTATATCAGAACACTGTGGACACATTTACCTGCTGTCAGTGTATATCAGAACACTGTGGGCACATTTACTTTCTGACAGTGTATATCAGGACACTGTGGACACATTTACCTGCTGACAGTGTATATCAGAACACTGTGGACACATTTACCTGCTGTCAGTGTATATCAGAACACTGTGGGCACATTTACCTGCTGTCAGTGTATATCAGAACACTGTGGGCACATTTACCTGCTGTCAGTGTATATCAGGACACTGTGGACACATTTACCTGCTGTCAGTGTATATCAGAACACTGTGAACACATTTACCTGCTGTCAGTGTATATCAGAACACTGTGGACACATTTACCTGCTGTCAGTGTATATCAGGACACTGTGGGCACATTTACCTGCTGACAGTGTATATCAGAACACTGTGGACACATTTACCTGCTGTCAGTGTATATCAGAACACTGTGGACACATTTACCTGCTGTCAGTGTATATCAGGACACTGTGGACACATTTACCTGCTGTCAGTGTATATCAGGACACTGTGGGCACATTTACCTGCTGACAGTGTATATCAGAACACTGTGGACACATTTACCTGCTGTCAGTGTATATCAGAACACTGTGGACACATTTACCTGCTGTCAGTGTATATCAGGACACTGTGGACACATTTACCTGCTGACAGTGTATATCAGAACACTGTGGACACATTTACCTGCTGTCAGTGTATATCAGGACACTGTGGACACATTTACCTGCTGTCAGTGTATATCAGAACACTGTGGACACATTTACCTGCTGACAGTGTATATCAGGACACTGTGGACACATTTACCTGCTGTCAGTGTATATCAGAACACTGTGGACACATTTACCTGCTGTCAGTGTATATCAGAACACTGTGGACACATTTACCTGCTGTCAGTGTATATCAGAACACTGTGGACACATTTACCTGCTGTCAGTGTATATCAGAACACTGTGGACACATTTACCTGCTGTCAGTGTATATCAGAACACTGTGGACACATTTACCTGCTGTCAGTGTATATCAGAACACTGTGGGCACATTTACCTGCTGACAGTGTATATCAGGACACTGTGGACACATTTACCTGCTGACAGTGTATATCAGAACACTGTGGACACATTTACCTGCTGTCAGTGTATATCAGAACACTGTGGACACATTTACCTGCTGTCAGTGTACATCAGGACACTGTGGACACATTTACCTGCTGACAGTGTATATCAGAACACTGTGGACACATTTACCTGCTGTCAGTGTATATCAGAACACTGTGGACACATTTACCTGCTGTCAGTGTATATCAGGACACTGTGGACACATTTACTTGCTGTCAGTGTATATCAGAACACGGTGGACACATTTACCTGCTGACAGTGTATATCAGGACACTGTGGACACATTTACTTGCTGTCAGTGTATATCAGAACACTGTGGACACATTTACCTGCTGTCAGTGTATATCAGAACACTGTGGACACATTTACCTGCTGACAGTGTATATCAGAACACTGTGGACACATTTACCTGCTGTCAGTGTATATCAGAACACTGTGGACACATTTACCTGCTGTCAGTGTATATCAGGACACTGTGGACACATTTACCTGCTGTCAGTGTATATCAGAACACTGTGGACACATTTACCTGCTGTCAGTGTATATCAGAACACTGTGGACACATTTACCTGCTGTCAGTGTATATCAGAACACTGTGGACACATTTACCTGCTGTCAGTGTATATCAGTTGTAAACAATTTTACAACACCAAGTTATAGTCCAGCAATTTTATTTTAAATTCACAAGCTTTCGGAGTCAGGACACTGTGGACACATTTACCTACTGTCAGTGTATATCAGAACACTGTGGACACATTTACCTGCTGTCAGTGTATATCAGAACACTGTGGGCACATTTACCTGCTGTCAGTGTATATCAGAACACTGTGGACACATTTACCTGCTGTCAGTGTATATCAGAACACTGTGGACACATTTACCTGCTGACAGTGTATATCAGAACACTGTGGACACATTTACCTGCTGTCAGTGTATATCAGAACACTGTGGACACATTTACCTGCTGTCAGTGTATATCAGAACACTGTGGACACATTTACCTGCTGTCAGTGTATATCAGAACACTGTGGACACATTTACCTGCTGTCAGTGTATATCAGAACACTGTGGACACATTTACCTGCTGTCAGTGTATATCAGGACACTGTGGACACATTTACCTGCTGACAGTGTATATCAGAACACTGTGGACACATTTACCTGCTGTCAGTGTATATCAGGACACTGTGGACACATTTACCTGCTGTCAGTGTATATCAGAACACTGTGGACACATTTACCTGCTGACAGTGTATATCAGAACACTGTGGACACATTTACCTGCTGTCAGTGTATATCAGAACACTGTGGACACATTTACCTGCTGTCAGTGTATATCAGAACACTGTGGGCACATTTACCTGCTGACAGTGTATATCAGGACACTGTGGACACATTTACCTGCTGACAGTGTATATCAGAACACTGTGGACACATTTACCTGCTGTCAGTGTATATCAGAACACTGTGGACACATTTACCTGCTGTCAGTGTATATCAGGACACTGTGGACACATTTACCTGCTGACAGTGTATATCAGAACACTGTGGACACATTTACCTGCTGTCAGTGTATATCAGAACACTGTGGACACATTTACCTGCTGACAGTGTATATCAGAACACTGTGGACACATTTACCTGTTGACAGTGTATATCAGAACACTGTGGACACATTTACCTGCTGACAGTGTATATCAGGACACTGTGGACACATTTACCTGCTGACAGTGTATATCAGAACACTGTGGACACATTTACCTGCTGACAGTGTATATCAGAACACTGTGGACACATTTACCTGCTGACAGTGTATATCAGGACACTGTGGACACATTTACCTGCTGTCAGTGTATATCAGGACACTGTGGACACATTTACTTGCTGTCAGTGTATATCAGAACACGGTGGACACATTTACCTGCTGACAGTGTATATCAGGACACTGTGGACACATTTACCTGCTGACAGTGTATATCAGAACACTGTGGACACATTTACCTGCTGTCAGTGTATATCAGAACACTGTGGACACATTTACCTGCTGTCAGTGTATATCAGAACACTGTGGACACATTTACCTGCTGACAGTGTACATCAGGACACTGTGGACACATTTACCTGCTGTCAGTGTATATCAGAACACTGTGGACACATTTACCTGCTGTCAGTGTATATCAGTTGTAAACAATTTTACAACACCAAGTTATAGTCCAGCAATTTTATTTTAAATTCACAAGCTTTCGGAGTCAGGACACTGTGGACACATTTACCTACTGTCAGTGTATATCAGAACACTGTGGACACATTTACCTGCTGTCAGTGTATATCAGAACACTGTGGGCACATTTACCTGCTGTCAGTGTATATCAGAACACTGTGGGCACATTTACCTGCTGTCAGTGTATATCAGAACACTGTGGACACATTTACCTGCTGACAGTGTATATCAGAACACTGTGGGCACATTTACCTGCTGTCAGTGTATATCAGAACACTGTGGACACATTTACCTGCTGACAGTGTATATCAGAACACTGTGGACACATTTACCTGCTGTCAGTGTATATCAGAACACTGTGGACACATTTACCTGCTGTCAGTGTATATCAGGACACTGTGGGCACATTTACCTGCTGTCAGTGTATATCAGAACACTGTGGACACATTTACCTGCTGTCAGTGTATATCAGAACACGGTGGGCACCAGGCAGTGCACCTCTGATTTTTCCATTCTTGCCTCCAGTTCGGGCACGGACCATTTAGCCTATAATGTCGAGACAATTGGAGAAGCAGTTGTAAAGGCAAAAAAATATTTGGGATACGTAACCAGAAGGGTGGAGTGCCAGTCGATGGAGGTTATGCCGACTCTTTATAAAGCACTGGGCAGACCTCACTTGGAGTATTTTATGCAAATATGTTAGCCAGACTTCAAAATGAACAAGTTTAGTGGGCAAAGTGGTCTTTGATCATCCTTGATTGTCTCTTTTATTCTCTTCTGAGGAACGAGTGACATAGGAAAAATAAAATATACAGGCACAGGAGGGTGAGCTGGGAGATTAGAGAGTCTGAGGTACAGGAGGGTGGGCTGGGAGATTGGGGAGTCTGGGGTACAGGAGGGTGGGCTGGGAGATTGGGGAGTCTGGGGTACAGGAGGGTGAGCTGGGAGATTGGGGAGTCTGGGGTACAGGAGGGTGGGCTGGGAGATTGGGGAGTCTGGGGTACAGGAGGGTGGGCTAGGAGATTAGAGAGTCTGGGGTACAGGAAGGTGGGCTGGGAGATTAGAGAGTCTTGGGTACAGGAGGGTGGGCTGGGAGATTAGAGAGTCTGGGGTACAGGAAGGTGGGCTGGGAGATTAGAGAGTCTTGGGTACAGGAGGGTGGGCTGGGAGATTAGAGAGTCTGGGGTACAGGAGGGTGGGCTGGGAGATTAGAGAGTCTGGGGTACAGGAGGGTGGGCTGGGAGATTAGAGAGTCTGGGGTACAGGAGGGTGGGCTGGGAGATTAGAGAGTCTTGGGTACAGGAGGGTGGGCTGGGAGATTAGAGAGTCTGGGGTACAGGAGGGTGAGCTGGGAGATTGGGGAGTCTGGGGTACAGGAGGGTGGGCTGGGAGACTGGGGAGTCTGGGGTACGGGAGGGTGGGCTGGGAGATTAGAGAGTCTGGGGTACAGGAGGGTGGGCTGGGAGATTAGAGAGTCTTGGGTACAGGAGGGTGGGCTGGGAGATTAGAGAGTCTGGGGTACAGGAGGGTGGGCTGGGAGATTAGAGAGTCTGGGGTACAGGAGGGTGGGCTGGGAGATTAGAGAGTCTGGGGTACAGGAGGGTGAGCTGGGAGATTGGGGAGTCTGGGGTACAGGAGGGTGGGCTGGGAGATTGGGGAGTCTGGGGTACAGGAGGGTGGGCTGGGAGTTTGGGGAGTCTGGGGTAAAGGAGGGTGGGCTGGGAGATTGGGGAGTCTGGGGTACGGGAGGGTGGGCTGGGAGATTAGAGAGTCTGGGGTACGGGAGGGTGGGCTGGGAGATTGGGGAGTCTGGGGTACAGGAGGGTGGGCTGGGTGATTGGGGAGTCTGGGGTACAGGAGGGTGGGCTGGGAGATTGGGGAGTCTGGGGTACGGGAGGGTGGGCTGGGAGATTAGGGAGTCTGGGGTACAGGAGGGTTGGCTGGGTGATTGGGGAGTCTGGGGTACAGGAGGGTGAGCTGGGAGATTGGGGAGTCTGGGGTACGGGAGGGTGGGCTGGGAGATTAGAGAGTCTGGGGTACGGGAGGGTGGGCTGGGAGATTGGGGAGTCTGGGGTACAGGAGGGTGGGCTGGGTGATTGGGGAGTCTGGGGTACAGGAGGGTGGGCTGGGAGATTGGGGAGTCTGGGGTACGGGAGGGTGGGCTGGGAGATTAGGGAGTCTGGGGTACAGGAGGGTGGGCTGGGAGATTAGAGAGTCTGGGGTACGGGAGGGTGGGCTGGGAGATTAGAGAGTCTGGGGTACGGGAGGGTGGGCTGGGAGATTGGGGAGTCTGGGGTACAGGAGGGTGGGCTGGGTGATTGGGGAGTCTGGGGTACAGGAGGGTGGGCTGGGAGATTGGGGAGTCTGGGGTACGGGAGGGTGGGCTGGGAGATTAGGGAGTCTGGGGTACAGGAGGGTGGGCTGGGAGATTAGAGAGTCTGGGGTACAGGAGGGTGGGCTGGGAGATTAGAGAGTCTGGGGTACGGGAGGGTGGGCTGGGAGATTGGGGAGTCTGGGGTACAGGAGGGTGGGCTGGGAGATTGGGGAGTCTGGGGTACGGGAGGGTGGGCTGGGAGATTGGGGAGTCTGGGTACAGGAGGGTGGGCTGGGAGATTAGAGCGTCTGGGGTACGGGAGGGTGGGCTGGGAGATTGGGGAGTCTGGGTACAGGAGGGTGGGCTGGGAGATTAGAGCGTCTGGGGTACAGGAGGGTGGGTTGGGAGATTAGAGAGTCTGGGGTACAGGAGGGTGGGCTGGGAGATTGGGGAGTCTGGGGTACAGGAGGGTGGGCTGGGAGATTAGAGAGTCTGGGGTACGGGAGGGTGGGCTGGGAGATTGGGGAGTCTGGGTACAGGAGGGTGGGCTGGGAGATTAGAGCGTCTGGGGTACGGGAGGGTGGGCTGGGAGATTGGGGAGTCTGGGTACAGGAGGGTGGGCTGGGAGATTAGAGCGTCTGGGGTACAGGAGGGTGGGTTGGGAGATTAGAGAGTCTGGGGTACAGGAGGGTGGGCTGGGAGATTGGGGAGTCTGGGGTACAGGAGGGTGGGCTGGGAGATTGGGGAGTCTGGGTACAGGAGGGTGGGCTGGGAGATTAGAGAGTCTGGGGTACAGGAGGGTGGATTGGAGCCTGAAAAATCTGAGGTTTGGTGAGCAGTGGCCTGGAATGTATTTTAATATACAAAGGACAGCATTGGGTTTGTTTGGAAGATTAGGGTAACAGGTGGCTGCTCTCTGCTGCAAACAGTGCAAAAATATATAAAAAGGTAAATACTCAAGTTGGCCAATGGACAACTTAGCACGTCACTTTCTTACCTGGAATTCATGCATACGACCAGTGAAAATATATTCACTTCGTAACCAGTGACTGTAAATATCACACCTTTCAATCACATCACTGAGACCCTATTACTGATAACAATTCCAAACTTTGTCTTATTTCTACCGTCTGTTTCCCTCCTATTATGCTAACAAGATGGAGTCGGCCCACACACGCACATATGGCCACAAACTGGGCAGGATTAATAATCAGAAGCTGGTCACTGAGCTTCAGGGCTTATAGCACTTCAAACGTATTCAGCTCACAATACCCATGGGCCTTGTGTGTTCGACAACTCCCAGAATTATTAGAAGGAACATTTTTCACCACCACCTCCTTAGCCCCACCCATTCCACGATGTGCACTTTGCTCATAAAGGGTGACCTGATAGAGGTCATTAAAATTATTAAAGGGTTTGATAGGGTAGACATAGAGAAAATGTTTCCACTTGTGGGGGAGTCCAAAACTAGGGGTCATAAATACAAGTTAGTCACTAGTAAATCCAACAAGGAATTCAGGAGAAACTTCTTTACCCAGAGAGTGGTGAGAATGTGCAACTTGCTACCACAAGGAATAGTTGAGGCGAATAACATAGAAGTATAAGAAATAAGAACATAAGAAATAGGAGCAGGAGTTGGCCATACGGCCCCTCGAGCCTGCTCTGCCTTTCAATAAGATCATGGCTGAACTTCGACCTCAACTCCACTTTCCCGCCCTATCCCCATATCCCTTGATTCCCCTAGAGTCCAAAAATCTATCGATCTCAGCCTTGAATCTTCTCCGACTGAGCGCACAGCTCTCTGGGGTAGAGAATTCCAAAGATTTACAACCTTCTGAATGAAGGAATTTCTCCTCATCTCAGTCTTAAATGGCCGACCTCTTATCCTGAAACTGTGCCCCCTAATTCTAGACTCTCCAGTCAGGGGAAACAACCTCTCAGCATCTACCCTGTCAAGCCCTCTCAGAATCTTATATGTTTCAATGAGATCACCTCTCATTTTTCTAAACTCCAGAGAGTATGGGCCCATTTTACTCAATCTCTCCTCATTGGACAACCCTCTCATCCCAGGGATTAATCTAGTGAACCTTTGTTGCACCATCTACAAAGCAAGTATATCATTTCTTAGATAAGGAGACCAAAACTATACGCAGTACTCCAAGTGTGGTCTCAAAGCCCTGTACAATTGTAGCAAGACTTCCTTACTCTTGTACTCCAACCTCCTTGTAATAAAGGCCAACATACCATTTGCCTTCCTAATTGCTTGCTGTACCTGCACGCTAACTTTCCGTGTTTCTTGTACCACGGATTGATAAACTCACTGGGCCTTATCAGAATGATGGATAAATACACTGTGACCTATCAGATGAATTGATAGTCACATTGGGAATTTTCAGAGCCCTTCATAGACACACTGGGACCTATCGGATGAATAGATCCCAGTGTGTTTAAGGGGAAGTTAGATAAGTACATGAGGGAGAAAGGAATAGAAAGATATGTTGATAGGGTGAGATGAAGTAAAGTGGGAGGAGAGTAGTGTGGAGCATGAACACCGGCATAGACCAGTTGGGCCGAATGGCCTGTTTCTATGCTGTAAATTCTATGTAATGCTATGAAATATGTCAGTTTAAAATAAAATTCAGATGAGGGCTACTGTTTTCAATCGTAACATAGTTGTAGACAGCGCCACTTCCTGTATCCTAATTGAGTGTGTCTGGAAAGCTGAGTGTTAAGTGATTTCTGAGAAACACAAATGTGTCTCTCTCTGTTGACTGGAGCATGAGGAGCCTGACAAGCGATGTTGTCGTAATCAAATTGTTCACAGTGGCTTCACATTTTTACAGGGTAAGATTGTTAAAGATTCTCTTTTTGCCGGGGAAGCAATCTGCAAAGCATTTCTTCATCAGTGGGAAAGCAGGAGTTTGCTTTTACTTGGGAGAGGAACCTGTGAGACTTCCCAGAACAACTGCTTCCAACAGCTTATAGGCAGCAAAGGTTTTCAGTTAACCCCGAGTTCAGAGTTCAGAGGGAGGACTCCATAACTTAACGTTGGCGTGTTACGTATATTCCAATCAATTCCGAACGCTAGAACAGAATGAGGTACTGAAGAGAGGCAGAGCGTGGCAGCCACAGATTTTGTTAATATCCAAAGATATCTCTTAAAAGAGTTCATTCATCCATTATGGGCATTTTTCATGATAATTGCATTCAAAATTTATATCTGATTGTATTCACTGATTTCTTTTTCTGCTTCATACTTGAATAGAGTAGTAAGAATGTGGAACTTGCTGCCACATGGAGTAGTTGAGGTGACTAGCATAGGCACGTTTAAGGGAAAGCTAGATAAGTACATGAGGGAGAAAGGAAAAGAAGGATATCGTGATCGGGTGAGATGAAGAAGGGAGGGAGGAGGCTTATGTGGAGCATAAACACCAGCATAGACCTGTTGGGCCGAATGGCCTATTTCTGTGCTATAAATTCTATGTAATAATGCCATTGAATTGTAAATAGATACATTCATTGTTCGCCCCTATAAAGACACTGTGGGCAGGGGGTGGATTTTAACTGCCAGTGGGCTTCCAGTGGGAAACTGCTTATTTCAGTTGGTTTCCCATCTGCCCGCGGCAGTATGGAGCCACCGGGATTTTAACCGGCAGGCCTCATTAACATGCCGGCTTTCCACATCCCACATGCAATGGGCGACAACTGGGAGGAGAGCGGCTCACGGCATCTGGATAATGGGGGGGTTCTTGGGGGGGGGTCTCGCTCAAGGAAGCAGGGAGTCCAGGGCAGGGAAGGCCTTGACTTTCGTTGTGGGGCCCGGAGGAGCACTCCTGTTCCTCCTGGGCCCCAAAAAGGAAAGTAAAAAATAACTTAACCGGGAGGGCTCTCTTCAGTTTGCCGATCCCCTTCACCTGGTGGATTTCAGGCTCAGGCTGGAGATAACATGGCCGTCTGGGCCCAACGACATCATCAGACTCTGATTAGCATATGTGAATTAGGACCCCACTGACTTTGGGCAGTCAACAGAGCTGCCTGTCCAGAAATGGCACCTAAAATTGGAAACAGCTGGTTCTGGGGCGTCTTTTTGGTGGGAAAGTAACCTGGGCCGTTGATCCATGTATGATATGGAAAGGGTGCTGTGCAATATGGAAAGGGTGCTGTGTGATATGGAAAGGGTGCTGTGCAATATGGAAAGGGTGCTGTGCAATATGGAAAGGGTGCTGTGCAATATGGAAAGGGTGCTGTGCAATATGGAAAGGGTGCTGTGTGATATGGGAAGGGTGCTGTGCGATATGGAAAGGGTGCTGTGTGATATGGAAAGGATGCTGTGTGATATGGAAAGGGTGCTGTGTGATATGGAAAGGGTGCTGTGCAATATGGAAAGGGTGCTGTGCGATATGGGAAGGGTGCTGTGCGATATGGAAAGGGTGCTGTGTGATATGGGAAGGGTGCTGTGTGATATGGGAAGGGTGCTGTGTGATATGGGAAGGGTGCTGTATGCCACAAAATTACAGGGTTGGTATTACAAATGTGCATTAGCCTCCAATGGAATTCTCAGTAAACATATCTGCAGGTGAGGCATTCACAGAATTGGCCCCTATATTCAATCCAGTCGGAAGATTGCCTCACGTAGGGCATGGAATTCTCCTTTTCACTAAACAAAAAGGCAGATGTGATTCAAAAATGGTGTCATGTCAGGAGAAATTGGCAGCAGATGTCGGTCTGAGCATTTGGACCCCTCCTGAAAAGGAGTGAACGAGGTTAATGAAAAGTGAGTAACAGGTCCGCTTTTTATTTGTTAGGGTCAATGGGGATGAGTTTGTGTGACATTCCTTAGACGAATAGTCAAATCAAAGGTTGTTGGAGCAGCAGCACCATGTTACACCATTTTACTTCTGGTCAGTGCTGCTTCAGTGAGCCCCGCAGATTTTGAAGTGTCACCAGAGCAGCGATGGCAATGACTACCACAGGTGAGCTTTCTGCCAGATAGTGTGGGCTGAGCAGCCCGTTGATGGGAACATCTCAGCAGAGTTGGTAGATAAAGCGAAGAGGGTGGTTGGAAGTGCAGAGGGCGTATGATACCCATCGGTTACTACACCAGCCAGTAGGAGCAGCCTAACAGCATGAGCTAACTGGCCACGATTGAGTTGGAATCACATAGCAACAGTGGGTTCAAGGGTGATGCTCCCTTTGTTATTTTGGCCTGAGGCTGTTGCCACTGGTGTTGCCATGGACTGAATGGCAGACTGCAATACATTCAACCGTTGCTCTGTAACATCTGGCAGATGGCAGTGGACTGCTGGGTCCAGACAATTTCCAACATAGTGTGATGGGGGGGGGTGGGGGCAAGTGACTCTGCAATATGGTGCTGCTGCTCCAACAACCTTGGTATTCGTGGAACTGAGGAGTGGCACTCAGGCACCAGCTGGCCCGTCATCTACCTTCAGCCACCCAGCGCTTCACTATCCTCATCAAGGTCACTAGCATTCTCTTCTGAAGTCTGTGTATCTGTGCCTGTTTCAAGTGGGGAGGGTGTTGATCGGTGCTCAGGTAAGCAATGCTCCTCAGGTGTGCCCGCTTCACTCTTGAGTTCCCCTTGTTCTGTGAAGAGAGCAGAGAAGATATGATGAGTATCTGAGCCTATTGATCCATTTAGTTCCTGTATTGCCATTACATTCACTACTGTGTTCTTAGTCATGGACATGTTGAATATCTAATCAATATAGTACATACCAATAATTCTGTGCACTTCACCATTCTCCACGGCCCCAATGCCTTCTAGACTTTCCCTCTTGAATAAATCAACTATTGCTTCCTCCTGTGGAGTGACTTGCTGCTTGTCATAATGTCCACTTCTGGTTGCACGCTGCACCTGCAGCTATGTGCCAGTTCTGCCTTTAAATATAAAAGCAGGGGGATTGAGACGACAGCCTAGAGATTATTGTGCATTAGGAGATGAACGTTTAACATATTTGTGTGATGTTCCTCCCTTCACTATTTTAATGAAGACGTCAACTCATTTAAAACAAATGGCCAGACCCTCCAGGCAGTTGATACCTTGGCCAATCTTGCAGTGACGTAGGTCCATGCTTTGCATCTATTTGGGGGTCATCGTCTCTGCCTAAACATCTGCTTGCATTTCTCCATAACAGAGGCTGGTTCTTAAGTATGTTTCTTTCGAACTTGGTGATCAGCCATTTTCCTTAAAAAAGTCACAGCTGGATTAGTGAACTGTCGCACATTTATCTGGGTCCATTAGCTCATTAGCTGTGCTGGAAAGTGTCAAAGGGTCATAGCAACTGAGGTGGAACGTAGGTTTTAGTTGCCACCTGCAAAAATCACAGTTCTTAGGAGCTGCATGTTTTAAAGCCACAAAGCCCATTAGTGGGAAATACTCTGACAGCCTCTTCTCCTGTTTTTTCTTTAGAGAGACAAATCCTCCTTGAGAAAGGAATTGGGAGTGAACCCTGATTCATCCACTGATCGGCACAGTGAGTTTGTAGAGCCAGGCTCAGTACTTATCCCTGTTTCCTACATGTACTCTTATTCTCTGCTACCAAGTCACTTTTCCCATTCTCCCCCCAAAAAGCTGTTGAGGCTGGGGGGGTCAATTGAAAATGTCAAAACTGAGATTGATAGATTTTTGTTAGGCAAGGGTATTAAGGGGTACGGAACCAAGGCAGGTAGATGGAGTTAAGATAAGATACAGATCAGCCAAGATCTAATTGAGAGGCGGGACAGGCTCTAGAGGTCGACTGGCCTGTTCCTATGTTCCATTCATGATTTCTGGTGTGCAGTTAAACATTTGCATAAGGCTTTTCCGGAGAACAGCACAATGTGAATTCAATGACAATTGAGAAGGTTTTCACACTGCAATTAAGTGAAAGTCAGGATACTCTACCCACTAATAAAGCTTCTTTCTCTGATTTGAGAGGTCGTGAGGCAGGACTTCCCTCGTTGGTTTGCCTGCCTTGGGTAGACACGGACAAGGTGAATCCATTCGTCTCCTGCACAGGAAACATAAAGGGAAATAATGTGGTGTAATGTGAGCCTCTGAGAAACTGGAGACTGGCATAATTACAAGTTATTTCTCCTTTCCAATTAATATTGCTACCTTGAGGGGAAATTACATGAACCTAAAACATCCAACAAAACAAATTGGATTTTTTTTAATCTTCCTTTTCCCATTTGGAACACTAACGAGAAGCTGAGCTGATTCTTGCCTAGGCAGATTCAGAAATGGCACATCACTAACACTGAGTGCTGCTACAAGGGTGGCCAATAGGGGTCACTGTCTCTGCAGAACAAAGATCCAGTGAACTGCAGCAAAGAGAAGATTAACTTTATATATCATTTTTCATTCCAAAACTGCCTCGCAGTCAACTAATTACTTTTTTTTGAAGTTCAGTCACTAGTAATGTAGGCAAAGGCAACAGTTGGCAGACAGCAAGGTCCCACAAACAGCAATGAGATAAATAACCAGATGATCAGTTTTTGGTGGAGGAACCAATGTAGGCCAGAGTCAACTCCCTGCTCCTCTTCAAAGAGGGCAGACAAGGCCTCGGTTTAGTATCTCTTCCGAAGGTCGGTACCTCCGACAATGCTGCACTCCCTCAGTACTGCACTGAAGTATCAGTCTAGATCTTGTACTCAATTCCTGGAGTGAGACTCAGAGGTGAAAGTGCTACTCACTGAGCCAAACTGACATCTGCAACAATCAGACGGTGCACAGAAATAAGCATTTGGTTATTCCCAGCCAGTACAAATAGAAGTTAAACTTATTAATTGTTAATCAGCACTCTGTTTGTTCTGTATAATGAAATTGTGAACCCATTCTTCATGCTCAGGCTTATAACTATGTTGCCCAATATAATCTGTAAATTAAAGTTTAAATGTATAGAATCTGTACATTAAGGGGGAAGACTCGACCTCCTTGATATGTGCAGCAGCATTGCAAATGCATTCAAAAAGGACCTGTTTAAGACGCTGTTACACATGATGACCTAGAGCACCTCTTCCCCAACAAATGTTCTCATGAAGCTAGAAATCACTATTGCTGCCCTGTTTGGGGGTTAACTGTGGGCTATTAAAGGTTGACAGGAGAATTCCTGCCTTCCCATTAACCCTCAATAGTGTCATATTTAGCTACAGGTGTGGCTCAGTGGGTAGCACTCTTGCTTCCATGGTTGTCGGTTTCAAGCCCCACTCCAGAGAGCTCAGTACATAATCCAGGCTGACACCCAGCGCAGTACTGAGGGAGTACTGTTGAATTGCTCGGATGAGATGCTATTCCGAGGCCTAATCTGCCCTCTCCGGTGGACGTAAAAGATCCCACAGCACTATTTTGAAGGAGAGCAGAGGTAGTTCTCCCATGGTTCTGGCCAATATTTATCTCACAACCAACATCACTAAAACAGATTACCTGGTCATTGTCACATCGCGGTTTGTGGGAATTGGCTGCTGCGTTTCCTACATTACAACAGTGACCAAACTTCAAAAATATTTAATTGGCTGTAAAGCATTGGGGTCGTGAAAGGCGCTATATAAATGCAAGTTCGTATTCTTCTTCTCGTGTGTGAACCTTACCCACTCAGCAGGCTGTCCAATGGAAATAATCAAGAGGTGCAGCACTTAAATGGCCTAAGCAGACATTCAAACCCATGCACTTGCAAAGGGGAAGGGAGAGGGGGAAGGAGGGAGGAGGAGGAGGTGGGGGGGACAGACTAGTGGTTTTGTTAATCATTTTACTGTGGAGTGGGGGCTGGAAGAACGTCAGTGACCAACTGCTGGAGGTCCTTATTCATGGAAGGTGGGAACAAAGGGTTATGTTAAAGTGGGCAGAAGGCCCCCTCCTCAAAACAAGACTAGTTCAGCAAGTGTGGGGCCTAAGGGATCTGGATACAGGTCAGGAAGAAGATGACTGACCTCAATGGAGCCACTAATGTAAGGCTAAAGTACACCTTCCAATTCCAAGTATCTTCCCCAAGAATGCAGAAGCACAAAATATACCTTCATAACCTGTAACTCATTTTGTGCTGACCCATGCTCAACATTAATAGAAGTTTATCCTGTGCAGTTCTGTTGTGAAAGAAAGAGCCCACTGAATACTTGCTCTGCATGGCCGTACTGCAGGATGAGACAAGTACTAGCAGCAACCTATAACTCAAACTACGCTCACTCAGAAATCATAAAGGAGCCTGACACAGAATGTTCTTCTCAGACAACCTGGCCGCACAATGCATGTTCCTTCAGTATCAGCCAGGACAGGCTGTAGAATGGGCAGCTGTTTGTCACAGTATGTGCCACCTAAACTTAGACCAACTCAGGACTACTTTTAAGATTGCAAGACAAGATGGCCCTCACAGAATCTCACCTTATTATTATTTGCCATACTTTAGCAGGACACCCATTGACACTCACAATTGAAAGTCTTGGATATTGACATCTTCACATATAAAAGCACTGATAGACAAACAAGCAGCATGATACACGGTCATTTACTGACAGACAGGATGGGCAGAGGGCTGGCCACTTTATTACAATAGTATTTGGTCAAACTTTGTTGCTGAAGAATCTTTTTTTGTTTCTTGGGACTTTTTCTATCTGCATTTTCTGATTTGCTGCTGATGATATGGTGATTTTATTGGACCTTCAGCTATGAAACTCAGGAACCCAATGATGTTTCCATTGGGGAGCGATCTGTAAGCGTGAGGAAGAGGGAAGAGAAGAAGGGCAGCAGGATGAGCAGGCAGCCGAGGCCCTGCTTCAGGAAGAGAAGGACCCATGGCCAGGTGCCAGACAACACAGACACCTTGACCTAACTGCAATATCAGTCCCATCATCCTGGGGAGCCTAGAAATTGCTAACGGTGGACTTCTGCCCACCAGCCTGACCTTGGCAATGACCGCTATCCCTAATCTTGGGGTCAGGCTTATTTGCATAAGAGAGGCATGCACCCAGGACACTTACACACTCCCTGGGCCTTGCAGGGGCACCAGAATTTCAGATCCTGTTTTGGGTGGGGGGGGCGGGGTGTGGGGAGACAGGCCAATCTGGCCAAAGTGGCCGTTGATACTAATTTTGCTTCCAAGCTGTTGCTTTGCTGATTTGCTGCTTTCCCAATGAGTCAATCTCTGCCATTAGTATTCGACACTGTGGCCCCACTTACGGCACTTGTACAGCAAGTGTGCAAGTGTGCCTGCTACATGTAAGTGTTCTTTCTGTTGGCCGTACGCTAGGCAGAGCTGGTCAATTGTCCAGGCAACTCCGGCAACGTGCCAGTCCTGCTTTCAACTGTGACATCACAGCAGAGAGGGGAGGGAGGGCTGAAGAATTATAGAGCACAGGAGGAGGCCATTCGACCCATCGTGCCTGTACCGGTTCTTTGGAAGAGCTATCCAATTAGTCCCACTTCCCCGCTCTTACCCCATAGCCCTGTAAATTTTTCCTTTCCAAGTATTTATCTAATTCCCTTTTGAAAGTCACTATTGAATCTGCTTCCACCGCCCTTTCAGGCAGTGCAGTCCAGATCAGAACGTAAAAAAAATTCTCCTCATCTCCCCTCTGGTTCTTTTGCCAATGACCTTAAATCTGTGTCCTCTGATTACCAACACTCCTGCCAATGGAAACAGTTTCTCCATATTTAATCTTTCAAAGCCTCTTATAATTTTAAACACCTCTATTAAATCCCCCCTTAACCTTCTCTGTTCTAAGGTGAACAATCCCAGCTTCTCCAATCTCTCCACAAAACTGAAGTCTCTCATCCCTGGTACCATTCTGGTAAATCTCCTCTGCACCCTCTCCAAGGCCTTCACATCCTTCCTACAGTGTGGTGCCCAGAATTGGACACAATACTCGAGCTCAGGCTCAACCAGCCTCACTCCATCAAAATGGCAGAATTTGGCCAGCAAGGGGCAGATATCTGGCAGAACCAGGTTCAGCTCCAAATTCCTCCCACTTGCCCAGAAAGCGCTATTCTTGGACCCATAATGGGGCAGAATTTCGAAGTTAGTGAGCTGGAAACAGGTAACATGCCCATTCCAGACCACTGATACTAAATATGACTGACTCCCGTTAACTAGGCTGTCCTGGAAGGTTCACTAAACAACTTCTGGCATTAAGTAGTGGGTAGGGGGTTACTGGAGGTGGCACTTAGTGCCAAGCCCACCTTCTTCCACTGGGCCTTGATCATTCTTCGGGGGCCAGCTTCCTTCAAGGCCAAAAGAAGATGGGTCCTCCTTTTCAGCCACTAACACCTCCAATTAAAGTCTGTAAACTTGAGGACATGGTGCCCTGAGCAAGCAGCACCCTAACCCACAGTAAGACAAATTGTTACAGACGCAAAACGACTGCCATGGTCTAATCAGCTGCTGCACTGGAATTCACCGGAATAATTGGAAATTTTATGCAATTTTTTACTTAAAAATGGGAACTAATGAGTCTTAACACCTGCTTTAATGAGTGCTAAAGCATCATTGCTGTTGCCATAAAGTTAAGAGCAGGCTTAAAATGGTCAGGGATCTTGGAGTTTATTATTGTCAATAGGTTACTGTGGTTGCACATTTAGAGGGTTCTGTGTTTGTGCTCCTGGTGGGGAGTCTTGCCTGCCGGTGGTGCATATAGAAAATTGAGGAATATGCTGCCTGTGATTTTCCATCCCGATATGTCCTACTCCAGTGTAGACCACTGTTGATACCTATCTTGCCATACCACCTTCCACTGCTAGGTGTATGGAATTGGACCACACAGATCATGTGTTCTAGCATCGTCCATTGGAGAGCAGCCCTAGTGAGATGTCTATCTCCAGACAACTGAAGAAGGGCAGCATGCTGGATCTCTGTTCTGCAATCAGACTGACACTTCACTGCAGTACTGAGGGAGTGCTGCACTGTCGGAGGTGCCGTCTTTCAGTTGAGACGTTAAACTGAGGCCCCGCCTGCCCTCTCAGGTGGATGTAAAAGATTCCATGGCACTATTGGAAGAAGAGCAGGAGAGTTCTCGCTGATGTCCTGCCCACGATTTATCCCTCAGCCAACATCAAAAACAGATTATCTGGTCATTATCTCATTGTTGTTTGAGGGATCTTGCTGTGCACAAATTCGCTACCGTGTTTCCTACATTACAACAATTACTACACTTCAAGAGTGCTTCATTGGCTGTAAAGGGTTTAGGACGTCCTGAGGTCATGAAGGGCATTATAGAAATGCAAGTCTTTCCTTTTTGCATTTTGCAATTACTCTGGCCCCTGAGTGACCCACAGCCCCTCATCTTCATCATCAGTGCCTCCACCCCCACATTACATTACAATAGTTCAGAAGTGCTTGTACTGATGCTGCTGTTTAATGTAAGCACGCGTGGTGACAACTGCTCCTCTGGCAACTGGTGCTGTTTAGCTGTTATAAGGAAAGGTAGGTAAAGATTATTAAGTAGAATAAGCTAATTGGCATTGAGAGTTCACAACACACTAGAGGTACAGAACAGTTCCAGATAAGACAGTAAAGACATACACAACAAAGGATAGCAGATGTGTCAACAAAAAACACACAGGAGGGAGTGATGACATAATGATACCGACATTTGCCCTGCCTAATGAAACATATAAACATACGACATTCAGAATCTCAGAGTAAGTAAAAGAAAGGGAACTCTTATCTGTATCTGAGGCTAGCATAAGCATCAAAGACATCCCCTGAAGTATGTAACTATTATTGGTACCTCTATCTCATATACTGCATGTAAGGGCTTACATTTTATTATATCATTGGCTTGATTTAATAAAGAGTATTAATCAGATGTTTTTCAGTGTTTCCCTACTGCTCGCACTTGTATTAGAGGGAAAGGATGTAATACGATATCCCATAATACCTCAATCAGGGCACCAGGGTTAAAGGACAATATCCCATAATACCTCAATCAGGGCACCGGGGTTAAAGGACAATATCCCATAATACCTCAATCAGGGCACCAGGGATAAAGGATAATATCCCATAATACCTCAATCAGGGCACCAGGGATAAAGGACAATATCCCATAATACCTCAATCAGGGCACCAGGGATAAAGGACAATATCCCATAATACCTCAATCAGGGCACCAGGGATAAAGGACAATATCCCATAATACCTCAATCAGGGCACCAGGGATAAAGGACAATATCCCATAATACCTCAATCAGGACACCAGGGATAAAGGACAATATCCCATAATACCTCAATCAGGGCACCAGGGATAAAGGACAATATCCCATAATACCTCAATCAGGGCACCAGGGATAAAGGACAATATCCCATAATACCTCAATCAGGGCACCAGGGATAAAGGACAATATCCCATAATACCTCAATCAGGACACCAGGGATAAAGGACAATATCCCATAATACCTCAATCAGGGCACCAGGGATAAAGGATAATATCCCATAATACCTCAATCAGGGCACTGGGGATAAAGGACAATATCCCATAATACCTCAATCAGGGCACCAGGGTTAAAGGACAATATCCCACAATACCTCAATCAGGGCACCAGGGATAAAGGACAATATCCCATAATACCTCAATCAGGGCACTGGGGATAAAGGACAATATCCCATAATACCTCAATCAGGGCACCAGGGTTAAAGGACAATATCCCATAATACCTCAATCAGGGCACCGGGGATAAAGGACAATATCCCATAATACCTCAATCAGGGCACCAGGGTTAAAGGACAATATCCCATAATACCTCAATCAGGGCACCAGGGTTAAAGGACAATATCACATAATACCTCAATCAGGGCACCAGGGATAAAGGACAATATCCCATAATACCTCAATCAGGGCACCAGGGTTAAAGGACAATATCCCATAATACCTCAATCAGGGCACCAGGGTTAAAGGACAATATCCCATAATACCTCAATCAGGACACCAGGGATAAAGGACAATATCCCATAATACCTCAATCAGGGCACCAGGGATAAAGGACAATATCCCATCATACCTCAATCAGGGCACCAGGGATAAAGGACAATATCCCATAATACCTCAATCAGGGCACCAGGGATAAAGGACAATATCCCATAATACCTCAATCAGGGCACCGGGGTTAAAGGATAATATCCCATAATACCTCAATCAGGGCACCAGGGATAAAGGACAATATCCCATAATACCTCAATCAGGGCACCGGGGTTAAAGGATAATATCCCATAATACCTCAATCAGGGCACCAGGGATAAAGGACAATATCCCATAATACCTCAATCAGGACACCAGGGATAAAGGACAATATCCCATAATACCTCAATCAGGGCACCAGGGTTAAAGGATAATATCCCATAATACCTCAATCAGGGCACCAGGGATAAAGGACAATATCCCATAATACCTCAATCAGGGCACCAGGGATAAAGGACAATATCCCATAATACCTCAATCAGGGCACTGGGGATAAAGGACAATATCCCATAATACCTCAATCAGGGCACCAGGGATAAAGGACAATATCCCATAATACCTCAATCAGGGCACCAGGGATAAAGGACAATATCCCATAATACCTCAATCAGGGCACCAGGGATAAAGGACAATATCCCATAATACCTCAATCAGGGCACCAGGGATAAAGGACAATATCCCATAATACCTCAATCAGGACACCAGGGATAAACCTGTTGTCCTTACCCAGTCTGGCCTATATGTGACTCCAGACCCACAGCAATGTGGTTGATTCTTAATTGCCCTCTGAAATGATAAGCCACTCAGTTGTAAAATCTCGATAAAAAAAGTCACAATAAGAATAAAACCGGACGAACCACCCGGCATTGGACCACTAGACACCGGACACGACAAAGGCAAACCAAGCCTAGTTGACCCTGCAAAGTCCTCCTCACGAACATCTGGGGACTTGTGCCAAAATTGGGAGAGTTGTCCCACAGACTAGTCAAGCAACAGCCTGACATAGCCATACTCACAGAATCATACCTTTCAGCCAACATCCCAAACTCTTCCATCACCATCCCTGGCTCTGTCCTGTCCCACCGGCAGGACAGACCCACCAGAGGTGGCGGTACAGTGATATGCAGTCAGGAGGGAATGGCCCTGGGAGTCCTCAACATTGACTCTGGACCCCATGAAATCTCATGGCATCAGGTCAAACATGGGCAAGGAAACCTCCTGCTGATTATCACCTACCGTCCTCCCTCAGCTGATGAATCAGTCCTCCTCCATGTTGAGTACCACGTGGAGGAAGAACTGAGGGTAGCAAGGGCACAGAATGTATTCTGGGTGGGGGACTTCAATGTTCATCACCAAGAGTGGCTCGGTAGCACCGAGCTGGCTGAGTCCCGAAGGACATAACTGCCAGACTGGGTCTGCGGCAGGTGGTGAGCGAACCAACACGAGGGAAAAAATTACTCGACCTCGTCCTCACAAATCTACCTGTCGCAAATGCATCTGTCCATGACAGTATTGGTAGGAGTGACCACCGCACAGTCCTCCTGGAGACGAAGTCCCGTCTTCGCACTGAGGACACCATCCAATGTGTCGTGTGGCACTACCACCATGCTAACTGGGATAGATTCAGAACAGAACTAGCAGCTCAAAACTGGGCATCCATGAGGCACTGTGGGCCATCAGCAGCAGCAGAATTGTATTCCAGCACAATCTGTAACCTCATGGCCCGGCATATTCCTCACTCTACCATTACCAACAAGCCAGGGGATCAACCCTGGTTCAATGAGGAGTGTAGAAAAGCATGCCAGGAGCAGCAACAGGTGTACCTAAAAATGAGGTGCCAACCTGGTGAAGCTACAACTCAGGACTACATGCATGCTAAACAGCGAAAGCAACATGCTACAGACAGAGCTAAGCGATTCCACAACCAACGAATCAGATCAAAGCTCTGCAGTCCTGCCACATCCAGTCGTGAATGGTGGTGGACAATTAAACAACTAACGGGAGGAGGAGGCTCTGTAAACATCCCCATCCTCAATGATGGCGGAGTCCAGCACGTGAGTGCGAAAGACAAGGCTGAAGCGTTTGCAACCATCTTCAGCCAGAAGTGCCGAGTGGATGATCCATCTCGGCCTCCTCCCATTATCCCCACCATCACAGAAGCCAGTCTTCAGCCAATTCGGTTCACTCCACGTGATATCAAGAAACGGCTGAGTGCACTGGATACAGCAAAGGCTATGGGCCCCGACAACATCCCGGCTGTAGTGCTGAAGCCTTGTGCTCCAGAACTAGCCGTGCCTCTAGCCAAACTGTTCCAGTACAGCTACAACACTGGCATCTACCTGACAATGTGGAAAATTGCCCAGGTATGTCCTGTCCACAAAAAGCAGGACAAATCCAATCCAGCCAATTACTGCCCCATCAGCCTACTCTCAATCATCAGCAAAGTGAAGGAAGGTGTCGTCAACAGTGCTATCAAGCGACACTTACTCACCAATAACCTGCTCACCGATGCTCAGTTTTGGTTCCGCCAGGACCACTCGGCTCCAGACCTCATTACAGCTTTGGTCCAAACATGGACAAAAGAGCTGAATTCCAGAGGTGAGGTGAGAGTGACTGCCCTTGACATCAAGGCCGCATTTGACCGAGTGTGGCACCAAGGATCCCTAGTAAAATTGAAGTTATTGGGAATCAGGGGGAAAACTCTCCAGTGGCTGGAGTCATACCTAGCACAAAGGAAGATGGTAGTGGTTCTTGGAGGCCAATCATCTCAGCCCCGGGGCATTGCTGCAGGAGTTCCTCAGGGCAGTGTCCTAGGCCGAACCATCTTCAGCTGCTTCATCAATGACCTTCCCTCCATCATAAGGTCAGAAATGGGGATGTTCAGTTCCATTTGCAACCCCTCAGATAATGAAGCAGTCCAAGCCCGCATGCAGCAAGCCCTGGACAACATCCAGGCATGGAATCATAAGTGGCAAGTAACATTCAGGCCAGACAAGTGCCAGGCAATGACCATCTCCAACAAGAGAGAGTCTAACCACCTCCCCTTGACATTCAACGGCATTACCATCGCCGAATCCCCCACCATCAACATCCTGGGGGTCACCATTGACCAGAAACTTAACTGGACTAGCCACATAAATACTGTGGCTACAAGAGCAGGTCAGAGGCTGGTTATTCTGCGGTGAGTGACTCACCTCCTGACTCCCCAAAGCCTTTCCACCATCTACAAGGCACAAGTCAGGAGTGTGATGGAATACTCTCCACTTACCTGGATGAGTGCAGCTCCAACGACACTCAAGAAGCTCGACACCATCCAGGACAAAGCAGCCCGCTTGATTGGAACCCCATCCACCACCCGAAACATTCACTCCCTTCACCACCAGCACACAGTGGCTGCAGTGTGTACCATCCACAGGATGCACTGCAGCAACTCGCCAAGGCTTCTTCAACAGCACCTTCCAAACCCACGACCTCTACCACCTAGAAGGACAAGAGCAGCAGGCACATGGGAACAACACCACCTGCACATTCCCCTCCAAGTCACACACCATCCCGACTTCGAAATATATCGCCGTTCCTTCATCGTCGCTGGGTCAAAATCTTCGAACTCACTTCCAAACAGTACTGTGGGAGAACCTTCACCACACGGACTGCAGCGGTTCAAGAAGGCGGCTCACCACCACCTTCTCAAAGGATAAAGGACAATATCCCATAATACCTCAATCAGGACACCAGGGATAAAGGACAATATCCCATAATACCTCAATCAGGACACCAGGGATAAAGGATAATATCCCATAATACCTCAATCAGGACACCAGGGATAAAGGACAATATCCCATAATACCTCAATCAGGGCACCGGGGTTAAAGGATAATATCCCATAATACCTCAATCAGGGCACCAGGGTTAAAGGACAATATCCCATAATACCTCAATCAGGGCACCAGGGTTAAAGGACAATATCCCATAATACCTCAATCAGGACACCAGGGATAAAGGACAATATCCCATAATACCTCAATCAGGGCACCAGGGATAAAGGACAATATCCCATAATACCTCAATCAGGGCACTGGGGATAAAGGACAATATCCCATAATACCTCAATCAGGGCACCAGGGATAAAGGACAATATCCCATAATACCTCAATCAGGGCACCAGGGATAAAGGACAATATCCCATAATACCTCAATCAGGGCACCAGGGATAAAGGATAATATCCCATAATACCTCAATCAGGGCACCAGGGATAAAGGACAATATCCCATAATACCTCAATCAGGGCACCAGGGATAAAGGACAATATCCCATAATACCTCAATCAGGGCACCAGGGATAAAGGACAATATCCCATAATACCTCAATCAGGGCACTGGGGATAAAGGACAATATCCCATAATACCTCAATCAGGGCACCAGGGATAAAGGACAATATCCCATAATACCTCAATCAGGGCACTGGGGTTAATAGGATCATTACTGGATTATATACCCAACAGGTGGGTGCTGACTACGCCCGAGTTCTCCTTGCTCTGTGAAGAGAGCTGATGGGACATTATGGCCCTGATATTTACGGAGAGGCACGGTGGGTGCGGGGAGTGCAGGGGAAACCCGGCAAGACCGGAGATGTGGAGGTCCTGCCGAATTTAACAGTAGGACATCATAATTTTTTTCTTCCATGTCCTGCCTGGCATCCGATCAAATTGCCAGGTTGGCACGCTGCCGGGTGGGTAAACCAGTGGCAGCCAGGGACCCTTGGGGGCAGTCTCCGTCAATCGCGATTGCGGACCAGGCTGCGAAGCGAGGGTTGGGGGGTGGGGCGCTGGTCGTGGCAGGTGGGGACTAGTGAAAGGCCACGATTGGCAGAAGGGAGGCGGAAGGTTTGTTTGAGGGGCCGGCGGGGAGCACTCCAGCTCCTCCTGGCCCACGAGGAGTGCCTTAAATAGCACTTACCTTCTGCAGCCGGCAGCTCCCACCTGCCTTTCGCTGCCGAGTTTCCCGAACCCTGGGAAACCCGCACTGCAACTGTTAAATTTAAATCAGGCTCCCAATTGCACTGTGGGAGCCTAATTTAAATATGTTAATGAAGTGTTGCACTCCATGAAACCCACCCCACGTAAGAACGGCAACAGGTGCGTTCACGGGGTTATGGGGGCCTGTTACCCCTTTTTCTGAGGGTTTAACCCCCCCCCCCCACCGCCTCAGGTCTCCTTTCATGACGTCAGGACGTCCCAAAGCGCTCTACAACCAATGAAGTACATTTGAAGTGTAGTCACTGTTGTAATGTTGGAAAAGTGACAGCCAATTTGCACACAGCAAGATCCTGAAACAGCAATGTGATAATGGCCAGATAATCTGTTTTAGTGATGTTGGTTGAGAGATAAATATTGGCCAGGACACTGGGGAGAACTCCCCAGCTCTTCTTCAAATAATGCCATGGGATCTTTTGCATCCACCTGAGAATGCAGACGGGGCCTTGGTGTAACATCTCATCACTCGCTCAGTACTTTAAAGAGGAGATGGTTCGTCTAGGTACATTCACACGAGGGGGAAAGGTAGGGCAACCAAAGCCAGAGCTCCCTGGATGACGAAAGAGATAGAGAGTGAGATGAGGCAGAAAAATGGGGCATATGACAGATGTCAGGTTGATAATACAAGTGAGAACCAGGCTGAATATAGAAAGTTCAGAGGGGAAGTGAAAAAGGAAATAAGAGGGGCAAAGAGGGAGTAAGAGAATAGAAACATAGAAACATAGAAAATAGGAGCAGGAGTAGGTCATTCGGCCCTTCGAGCCTGCTCCACCATTCAATATGATCATGGCTGATCCTCTATCTCAATACCATATTCCTGCTCTCTCCCCATACCCCTTGATGCCTTCTATGTCTAGAAATCTATCTCGCTCCTTCTTAAATATATTCAGCGACTTGGCCTCCACAGTCTTCTGTGGTAGAGAATTCCACAGGTTCACCACCCTCCGAGTGAAGAAATTTCTCCTCATCTCAGTCCTAAATATCCTACCTCGTATCCTGAGACTGTGACCCCTCGTTCTGGACCCCCCAGCCAGCGGAAACATCCTCCCTGCATCCAGTCTGTCTAGCCCTGTCAGAATTTTATACATTTCAATGAGATCCCCTCTCGTTCTTCTAAATTCTAGTGAATACAGACCGAGTCGACCCAATCTCTCCTCATACAACAGTCCTGCCATCCTAGGAATCAGTCTGGTGAACCTTTGCTGCACTCCCTCTCTGGCAAGTATGTCCTTTCTTAGGTAAGGAGACCAAAACTGCACACAATACTCCAGGTGTGGTCTCATCAAGGCCCTGTATAACTGCAGTAAGACGTCCCTGCTCCTGTACTCAAATCCTCTTGCAATGAAGGCCAACATACCATTTGCCTTCCTAATTGCTTGTTGCACCTGCATGTTTGCTTTCAGTGACTGGTGTACAAGGACACCCAGGTCCCTTTGTACATCAACATTTCCCAATCTATCACCATTTAAATAATACTCTGCCTTTCTGTTTTTCTTTCCGAAGTGGATAACTTCACATTTATCCACATTATACTGCATCTGCCATGTATTTGCCCACTCACTCAACTTGTCTAAATCACCTTGAAGCCTCTTTGCATCCTCCTCACAACTCACAATCCCACCTAGTTTTGTGTCATCAGCAAACTTGGAAATATTACATTTGGTTCCCTCATCCAAATCATTGATATATATTGTGAATAGCTGGGACCCAAGCACTGATCCCTGCGGTACCCCACTAGTCACTGCCTGCCATCCCAAAAAAGACCCATTTATTCCTACTCTCTGTTTCCTGTCTGTTAACCAATTTTCAATCCATGCCAGTATATTACCCCCAATCCCATGTGGTTTAATTTTGCACACTAACCTCTCATGTGGGACTTTATCGAACGCTTTCTGAAAATCCAAATACATCTCATCCGCTGATTCTCCCTTATCTATTCTACCAGTTACATCCTCAAAAAATTCCAGTAGGTTTGTCAAACATGATTTCCCAATCATAAATCCAGACTGGCAGCTAACATAAAAGGGAATCCAAAAGTCTTCTACAGGCATATAAATAGTAAACGGGTAGTAAGAGGAGGGGTGGGGCCAAAAAAGAGATCTACACATGGAGGCAGAGGGCATGGCTGAGGTACTAAATGAGTACTTTACATCTGTTTTTACCAAGGAAGAAGATGCTGCCAAAATCACAGTAAAAGAAGAGGTAGTTGAGATACTGGATGGGCTAAAAATTGATGAAGAACAGGTACTAGAAAGTCACCTGGTCCGGGTGCGATGCATCCTAGGTTGCTGAGGGAAGTAAGGGTGGAAATTGTGGAGGTACTGGCCATAATCTCCCAAGCATCCTTAGATATGGGGGTGGTGCCAGAGGACTGGAGAATTGCAAATGTTACACCCTTGTTCAAAAAAGGGTGTAAGGATAAATCCAGCAACTACAGGCCAGTCAGTTTAACTTCTGTGGTGGGGAAATTTTTAGGAATGATAATCCGGAACGAAATTAACAGTCACTTGGACAAGTGTGGATTAATTAAGGAAAGCCAGCATGGAGTTATTAAAGGCAAATCGTGTTTAACTAACCTAATTGAGTTTTTTGATGAGGTAACAGAGAGGGTTGATGAGGGCAATGCGGTTGATGTGGTGTATGTGGACTTCATAAAGGCATTTGATAAAGTGCCACATAATAGGCTTGTCATCAAAGTTGGAGCCCGTGGAATAAAAGGGGCAGTGGCAGGAAACAGAGAGTAGTGGTGAACGGTTGTTTATCGGACTGGAGGAAGGTATACAGTGGTGTTCCCCAGGGGCTGGTACTAGGACCACTGCTTTTCTTGACATATATTAAGGACTTGGACTTGGGTGTACAGGGCACAATTTCCAAATTTGCAGATGACACAAAACTTGGAAGTGTAGTGAACAGTGAGAAGGATAGTGATAGACTTCAAGAGGACATAGACAGTCTGGTGGAATGGGCAGACATGTGGCAGATGAAATTTGACATAGAGAAGTGCGAAGTGATACATTTTGGTAGGAAGAACGAGGAGAGGCAATATAAACTAAAGGGTACAACTCTAAAGGGGGTGTAGGAACAGAGAGATTAGGGGGTTTATATGTGCACAAATCGCTGAAGGTGGCAGGGCAGGTTGAGAAAGCATACGGGATCCTGGGCTTTATAAATAGAGGCATAGAGTACAAAAGCAAGGAAGTTATGATGAACCTTTATAAATCACTGGTTCGGCCGCAACTGGAGTATTGAGTTCAATTCTGGGGCACCGCACTTTAGGAAGGATGTGAAGGCCTTAGAGAGGGTGCAGAAAAGATTTACTAGAATGATTCCAGGGATGAGGGACTTTAGTTACATGGATAGACTGGAGAAGCTGGGATTGTTCTCCTTAGAGCAGAGAAGGTTGAGAGGAGATTTGATAGCGGTATTTAAAATTATGAGGGGTCTAGACAGGGTAGACACAGAGAAACTGTTCCCATTGGCAGAAGCGTCGAGAACCAGAGGACACAGATTTAAGGTAATTGGCAAAAGAACCAAAGGCGACATGAGGAAAAACCTTTTTATGCAGCGAGTGGTTAGGATCTGGAATGCACTGATGGGGGAGGGGGGTTTGGTGGAGGCAGATTCAATCGTGGCCTTCAAAAGGGAATTGGATAAGTACTTGAAGGAAAAAAAATTGCAGGGCTACGGGGAAAGGGACCAGTTGGATTGTTCCTGTAGAGAGCCTGCACAGGCTCAACGGGCCAAATTGCCTCCTTCTGTGCTGTAACCATTCTATGATTCTACTTCACTGAAGTGTCAGCCTAGATTTTGTGCTGAAGTCTTTGGAGCAGGACTTTGAACCCACAACCTACTGATTCAGAGGCAAGACTCCTACCCACTGAGCCACGGCTGACAACATAATAGCCTTGCCTTACCTTGCTGTTCTTTCTTAAGTCAAGTAACTTTTTCTGGACCTCCCTCCAACTCTTCATAGTGGTTGATACCAAATTCACGTGGCCTGTGACATATTGCCATGCCCGTTGCCCTCAGAGCCTGTTTGCAGTTCACCGTCCTGTACCAAATGTGTTCTTCCCATTTCTCCACAATGCATTCAATGAAGAATGACACTCCCCGGCCTGTGCAATGGGCTTTGAATTTGCAATGGAGCCATCAGTTAGGAATATTCATACTCCGCAGCTGGATTTATGAATATTTCACAATTGACACCGATTAAGTTGCTGCTTCTGAAGTGTTAAATAATCATTATGGTCAGTGCACGGTGATAGGTCACATTTCCATCACTCTCTAACAAAATCCAATTGCGCTGTTATAAATCACCCACCATGTTGTGCCCAGGCCATAAAACAACAACAGCAACAACGTGCATTTATATAGCGCCTTTAATGTAGTAAAACATCCCAAGGTGCTTCACAGGAGGGTCATCAGACAAAAACTGACACCAAGCTACGTAAGGAGATATTAGGACAGGTGACCAAAAGCTTGTTCAAAAAGGCTTTAAGGAGCGTTTTAAAGGAGGAAAGAGAGATAGAGAGGCGGAAAGGTTTAGGGAGGGAATTCCAGAGTCCAGGGCCGAGGCAGCTGAAGGCACGACCACCATTGATGGAGTGATGAAAATCTGGGAGGCGCAAGAGGCAAGAATCGGAGGAGCGCAGAGATCTTGGAGGGTTACATCGAGTTACATTGAAACAGCAGCACAGAAACAGGCCATTCGGCCCAACTGGTCCACGCTGGCTTTTATGCTCCACATGAGCCTCCTCCCTCCCTGCTTCATCTCGCCCTAGCAGCATATCCTTCTATTCCTTTCTCCCTCATGTACTTATCTAGCTTCCCCTTAAATGCATCTATGCTATTTGCCTCAACTACTCCTTGTGATAGTGCATTCCACATTCTTACCACTCTTTGAGTAAAGAAGTTTCTCCTGAATTCCCTATTGGATTTATTCGCGACTATTTTATATTTATGACCCTAGTTTTGGACTCCTCTGCAAGTGGAAACATTTTCTCTGTGTTTACCCTATCAAACCCTGTAATTACCTTAAAGACCTCTATCAGGTCATCCCTCAGCCTTCTCTTTTCTAGAGAAAAGAGCCCCAGCCTGTTCAGCCTTTCCTGATAAGTATATCCTCTCAATTCTGGTATCATCCTTGTGAATCTTTTTTGCGCCTTCTCCAATGCCTCTAAATTCTTTTAATAAAATGGAGACTAGAACTGTGCACAATATTCCAAGTGTGGTTTAACCATCCCTGTGGAACACCACTTCCCACCTTTTGCCAGGCTGAGTAACTACCTTTAACCCCTACTCTCTGTTTTCTGTTTCCTAGCCAGCTTGCTATCTATTCTGCTACCTGTCCCCTCACTCCACATGCTCTGACCTTAGCCATGAGTCTACAATGCGGTACCTTATCGAAGGTCTTTTGAAAATCAAAATATGTCACATCTATTGCATTACCCTTGTCTACTCTTTCTGTTACTTCTTCGAAGCATTCAATCAGGTTGGCCAAGCATGACCTTCCCTTTTAAAATCCGTACTGACTATTCTTTATTATATTTTTGTTCTCTAGATGTCTTTCTATTACATCTTTGAGTAAAGATTCCATTATCTTTCCTAGGACTGGAGGAGGTTACAGAGATTACTAGAGCATTTAATCTCTGCTTCAAAGACCTTGTTTACTAGAATCACACCTCCATTCGTAAAAGGAGAGTATTTCCATTAGAGATAGTCCTAAACTCACCTTATTTTCTGGACAATATTCTGACTTAACAAAATGAACACAAAACATCAGTAAAACTGCCTGAGGACAGGAAATGATTACCCCATCGATTATATCCACCGCTATTGTAGCCTGTAAAGGACACTCAGAGGATTAACACTCCAGTTTTTAGAATTTTAATCTAAAACATGAAGCTATAAAAATAATCGCAGCACTAGACTTTGCTTTTGAAAGTGTAACTTTTTCCCAATCCTCTCCTGAAGGTACAGGCTCATTTTGGGCTATGGGCTCAGGTCTGGCTGACTTCCAATATCTTTCCTACGTGGTCATTATTCATGTGAGTGGATAAGTGAGTGTTGTCAGACAGTGAGAGGGCATCATAGCCAAGTCTGATGCTTTGCTCGGTCAATGCCCCCTCCCCCCACACACATATATATTCCAGAGGGGTCATAGTGTAGTGACCAGTAGCAGGAACAATGGTACAATTTTACCCTCCTCCAGCCCAGGGTCCTGGGACCAATTGTAGTGATCCTACGTCTGGCTAAGTGAAGTTAGCACACACACTGGAATGGACCCTGAAACAGTCTGGCTGATACAGCTCACACTGCCTTTGCCAGCAGGAGTGCTGAGAGTGTATTTTAGCACTGGAAAGGTCAGCGAGAAATAACAGAAAATAAAACGGTGCATTGAAAATCTCTAACCCAGCAGTCAGACACGCCAGCATCCAAAGCCAGGCTTCCATGAGAATTGGTGCCGTTCATCTCTCTGTTCTTGCTGTTCAGCTGTTAAGAGGGGGAAAAAAAGACAAGGTGTAAGTGTTTAGAAGGACCACGTGGAACATTAGTGCTAATCCCAGGGGGGCACAGCAGGGAAGCTGCCCTTGATGGTAGCACTAGGTTAAGACATTACATAGAATTTACAGCAAACAAACGGGCCATTTGGCCCAACTGGTCTATGCCAGTGTTTAAGCTCCACACAAGCCTCCTTCCACCCTACTTCATCTCACCCTATCAACATATCCTTCTATTCCTTTCTCCCTCATGCACTTAACTAGCTTCTCCTTAAATGCATCAATTGTAACCCCAATTCTCCAGCCACGGTCCCTGAGGTACCCCACGGGGAGTGCAGGACGAGCGCTATGATTTAATCCAATATATCAATAATTGGGGAAAGCATTTAGTGCCGCTAATGTCCTCAACACAGTTATAGAGAATACTGAAGATACCCAGCAAGTCGGTCAGCATTAGAAATGGGAAAAGATGATGGTTGAACTTCCATCACATTTTATGCACAGTTCTCTGGACCTTTTTAAAGAACATAGGAACATTAGACAGGTTCTAGACAGAGTAGATAGAGAGAAACTGTTCCCATTGGCGGAAGGGTCAAGAACCAGAGGAGATAGATTTAAGGTGATTGGCAAAAGAACCGAAGGTGACATGAGGAAAAACTTTTTCACACAGCGAGTGGTTAGGATCTGGAATGCACTGCCCGAGGGGGTGGTGGAGGCAGATTCAATCATGGCTTTCAAAAGCACTCAAAAGGAAAAAAAATTGCAGGGCTACGGGGATAAGGCGGGGAGTGGGACTAGCTGGATTGCTGTTGCACAGAGCTGGCATGGACTTGATGGGCCAAATGGCCTCCTTCCATGCTGTAATCTTTCTATGATTCCAAGATTAGGAACAGGAGTAGGCCATTCAGTCCCTCAGGCCTGCCCCGCCATTCAACTAGATCATGGCTGATTTGCACCTCAATTCCATTATTTCCCCGCCTTTGCTCCATTAACCCTTGATACCCTTACCTAACAAAAAATCTATCGATCTCAGTTTTGAAAGCTCCTTTAGCAATATATCTACTCCTCCTTTTCCTATTTTCTGTCCTTTCTAAAGAACTTATAGCCTGGAATGTGACGCTCCCATTCATGTCCAGCTAGTAGCCATGTCTCTAGTGGCTACTGCGTCATTCCCTTTGAGCTGAATCTGTTTCTCCAGTATAATAACCGCGAGGGGAGAATGTGCCAGAATTTCGAACACAGACAGACAAAAAGAATGTCTTGTTTCCATAGTTACAAACAAAACAGAAACAGTAATATTCAACGACATAAACAATTGGGTCTCCACCGAATATTACTGGGCAGAATTGTGTGGGCAGTGTTGCTGGGGGGCAGATTGGTCATTCGGGCATGTGCCCACCCACCATGTGATTTTTTTTTGTCCATTAAGGATGGAAAATCATGGGGTGGGGGGGGGCCCGCTTCATGAATTCCCACTGGGTGCTTGAAGCTTCAAATATTTGTGCTGCTTAAGGGACGGTAGATCGTGAGGCCGCGTGCATGAACTGCTGTTACTCGCTCTCAGCACAGAAGTCGCTGCCGGTTAATGAGCGGACAATTGTGGGAGGCTCGCACCCTAATTCCCAGCATGCTGCATTAGGGGTAGTCAAGGATAGACAAGGCCAATTGTAAACACTAAATACAGGACTGAACAGAACGCAGTTGTCAGTAACTTTCAATCTATTTCATATTATGCCTCATAACATGGAAAAATAATAAAAAGGATGGACCCTAACCCCGGTAAGATGCTATATTTACCTTACAGACTATTGATCCCTGAAACTAGCTAGCATCACCCTTTTCTCTTATGGTACGTGTGTGCATTCAGATCTCAGCCTGGGTACTCTCCATTCCTCACTGATGACCGTATATCATCAGCAGTCTGCACCTCTTAAAGGTGCTGGTGAACATTTTAAATGGGACATGCACAGTCCACCAGAAGGAGGGAAAGATGGCCGCAAGGATGGCAGGACTGGCGAGGGAGAGGGCCCCAAGCTTCTCGGATGATTCACTGGAAGCCCTGGTGGAAGGGGTGGACGAAAGGAGGGCCAACATGTACCCGCAGGGTGGCAGGAGACCCTCCAGACTCCAGCTCCACAGGCAATGGGAGGCTATGGCCCAGGAAGTGAACGCCAGGAGCATGGCACCACGCACGTGGGTGCAGTGCCGAAAGAAGTTCAACGATTTGACACGAGTGGTCAAGGTGAGTGAATACAATGTCAAGTGGCACATACTACCCACTACGCTCACAGCTCCATGCACGACATCCCCCGTAACCTACCCACCAACAAACACTGCCCATCCACACACAAAGCTGCACTTGGCATGCTGCATCTCACCCGCACATAGTACCACACTTGCAGATCACACAACTACCACTCAAAGGTCACACACACTGGCAGCTATTCGACCACAACAGGCACATCACCCACACACCTTGCTGGATATTCACTGACACACTGTCCTCTGTCTTGCAGGAGAAGGTGTAGCATAACAGGCGGCAGCAGGAGAGACCTGAGGGTGGACGGGCACGCCTACACATCCTCACCCCCCCTAGAGGAGAGAGTGCTTCGGATCATTGGGCGGGCCATTGCTGCAGCCGTGACAACATGCCGTGCTGGAGGTCCCGATGAAGGGGGTCTCTGCATATCTAATGCTCCTTCTCCTTTTCCACATCTCCCACCTCCCATAATCTTTTTTGACTCACGTACTGCAGATGCTGTCAGCACGCACTTCTTACTTGCTCCTCTCCCCACTCCACAACTCAACCTGTTTCCCTTTGTTATTGCAGATACCCAAGAACACGTGGCTCCATCTGAGGAGGGGGAGGAGGAGGAGGAGGAGGAGGAGGAGGAGGAGGACACTGAAGCCACACCGTCACTCGATCTGACACTTGCTTCCACCAGCTCAGAGACTGACACTGCGCGTCCTTTCGAGGTTAGGTTAGAGGTGGGATCTGCACATGGTGAGACACCGAGCACAAGTGCGCAGGAGCCGGGGCGGGGGGAATGGATACCACAGGTGCCAGCTCGCCGGAGGACGAGGTCACTCAATGGTTTTGCTTTAGAGGAGTCAGATGAGGACTTCGATGGGCCAGGCTACAGAGACGGCTGATGGGTGTACACCACCAAATGCTTGGGGCACTGGAAAGCCTGCCAGGAAGCCTGTGCACATTGAGAAGGGGCATGAAGGAGTCCAGCTCCAACTTGGCACAGGGCTTTGCGCAGAGCTTGGAGCCCATCCTTTCCAACATGGAATGGGTGGTCACCTCCATCAGCACACTTGTGGAACCCACCATGACGCAGTGTCTGATGGCCGATGTCGCAGCTTCCATTGCAGCACAAACCGATGTGATCAAAGGTCTGCAAGCTACGGTTACCGCTCAGACTGCTGCAATGGAAGCTCAGACTGCTGCAATGGAAGCTCAGACTGCTGCAATGGAAGCTCAGACTGCTGCTATCGTGGCTCTGGGGACCACAGTGGAATGGGGCTTTCAGGGCACCACAGCACTCCAGCAATCCGTTCTCCAGCCGATCACCAGGATTGCTGAGGCGCCGCCCCAGGAGAGTGGCAGTGGTGCCAGGGCAGGCGGACCTTCTGTCCTCTCTCAGGACGTGGACCCCCTCCACACCACCTGAGGAAGGGGGAAGCCTCCGAAAGCTTGTGGGATTAAAAATAAAATTGTTAGACTATAACTTGGTGTTGTAAAATTGTTTACAACTCTCTCAGGACGACAGCATTCCTACTCCCACCACTGCCACTCCGCCAGTGACCTTGTTGTTGCCTGTCGGCCAGCCAGGCCAGACTGCTGCAGAAGCCAGGCCCGCCAGGTCCAGAGCTGCTCGAGGTCGTCCTCCAAGGCCATTTGCATGTTCCTCCATTGATTGTCCTGTGGGAGCGGAAAGGTGGGGAGTGTAGGACTGGTGGTGAGTTGGGGGATGTTATTCCCATTATTGATAGTGGGCACGGATCAGGCGAGCACGCAGAGCCCTTGCAGACAAGGCGTATGGTCCCTGTTGCACCCTTGTGTCTTCCTCCACTTCCTCTTCCGGCTCCTCCCCCTCCTCCTCCTCCTCCTCCTCACAGTCTTCCTCTTCCTCCTCCTCCTCCTCAGCCTCTTCCTCCTCAGCCTCCTCCTCCTCCTCCACCTCTGGCTCAGGGTCTTCTCCGATCATTGGTGGCAAAGGCTGGTCCCTCATGATGGCGAGATTATGCAGCATGCAGCAGACCACCACGAATCTGCCCACCCACTCAGGGGAGTACTGCAGGGCTCCTCCAGACCGGTCCAGGCAGCGGAAGTGTTGTTTGAGGAGGCCTATGGTGAGCTCCATGACGATGCACGTGGCAGCATTGCTCTCATTATAGGCGTGCTGTACACGTGTGCGTGGGTTCCTGACCGGTGTCATGAGCCACGATGTGAGGGGATAGCCCTTGTCGCCCAGTTGCCAGCCTTTGACTTGCTGAGTCGGGTGAAAGATAGCTGGCACATTGGACTGCCGCATGACGACGGCGTTGTGACTGCTCCCAGGGTAGCGGGCATCGACCTCCATGATTCGATGCGTGTGGTCACACACCAGCTGCACGTTGAGGGAGTGGAAGTCCTTTCGGTTGACGAAGACGGCTGAGTTGATTTGCGGGGCACACAGGGCAATGTGTGTGCAGTCAATGGCACCCTGCACCATGGGGAAGGCAGCAATGTGGGCGAACCCCCGTGCTCACTCGTTCTGCTTGTCTCTATCAAGAGGGAAGGTGATGAACCTGTTCCTCATCTGATACAGTGTGTCTGTGACCTCCCTCATGCAGCAGTGCACTCCATACTGTGAGATGTTGCACATGTCGCCAGCAGAGGCCTGAAATGCTCCCGAGCCGTAGAAATTCAGCACCACGGTGACCTTCACAGCCACAGGCAAGGCTGTCCTCGCCCTGCTCTGAGGCTGCAGTTGTGGCCGCACCAGTTGACAGATCTCGGTCATGGCTTCCTTGGTGAACCTCAGGCGTCGGATGCAATCCTCCTCGGTCATGTTGAGGTACGAGAATTGGTCCCGGAAGACCCTCATCGGGTAGGGCCTCCTGCTCAGTGCCCTGCACCTCCTCGTCCTCCCTCTCCTCGCAGCTTGATCTGCTGGGCGTGGCCTCTCTGCATGCTCCCAGTCGTGCTCAATGCCCAGCGGGAGCCTAGCTGACCGCCCATGGTTGCCAGGAATGTTGTTCAACCACGGTTATAACTTTTCGAACCATAAGGCAGTACCTGCCAAACCACTCTCAAATGTAGGCTAGGAACTCTCAGTAAGAATAGGGAGCTTCAAAAAACACTTCCTACTCCTCCAGCAGCCAGAATCAATAATCCAGCAATTAACCTGCAACACCTGCATGGCCCCTTTAAATAGCGTTGATGGGGGTTCCTTCAGATGGTTGGGGTTAAGACAGTGTGTTGAGTTGAGCGTTAAGGTCCAAAATGGTGTCTATCGCTTTAAATCAGCGTTGCAGACTGATTGCACACATTTTCTCCCTACTTTACATGCTTCCAGCGTTTGGTATTTGCGCATGCGTTAACTCCTATACCAAGATGGCCATCTTGGATGTTTGAGATAGCGCCCAAGATATCCCACAGTCATTTGGTCAGCCTATTAATTTTGATACTAAAACTGAAAATATGCCAAAACGAATTAATTTGATCTCAAATGAAGCTTCTTTGGTGAGCATGAAGTGGCAGCTGCACATGTTCTGCTGGGGTGTTGCACAAGCTGTAATTCTCCCAACTATTTTCCATCTACTCCAGCAGGCCATTCCAGCTCAACTATGTCTGAACAGGCCAGGGCTGTTTTCTCTGGAAAAGAGAAGGCTGAGAGGTGACCTAATAGAGGTCTTTAAAATTATGAAGGGGTTCGATAGGGTAGACGTAGAGAAAATGTTTCCACTTGCGGGGAATCCAAGGGTCATAAATATAAGATAGTCACTAATAAATCCAACAAGGAATTCAGGAGAAACTTCTTTATCCAGAGAGTGGTGGGAATGTAGAACTCGCTACCACATGGAGTGGTTGAGGAGAATAGCATAGGTGTATTTAAGGGAGAAAGGATAGGCTGAGATGAAGTAGGGTGGGAAGAGGCTTGTGTGGAGCACAAACATCGGCATAGACCAGATGGGCTGAATGGCCTGTATCTGTGCTGTAATTTCAATGTAATATAATTCTATGTAAGTCACTTCCCTTCACATTAACAGACAGGAAATTAGATTATGCTAATATCTGTGTGGTGGACTTTATACACAATAGGATCTGTATTACTGAGCCTCGCGCAGTTGGTGGAAAAGTCATTGGGATGTATTTTTTGGTCGGTGAAGTACTGAACAGTTCATGCTCTCTCACAGCATTATTTTAGGGATGCACTAACCCATTTAACACCCACCTAAAAATAGCAAACAGAAGAAGGTAGTACGAGCCCATAAATCATTGAGGCATGAACTTCCTCAATCTTGTGTTGTGAGACCCTGAGTACATCTCGGTACCACGGCTAGATTAAGGCTAGCTTTGTCCCCATCCCTGGTAGCACTAAAGCGTCAGACAGCCTGCATTCAGGAGGCAAAGAAGGAAGGGAGGGAGGGATTTGCACTGATGTAGCACCTCATACAAGGGTAAAGTTTTAATCGTAGCATTCCTGATGCACAGTGTTGGGCACCAAGAGAGCGTATGATGAATTTGGGGCTGTGCCTCTTATGTGGGCCCTCCCATTCATTTGTTTTAAAGGCACCAGTAGCCTCTTGGAGTGCTGGAGCTGCACTGGATTGCCACCACTCCCCTAAAGACAAAAGGTTACCCCTCAGTGAGCAGCTGTGCAGTGCTTGTTGATATGTTCCCTTTCTCTTGTGCTGCATCATCTCTCTCATTGCCTGTCCAGTTAGCTTAATATCCCTTACAATTGCCTTCACACAGTGAGAGCCCCCTTGGTTTATAAAGTCTGTAACCAGGACCGACTCTTCCTCCTAACCACCCTGCTCGTTCGAGCTGGCATTTCCATCGTCAGGAAGAACAAAAGTGGCTTCTGTCACACTCCCAGACACTGTGGAAATGACTGGTAACACTGTATTGATTATTTTTATGGCAGTAATAAAAGGAGGTTGGAACTCCATGTCTAACACACGTGAAATCGATAGTTTCAATAATCAGACTGGTGAATGCTGGAGGCACCTGCTCCCAACTAATTGCCTCGGCTTTATTGTTTAGTGTGATACCCTGTCATGGTCATTGCACTGTTAACTCTTGGTTACAGCTCTAATAACTCATGGTCACTGCTCTGTTAACTCTTGGTCACTGCTCTGTTAACTCTTGGTCACCGCACAGTTAACTCTTGGTTACTGCTCTAATAACTCTTGGTCACTGCTCTGTTAACTCTTGGTCACCGCACAGTTAACTCTTGGTTACTGCTCTAATAACTCTTGGTCACTGCTCTGTTAACTCTTGGTTACTGCTCTCTTAACTCTTGGTTACTGCTCTCTTAACTCTTGGTTACTGCTCTCTTAACTCTTGGTCACTGCTCTGTTAACTCTTGGTTACTGCTCTCTTAACTCTTGGTTACTGCTCTCTTAACTCATGGTCACTGCTCTGTTAACTCTTGGTCACTGGTCTGTTAACTCTTGGTTACTGCTCTCTTAACTCTTGGTTACTGCTCTCTTAACTCTTGGTTACTGCTCTGTTAACTCATGGTCACTGCTCTCTTAACTCTTGGTCACTGCTCTGTTAACTCTTGGTTACTGCTCTCTTAACTCTTGGTTACTGCTCTGTTAACTCATGGTCACTGCTCTCTTAACTCTTGGTCACTGCTCTGTTAACTCTTGGTTACTGCTCTCTTAACTCTTGGTTACTGCTCTCTTAACTCTTGGTCACTGCTCTCTTAACTCTTGGTTACTGCTCTCTTAACTCTTGGTTACTGCTCTGTTAACTCATGGTCACTGCTCTCTTAACTCTTGGTCACTGCTCTGTTAACTCTTGGTTACTGCTCTCTTAACTCTTGGTTACTGCTCTCTTAACTCTTGGTTACTGCTCTGTTAACTCATGGTCACTGCTCTCTTAACTCTTGGTCACTGCTCTGTTAACTCTTGGTTACTGCTCTCTTAACTCTTGGTTACTGCTCTGTTAACTCATGGTCACTGCTCTCTTAACTCTTGGTCACTGCTCTGTTAACTCTTGGTTACTGCTCTCTTAACTCTTGGTTACTGCTCTCTTAACTCTTGGTCACTGCTCTGTTAACTCTTGGTTACTGCTCTCTTAACTCTTGGTCACTGGTCTGTTAACTCTTGGTCACTGGTCTGTTAACTCTTGGTCACTGCTCTAATAACTCATGGTCATTACACTGTTAACTCTTGGTCACTGCTCTAATAACTCATGGTCATTACACTGTTAACTCTTGGTTACTGCTCTCTTAACTCTTGGTTACTGCTCTCTTAACTCTTGGTCACTGCTCTGTTAACTCTTGGTTACTGCTCTCTTAACTCTTGGTTACTGCTCTCTTAACTCTTGGTCACTGGTCTGTTAACTCTTGGTCACTGGTCTAATAACTCATGGTCATTACACTGTTAACTCTTGGTCACTGCTCTAATAACTCATGGTCATTACACTGTTAACTCTTGGTCACTGGTCTGTTAACTCTTGGTCACTGGTCTGTTAACTCTTGGTCACTGCTCTAATAACTCATGGTCATTACACTGTTAACTCTTGGTCACTGCTCTAATAACTCATGGTCATTACACTGTTAACTCTTGGTCACTGGTCTGTTAACTCTTGGTCACTGGTCTGTTAACTCTTGGTCACTGGTCTGTTAACTTTGGTTACTGCTCTGTTAAGTCTTGGTCACTGCTCTGTTAAGTCTTGGTCACTGCTCTGTTAACTCTTGGTCACTGCTCTGTTAACTTTGGTTACTGCTCTGTTAACTCTTCGTCACTGGTCTGTTAACTTTGGTTACTGCTCTGTTAACTCTTGGTCACTGCTCTGTTAACTCTTGGAGCATAATTTTTACCTGGAGCTGGGAGCTTAGCGGCTGGGTAGATTTTTGCGTGGGAAGCCCGAAAGTAAAGTGAGCGGGTCAGAATCTGCGATCGCAACTTATTGAAGCCAATAATTTTTGCTTCTGGATTTTGCGTCTCCAAGCTGAGCAGCTGGTGTGCTGCGCACCCACATGATGCGATCTGAAGTTCACTATTTAAAGGGCCAATGCAAAAATGGATTTTGGAGGAGAATGGAGGAAAAGCACCAATGGATTTTAAGAGAGCAAAGGCAGCACCCAGGTTCCCGGATGCTTCACTTGAAGTACTGCTGGGTGGAGTGAGAGCCAGGAGAGAGGTCATTTAACCAAGTGATGGGAGAAAGAAAACTGGTTCTACCACCATGAAGGCGTGGCTGGATGTGGCAGAAGAGGTGAGCAGCAGGAGCATGGTGCCCAGGTATTGCCTGCAGTGCAGGAAGTGCTTTAATGACCTAACCAGGTCAGGAAAAGTGAGTACATTTGCCAGAAAGTTGGGTTGTCACCTGGTGCTCATGTGGCTCTGGTTGTATTGCTCTTGTGCCCCGTTGGTGGGGTCCCTCACAGGTGTCGTGAGCCATGTTTGCAGTGGGTAGCCCTTGTCTCCAACGAGCCAGCCATTAAGTCTGTCTCCTGTTTGGAAGAGGTCTGGAATGTTGGACTGGTGCAGAATGAACGCATCATGACAGCTGCCAGGGAATCTGGTGCACAGCTGTACAAATCACTTCCTGTGCACTGATGAAGTGATGGCCCTTTCAGTTTATAAAGACTCCTGGCTCTTGTGGTGGTCCAGGTATTGCCACATGTGTGCAATCGGTTGCGCCCTGCACCCGTGGGAAGCCAATAAGAGAGGCGAAACCCACTGCCCGCTCATTCTGGCTGATGTTGTTGTGGGAAAGTTCACGTAATCGGACACACTGGCAAACAACCCATCTGTCACCTGCCTTATACACTTATGTGCAGACGATTGACACATCCTGGAGGTGTCACTGTTGATGCCCTGGAAGGACCCAGAGGCAAAGAAATTGAGGGCAGTGGTTACTTTTACTGCGAAGGGCATTGCGTGGCCACCAGGTCCAGTGGGGAACACCTGTTTCTCAAGGAGGCTGCAGCTGTTTGCGACCACCTGCCGACACAATCTCAACCTGTGTAGGCACTGCTCCTCAGAGAGGTCCAGGAAGCTCCGCCTCTGCCTGTAGACCCTCTCACATGGGTAATGCCTCCTGAGACCTCGGCCCCTCAATTGGTCCCCTCCCTGCTCTTCTCCAGGTCCTTGTTGTGCACCTCTGCCTTGTGCGCCTACGGATCCCAACACAGCACGATGTGGCTATTGCGAACCCCAATCCTGATCTCGTCAGTTTGAGAGGCTCCAAAGTTTTCCGAAAGCTGTCTCAACACAGGAGCTCTCAGTCTCAACACAAGAACTCTCAGTCTCAACACAGGAACTCCCAGTCTCAACACAGGAACTCTCAGTCTCAACACAGGAACTCTCAGTCTCAACACAGGAACTCTCAGTCTCAACACAGGAACTCTCAGTCTCAACACAGGAACTCTCAGTCTCAACGCAGGAACTCCCAGTCTCAACACAAGAACTCTCAGTCTCAACACAGGAACTCTCAGTCTCAACACAGGAACTCCCAGTCTCAACACAGGAACTCTCAGTCTCAACACAGGAACTCTCAGTCTCAACACAGGAACTCTCAGTCTCAACACAGGAACTCTCAGTCTCAACACAGGAACTCTCAGTCTCAACACAGGAACTTTCAGTCTCAACACAAGAACTCTCAGTCTCAACACAGGAACTCTCAGTCTCAACACAGGAACTTTCAGTCTCAACACAGGAACTCTCAGTCTCAACACAGGAACTCTCAGTCTCAACACAGGAACTCTCAGTCTCAACACAGGAACTTTCAGTCTCAACACAGGAACTTTCAGTCTCAACACAGGAACTCTCAGTCTCAACACAGGAACTTTCAGTCTCAACACAGGAACTCCCAGTCTCAACACAGGAACTCTCAGTCTCAACACAGGAACTCTCAGTCTCAACACAGGAACTTTCAGTCTCAACACAGGAACTCTCAGTCTCAACACAGGAACTCTCAGTCTCAACACAGGAACTCTCAGTCTCAACACAAGAGCTCTCAGTCTCAACACAAGAACTCTCAGTCTCAACACAGGAACTCTCAGTCTCAACACAGGAACTCTCAGTCTCAACACAGGAACTCTCAGTCTCAACACAGGAACTCTCAGTCTCAACACAGGAACTCTCAGTCTCAACACAGGAACTCTCAGTCTCAACACAGGAACTCTCAGTCTCAACACAGGAACTCCCAGTCTCAACACAGGAACTCTCAGTCTCAACACAGGAACTCTCAGTCTCAACACAGGAACTTTCAGTCTCAACACAGGAACTCTCAGTCTCAACACAGGAACTCTCAGTCTCAACACAGGAACTCTCAGTCTCAACACAAGAGCTCTCAGTCTCAACACAAGAACTCTCAGTCTCAACACAGGAACTCTCAGTCTCAACACAGGAACTCTCAGTCTCAACACAGGAACTCTCAGTCTCAACACAGGAACTCTCAGTCTCAACACAGGAGCTCTCAGTCTCAACACAGGAACTCTCAGTCTCAACACAGGAACTCTCAGTCTCAACACAGGAACTCTCAGTCTCAACACAGGAGCTCTCAGTCTCAACACAGGAACTCTCAGTCTCAACACAGGAACTCTCAGTCTCAACACAGGAACTCTCAGTCTCAACACAGGAACTCTCAGTCTCAACACAGGAACTCTCAGTCTCAACACAGGAACTCTCAGTCTCAACACAGGAACTCTCAGTCTCAACACAGGAACTCTCAGTCTCAACACAGGAACTCTCAGTCTCAACACAGGAACTTTCAGTCAAACGTTTGCCTGATGGAACTGAGAGACCAGCTGCAATACCTGAGCTTTTATTCAGAAGGGGTAATCACAGGTTTATAAACTGCGGCTTAATCTCGCCTCCGGTTCACTGGCTGCCCGCGCAACCCCTGAGATTCAGCGGTGCGCACATTCAAACGCGCCCTCATTATACCCGGAAGTGGGCGCATTGGAGACGGGTTGCGGTCACAATCACAAAAATTGGTACTTTTCATCTCCCACTCCACTCCAACCCGCCCGTTCTTGGGGGTTAAAATTGCCCCCTTGGTCACTGCTCTGTTAACTCTTGGTTACTAGTCTGTTAACTCTTGGTCACTGCTCTGTTAACTCATGGTTACTGCTCTATTAGAATCATAGAATCATAGAAAATTTACGGCATAGAAGGAGGCCATTCAGCCCATCGTGTCTATGCCGGCCGAAAATGAGCCACCCAGCCTAATCCCACTTTCCAGCATTTGGTCCATAGCCTTGTAGGTTACAGCACTTCAGGCGCACATCCAGGTACTTTTTAAATGAGTTGAGGGTTTCTGCCTCTACCACCCTTTCAGCAGTAAGTTCCAGACCCCTATCACCCACTGGGTGAAAATTTTTTTCCTTATCTCCCCTCTAATCCTTCTACCAATCACTTTAAATCTATGCCTCCTGGTCACTGACCCCTCCGCTAAGGGAAATAGGTCCTTCCTATCCACTCTATCTAGGCCCCTCTTAATTTTATACACCCCAATTAAATCTCCCCTCAGCCTCCTCTGTTCCAAAGAGAACAACCCCAGCCTATCCAATCTTTTCTCATAGCTAAAATTCTCCAGTCCTGGCAACATTCTTGTAAATCTCCTCTGTACCCTCTCTAGTGCAATTACATCCTTCCTGTAATGTGGTGACCAGAACTGTACGCAGTACTCAAACTGTGGCCTAACTAGTGTTTTATACAGTTCCAGCATAACCTCCCTGCTCTTATATTCTATGCCTCGGCTAATAAAGAAAGTATCTCGTATCCCGTATGTTTCTTAACCTCTGTTCCTCTACACCTCTCAGTATCCTCCCATTTATTGTGTACTCCCTTGCCTTGTTTGCTCTCCCCAAATGCATTACCTCACATTTCTCCGGATTGAATTCCATTTGCTACTTTTCTGCCCACCTGACCAGTCCATTGATATCTTCCTGCAGTCTACAGCTTTCCTCCTCACTTTCAACCGTACGGCCAATTTTTGTATCATCTGCAAACTTCTTAATTATGCCCTCTACATTTAAATCCAAATCATTAATATGTACCACAAAAAGCAAAGGACCCAGTACTGAGCCCTGCGGAACCCTACTGGAAACAGCCTTCCTGTCACAAAAACACCCATTGACCATTACCCTTTGCTTCCTGCCACTGAGCCAATTTTGGATCCAAATTGCCACTTTCCCTTGGATCCCATGGGCTTGTACCTTTTGACCAGTCTGCCATGTGGGACCTTGTCAAAAGCCTTGCTAAAATCCATGTAGTCTACATCAAATGCACTACCCTCATCGACCCTCTTTGTTACCTCAAAAAATTCAATCAAGTCATTCAGACATGACCTTCCCTTAATAAATCCATGCTGACTGTCCTTGATTAATCAGTGCCTTTCTAAGTGACAGTTTATCCTGTCACTCAGTATTGATTCCAATAATTTGTCCACGACCGAGGTTAGACTGACTGGACTGCAATTACTCGCTCTATCCCTCGCTCCCTTTTTAAACAATTGGGCAACTAGCCCCTCAATCTGGCTGCCTGGTGCATGGGAAACCTGGAAACACAAATACTCACCTTCAATTAAGCTGCGATCACAGATTGCGACGCACTCAATTCGCTTCTGCGTTCCCCACGTGAATATCTACGGACGCGCTGGGTACCTGACTCCAAGTGAAAATCATGCCCAGAATATCCAATCTGGTTGACATTGGACAGGAGATTGGTCTGCCCTTTGTCCATGTCCTTGTCTCTAAACAGCTTGTTATCCAGTCCAGATTAGGTGGCCCAGCTCCTCAGGTTTCATTTATTCGTTCATGGGATGTGGGCATTGTATGCGAGGCCAGCATTTATTGCCCATCCCTAATTGCCCTCGAGAAGGTGGTGGCGAGCCGCCTTCTTGAACCGCTGCAGTCCGTGTGGTGAAGGTTCTCCCACAGTGCTGTTAGGAAGGGAGTTCCAGGATTTTAACCCAGCGACAATGAAGGAATGGCGATATATTTCCAAGTCAGGATGGTGTGTGACTTGGAGGGGAACGTGCAGGTGGTGTTGTTCCCATGTGCCTGCTGGCCTTGTCCTTCTAGGTGGTAGAGGTCGCGGATTTGGTAGGTGCTGTCGAAGAAGCCTTGGCGAGTTGCTGCAGTGCATCCCATGGATGGTACACACTGCAGCCACAGTGCGCCGGTGGTGAAGGGAGTGAATGTTTAGGGTGGTGGATGGGGTGCCAATCAAGCGGGCTGCTTTGTCCTGGAAGGTGTCGAGCTTCATGAGTGTTGTTGGAGCTGCACTCATCCAGGGAAGTGGAGAGTATTCCATCACACTCCTGACTTGTGCCTTGTAGATGGTGGAAAGGCTTTGGGGAGTCAGGAGGTGAGTCACTTGCCACAGAATACCCAGCCTCTGACCTGCTCTTGTAGCCACAGTATTTATGTGGCTGGTCCAGTTAAGTTTCTGGTCAATGGTGATCCTCGGGATGTTGATTGTGGGGGAATTCGGCGATGGTAATGCCGTTGAATGTCAAATGGAGGTGGTTAGACTCTCTCTTGTTGGAGATGGTCATTGCCTGGCACTTGTCTGGCACGAATGTTACTTGCCACTTATCAGCCCAAGCCTGGATGTTGTCCAGGTCTTGCTGCATACAGGCACGGACTGCTTCATTATCTGAGGGGTTGTGAATAGAACTGAACACTGTACAATCATCAGCGAACATCCCCATTTCTGACCTTATGATGGAGGGAATTCATCGATGAAGCAGCTGAAGATGGTTGGGCCTGGGACACTGCCCTGAGGAACTCCTGCAGCAATGCCCTGAGGCTGAGATGCTTGGCCTCCAACAACCACTGCCATCTTCCTTTGTGCTAGGTATGACTCCAGCCACTGGAGAGTTTTCCCCCTGATTCCCATTGCCTTCAATTTTACTCGGGCTCCATGGTGCCACACTCTGTCAAATGCTGCCTTGATGTCAAGGGCAGTCACTCTCACCTCATCTCTGGAATTCAGCTTTTTTGTCCATGATTGGATCAAGGCTGTAATGAGGTCTGGAGCCGAGTGGTCCTGGCAGAACCCAAACTGAGCATCGGTGAGCAGGTTATTGGTGAGTAAGTGCTGCTTGATAGCACTGTCGACAACACCTTCCATCACTTTGCTGATGATTGAGAGTAGACTGATGGGGCGGTAATTGGCCGGATTGGATTTGTCCTGCTTTTTGTGGACAGGACATACCTGGGCAATTTTCCATATTCTCGGGTAGATGCCAGTGTTGTTGCTGGCAGCTTGGTAGAGGCGCAGCTAGTTCTGGAGCACAAGTCTTCAGCACTACAGCCGGGATGTTGTCGGGGCCCTGTGATGGTGGGGATATCGGGAGGAGGCCGAGATGGATCATCCACTCGGCATTTCTGGCTGAAGATGGTTGCAAACGCTTCAGCCTTGTCTCTTGCACTCACATGCTGGACTCCACCATCATTGAGGATGGGGATGTTTGCAGAGCCTCCTCCTCCCATTAGTTGTTTAATTGTCCACCACCATTCACGACTAGATGTGGCAGGACTGCAGAGCTTTGATCTGATCCGTTGGTTGTGGAATCGCTTAGCTCTGTCTATAGCATGTTGCGTCCGCTGTTTAGCATGCATGTAGTCTGAGTTGTAGCTTCACCAGGTTGGCACCTCATTTTTAGGTACGCCTGGTGCTGCTCCTGGCATGCTCTTCTACACTCCTCATTGAACCAGGGCTGATCCCCTGGCTTGTTGGTAATGGTAGAGTGAGGAATATGCCGGGCCATGAGGTTACAGATTGTGCTGGAATACAATTCTGCTGCTGCTGATGGCCCACAGCGCCTCATGGATGCCCAGTTTTGAGCTGTTAGATCTGTTCTGAATCTATCCCATTTAGCACGGTGATAGTGCCACACAACACGTTGGGTGGTGTCTTCAGTGCGAGGACGGGACTTCGTTTCCGTGAGGACTGTGCGGTGGTCGCTCCTACCAATACTGTCATGGACAGATGCATCTGCGGCAGGTAGATTGGTGAGGATGAGGTCAAGTATGTTTTTCCCCCTCATGTTTCATGTTGGTTCGCTCACCACCTGCTGCAGGCCCAGTCTGGCAGCTATGTCCTTCAGGACTCGGCAAGCAGTGGTGCTGCCGAGCCACTCTTGGTGATGGACATTGAAGTTCCCCCACCCAGAATACATTCTATGCCCTTGCTACTTCCTCAACATGGAGGAGGACTCATTCATCAGCTGAGGGAGGACAGTATGGTGGTAATCAGCAGGAGGTCTCTCTTGCCCATGTTTGGCCTGATGCCATGAGATTTCACGGGGTGCAGAGTCAATGTTGAGGACTCCCAGGGCCATCCCCTGCCAGGGATGGTGATGGAAGAGTCTGGGACATTGGTTGTAAAGGTATGATTCTGTGAGTTATGGCTCTCTCTGTCAGGTTGTTGCTTGACTCGTCTGTGGGACAGCGCTCCCAAATTCGGCACAAGTCCCCAGATGTTCGTGAGGATCGACTGGGCTTGGTTTGCCTTTGTCGTGTCCCGAGTGCCTAGTGGTCTGATACTGGGTTTATTCTTATTATGAAGACTTTTTTTAAGCAAGATTTTACAACTGAGTGGCTTGCTAGGCCTTTTCAGAGGGCAATTACAAATCAAACCACATTGCTGTGGGTCTGGAGTCACATATAGGCAAGACCAGGTAAGGAATGTTGGTTTCCTTTCCTAAAGGGGATTCATGAACCAGATGGGTTTTTACAACAATCCAGTAGTTTCATGGCCACCATTATTGATACTGGTTTTTTTAATTCCAGATTTTATTTAATTAATTGAATTTAAATTCCCCAGCAAGGAAGGAGGCCGTTTGGGTTAGGGTTCACGAGTCTGTGCTGGTTCTCTGCAAGAGCAATTCAGCTAGTCCCACTCCCCTGCCCTATCCCCTTAGCCCTGCAAATTTTTAACTTTCAAGTACTTATCCAGTTCCATTTTGAAGGCCATGATTGAATCTGCCTCCACCACCCTCTCAGGCAGTGCATTCCAGATCATAACCACTCGCTGTGTAGAAGAGTTTTTCCTCATGTCGCCTTTGGTTCTTTTGCCAATCGCCTTAAATGTATGTCCTCTGGTTCTTGACCCTTTCCACCAATGGGAACAGTTTCACTCTATCTAAGATTGTGCTTGGCTGCAATACTTCTAATGTGGAGAGTGGCCACTTGGGCAAAGGGCTTCTTCGGAATCTTTGGACCCAGACGCACCATATTTCACAACTCAGAGGGCTGGAGCAAAGGGAAGAAAATTGGGATGAATATCTCTGGGAAGGAATGAATGTTGATGAATATACTTTTCCCCATTGTCGGCTGGGTTTTCAGTAGACCACACATTATGTCATGGACAGCCCCCTCCCATACTCTCCAGTCGGTCTCCAGGTGCACCACGCGTGCAGACAGAACAAAAGTTCCTTTACAGAAGTTAATAGAGAGAATTGGTTAATGAGCATTTGGAGAGTGAGGAATGTGACTGGTAGATATTTCAACTGTTATTTGCCTCACTACTTTTTGATTTTAGGTTCTCAACCAAGGTTTCAATGTGGAAAATATTGAAAGAGAAAGTAGAAGATTGTATTGTACTGGGTGAAACCCAACTTCCTGGGTTTTGGATCCTTCACAGAGGTGGAACAATTCAGTGTTAAACCATCAGTTTCTTGGATTAAATGTTAAATGCGAGGAAGTGATCTTCCAAAGGCTCTGTGAGAAACCCTTAAAATTCTGTATTAGGGTTTGTGTTTTTAGCTCTCCTGCTTAAAATAGGAGGGTTAATGGAATACAAGGTGTGATTAAAAATTAGAATGAAGAATTTGGAACATCAGTTCCCACGGATATCACCTGAAATACTGAAAATCAAGTATGAGTTGAGTCATTTTCTAAGGACCAAAAAATAATTCAATTCCATGTGGAAAAAGATTGTGTAAGATGTAAAACTGACTAGATTTGGGCCTAGAAATTTAATGAAATTGCCCTGTTTTACGGGCATAAAACGAGCGCAAAAGCATCCAATATGGTGGGCGCCGTGCACGGGCACATTCTGAGCCCGCCATATTGGTATAGGCGTCAAAAGATACGTCCGGGGCCCATGCCTGAAACCGGTATTGTGCCATTTTCATATTCAAATTGGGGGTCTAATGCCTGTTTGAGGCCCCTTTATAACACTGGACTACCCTGAACACAGCTGGCATTTTGCTGGCTGCGTTCAGGAAAACCAGGTCTACATGCAGCCGAACCAGCGATCCTTAAAGGGGCCGCTGCAGGCTCCTACCTTTGCTTTGTAAAAAAATACTTACCTGAATGTGGAGCCTATATACTGGGCCTCGGGTCTACCTGTTCCGGTGCAGGGGACCTTCACTGAGCCCAGTTCATGCTGGCAGGAACAGGTGTGCTCCCCATGGTGTGCTATCTGTGCCTACGATTTCTCTAGGCCGGAGGGAGGAGGTAGACAGTCAGTTTCTGTAACAGGAGCACACATTCATACCTCCTCCCCCTTCAGTCCCATACCTTAAAGAGAACAGGCGAATGATATAAAAGGACCTGGCATTAATAACTCAAATCTTTACGAAAAGTTATATTCGCTTATGATAACACTGGTGTTGGAATAACAGGAGAAAGGGTTTCTTTCTGTAATTAATCTCTCCTCAGCAAGCGGGAGCAGCTCTTGGAATCAGAATCCTTTTATTAAACAAAATTAAATTTGTGATTGATTCAGTGCGATTGAAAATAATTCAGGGAATGGTTATATCACGGATTTGTTTGAACAAATAATAGAGTAACTTTTCTTCATGAGCTGAAAATGTAATTTTGTTTTCAAACTTGAGCTCTACTTCCATCAATAAACCAAACATTAATTATGTTTAATATAGAAAAGGGATGAACACAATTTATATTTGCAGTGAAGGACAGTCTAACTAAGATTGATAGGAAAATTATGAGCAAGTTTTGGGCTATTAGACAACAGATGCTTGTTGAGAAGCAATTACATTAAGATCAAGTAGGTTTAATGTATGGTATACCCCGGGCATTGTTAAAGAATTTTCATATTTTGGACCTTCTCAGTCTTTGGTTTGTGGGGGGGTGTGCATTACATATTTGGAAGGGTTGCATTCATGTCTCTAGCCCTTGTGATGATGTGCAGGCTCATTTTCTTTTGTTTTCAAGAAGTGTGAGGTAAGGATATTTGTCATTGGACGTCCTCAGTGGGAACTATCTATCAATAATCTGGTATCCAAGGCCTTGGCCTCAATTCAAATATTGACGTTGATTGGCAGATGCAGGTTTGGAATCACAAAACTTCTTTGGGTAATGTGATCAGGGAAACACAGTGAAAATTCCAGGCCCTCCATCAACAGACTGAAGTTGACCTTGGTTCCAACCTCTGTGTGTTTTTTATGGCTGAGGGATGAACTGAAAACTTTGGACTACAGATCAAGAATATCCCAAGATTTAGTCAAAAAAGGTCCTTGTCCCCTCCAAAAGATAAATATGAAGTTGTAGTGTACTGTGTACAGTTCTGGGCACCTCACCTTAGATAGGATATATTGGCCTTGGAAGGAGTGCAGCGCAGATTCACCAGAACGTTACCAGGGCTCCGGGATTAGATTATGAGGAGAGATTACATAAAATAAGCTTGTATTCCCTGGAATATAGAAGGTTAAGGAGTGATTGATTGAGGATTTTAGGATTTTGAAAGGAACTGATAGGATGGATAGAAACTTTTTCCGCTGGTGGGACAAGGGGACATAACCTTAAAATCAGAGTCAGGACATTCAGGAGAGACGTTAGGAAACACTTCTTCAAGCAAAGGGTGATAGAAGTGTGGAACTCTCTCCCACAAAAAGCAGTAGATGCTAGCTCAATTAATAATTTTAATTCTAAGACTTATAGATTTAAGTTAGCCAAGGGTATTAAGGGATATGGAGCCAAGGCAGGTGGATGGAGTTAGGATACAGATCAGCCATGATCTCATTGAATGGTGGAATAGGCTCGAGGGGCTGAATGGCCTACTCCTGTTCCTATGTTACCATGTTACTGTGAAGGTTATGATAATGCCTTTGTTTACTTACAGCTTTTCAATGTTAGGATGAAGACTGAAAATCAACATTGGAAAAAGATAATTAGGCTGCTATATAAGTTGGGCTGACAGGAGAAGCCATGCATTAAAATGGTTACAGTCACAGGTCTCGTGGTAGGGCTGGGATTATTAAACCCCTCACTTCAGATCAATGAAATATTGAGCTGATCCCATTAATGAAATGCCTACGCACAGAAAGTTAGGAGAGGTAATAGTGGTGGTATAAATATTGGAATCATCTCTGAACTATACTGTGCTGCAGAATACTGAAACATTTACAGTTATGAAACAGATCATTGGCAGATTTAAAAGTTAGCAAAATGGGCAGGTACTGAGGAGAAAGCTTTGCAAAGTTACCTTTTCTTAGAGATTTGTGGAACTAATAGAATGGGAGAAAGGGTTTGAGAAGCATGATAAATAACGTGCTCTCTCGGCGATTTAGTGAGAAGTCTAGGTTGCCCAACACTGTTTGTGTTTGTCATCAGTTAAAGGATTATTACAGAGATTTGGGAAGGAAGATCTCTGCTCACTCTCGGCCCTTGGTTTGGAGAGTTGGAGAGAGTCCCATTTTTTTTTGCCCCAGAATATATCCTTTTATCAGGATACAAACTTTACAATTTGTGACATTATCTGAAGTTTGGGAGGATGATTCAGTATTGATCTAATGAAACAAACTTAGAACGTACTTGGCTTAATATACAGGGGTGACATCCAATATATGACTCCTCTTCACCTAACAATGTTTTTTATCCATGTATATTATACATTGAGTAGGATGGAGTTTTAAAATACACTTGGGACCTTATGTCCCATTCTCCAGTGTTGATGGGAAGTGGAGCTGGAGGAGTTGGGAGGGGCCAATGGGAAACAAGCTGAACTTGTTTAATATGTAAGGAGTCGCACAACACCAGGTTATAGTCAAATAAAGCTGTTGGACTATAACCTGGTGTTGTGCGACTCCTTACATTTGTCCTCCCCAGTCCATCACCGGCATCTCCACATCTTGTTTAATATGAGCTGTAAGGTCAGCAATGCACACGCGTAAAGCCTGAAAGGTTTCTTATGCATCTCAGAGGGAGAAGACATTTCTGTTTTCTTATTACAGAGCCAGATGCTTGGCCTTCCACATGGGCAAACTACATTGCGTTCGACAGGTCTTTTATTATTTTTTAAGCACATAAGGTTCTCTCTCTCTCTGGTATGGGAGTCAGATGGGTGTGGCTAAAACAATTGGTTTAGACAGACACCCAGGTGGTTTCATTGAGGCCAGGCCAACAATGTCAGCTATAATATTAAATGGACTGTCACATTCAGAAAATAGATAGTTTCTCAGGAATGAAAAGTCACAGATATAAGATAAAATCTCCATCTGTGGCATGTTTTACATAAACTAAAGCAAGTGAACTACATTACGGCTCCCAGTTTTAACCAGCAGATTTTCTTTCAATTTCAAATGCAGCTTTAGTTTCTTCCAAGCCCCCTTCATGGTTAAAACTATAAAATACGATGTTTTGAACAAAAGCTGACAAATTGCCGGTATAGAAACGGTTACACCAGTGCCAAATATTCTACCGTTGATCAATAATGATGGCAGTGGTCACGTTTCCCACAGACTCACTGAAACAATCTAAATTTACTAAAGGTAGCCCATGAAATGCCTCCTGCAGACATCAAGGGGCAAGTGTAAAAGGACTTTCATTAATAGTATTGCCACGTTGTTAACTGACTTAACCTGGAAGATGGAGACCCTTGATGCACATGACTGACTGACTTGAAGGTCCATTCTAAGAAACAACTGAAGAAAGTACAAGGTCACCAAAATCCCAGTCGTCCAGCACACTTATTCCTTCCACAGCGGAGTCACTTAGAAGAAGCAATAAGTCAGCAGTGTGATGTCACACACAATCCACCAGTACTAGTGGACAGTAACATGCCTGCTCTCCTCCAATTCTGGCCTCTTGCGCATCCCCGATTTTCATCGCTCCACCATTGGCGGCCTTGCCTTCAGCTGCCTAGGCCCTAATCTCTGGAATTCCCTCCCTAAACCTCTCCACCTCTCTCTCCTTCTTTAAGATGCCCTTTAATACCTACCCCTGTGACCTCACCTGTGGCTCGGTGTCAAATTTTTGTTTAATAACGCTCCTGTGTAGAGCCTTGGGACATTTTACTACGTTAAAGATGCTATATAAATGCAAGTTATTGCAATTGTTGATACTTTATCTCACCAAATGCTACGTCCACTGTTATGTTTTTGGGCCTTTTTGCCATTCTTACTCTGAGTATTTCAGCTTCCATATTTTAGACTACTCTCTAGACTGCTTCCATATTTTAGACTACTCTCTAGACTGCTTCCATATTTTAGACTACTCTCTAGACTGCTTCCATATTTTAGACTACTCTCTAGACTATTTCCATATTTTAGACTACTCTCTAGACTATTTCCATATTTTAGACTACTCTCTAGACTGCTTCCATATTTTAGACTACTCTCTAGACTATTTCCATATTTTAGACTACTCTCTAGACTATTTCCATATTTTAGACTACTCTCTAGACTATTTCCATATTTTAGACTACTCTCTAGACTATTTCCATATTTTAGACTACTCTCTAGACTATTTCCATATTTTAGACTACTCTCTAGACTATTTCCATATTTTAGACTACTCTCTAGACTATTTCCATATTTTAGACTACTCTCTAGACTATTTCCATATTTTAGACTACTCTCTAGACTATTTCCATATTTTAGACTACTCTCTAGACTATTTCCATATTTTAGACTACTCTCTAGACTATTTCCATATTTTAGACTACTCTCTAGACTACTTCCTTAGGCTCCCTATGGTCTTGAGAGTATTTTCTCTGGCTTGGATACCTTGGTAAGTTTTAATTGGATTCCCAGGACAATGAACAGAAAACCTTTCTTTGGAATTGTTTTAGCTACTGGATCTAGGATTGTCCTCCTTGTCGAAAGTGGCAAGAGTCACACCAGACCTTATTAGAGGCTATAACTGCCAAACGGATTTACTGAACAATAGATCGACAAGCAAATACATTTTATATCAGATGCTGGACTGCACTAGCTCCTCAAATAGGGAATATAATAAATGGTTTGTGATCTCTATGCTAAAGTATAATTTTAGTTGTTCTTTTCTTCTGGTAATCTTACCAATTACAGGACCTACCTCATCTCTTGAAAAGTCCTAGACCAACAATCTCTCAGATTTCAACAGCCAAACTAATTAAATACTGCCGCCCCCCCCCGCCTTTGTGGATTTGAACAGTGATCATCCAAATTCAAAAGGGACTGCCGGTCATGCACTGAATAAATCACACACTGTATTTTTGATTGAATTGTGTCCCTCCTATTCAAGTCAACAGCCTCAGAGACAACTAAACAGCAATCCTTACAACATTTGCACTGAGTTAAGTTGCGGCCATGACTCTGAATGCAGCTGGTTTTAAACACCTTCTGCACTGTGGCTGAATTGAAGAAATTCTGACAGACACCTCACTGCACAGTGCAGGATCCCCTCAGCGCTGAGATACTCACTGGACTCTGCGCTCAAGACCTGGAGTGCCTCTCGAGTCCACAACCTCCTGTCGAGGAGGTAAGAGTATTACCAGTGTGAGCCAAACTGACGATAACAACTGGGCCCGTTTCTTTCAGTATCAGCAAGGCGTGTATCTTGTGTCTGTTATGTGATGTGCTGCTTCAGTCAATGTCCCTTGCTGTGCTGCAGCTCTCAGATTACCTTTGAACAACACCTCAGCAGATTTACCAACACATGCTAAAAAATACAATTGGTGCTGTTTTTATATGGCGGAACAGGCTTGAGGGGCTGAATGGCCTACTCCTGTTCCTATATACGCTTATAAGTTAAAGATAGCACAAATGCAAGATAAATTTTAAAAATTCTCCTTCCTGTGGAGTGCTGCTGGCAATTATACTGAGCTTTAAAAAGTACTGATGCTAAACGTTCATGCTGGGATCGCTCAAAGTATTGTGTACACAAGACTCAATAAAAAATACTAATAACCTTTGGACAGAATTAAAAATCTGCCAACGACTCTTCCAGCTTGAGTTTGAACGGCCCTGGTGTGGTATTGCAAGGCACCTAAAAAGTAAATGGCACCGGGTTCTAATCTGTTAGCAGTTGGAGAGCCATAAAAGTAATTTGCGTTTCCCAAAGAAAGTGAAACTCTGAATATCTGGGTAGATTTTACAATTTGGTGCTTCCGGTGCAGACTCTGCACAACAGGAGCACAAGTCAGGAGTCTGGACACTGGACACAGAGGTCAGCCCGTCTGGTTCTTTGGCTGCCTGATTATCCATCACTAAAATTGACCTCCGCACCTGAATTTCCGACACGCATTCCATCTCGCAAAGCTCTATCTCAGGAGCGTTGAATCTTAATGTTGACCCCATAATTCGACTGGATAATGTTTATTTGCTGTGTATACACAACAGAATCATACATCACAAAAGGAGGCCATTCGGCCCATCGTGCCTGTGCTGGCTCTATGAAAGAGCTATCCAATTAGTCTCACTCCCCTGCCCTTTCCCCACAGCCCTGCAAATATCTCCTTTTCAAGTGTTTCTCCAATTCCTTTTCGAAAGTTACTATTGAATCTACTTCCACCGCCCTTTCAGGCCGTGCATTCCAGATCAGAACAATAGTTCCTAAATTACAGCAGTGACTACACTTCAAAAGCACTTCATTGGCTGTAAAGCACTTTTGGGGGTTCTGAAATCACGAAAGGCGCTATATAAATATACACGTTCTTTCTTTACTAAATGAGACAGCAATTCCTTCACTTTCACATATTTAAAATGACCCTGTTAACCGTAAAAACCACTGCAGAAAGATTATTTGGACTTCTTTCCGGTTATAGAGTGGAATTACAGGGATCTTGCACTGGGGGTAATATTGATTTTGTGCAGTCGTGTGAAGTGAATCATGGTGAATCGGCAGCCAGTCTTACCTCTCTCCCTATTTTTATTTCCATTTGACTTCAGTGGAAATAAAAATCAGGAGATGTAAAACGAGCTGTCGGTTCATTATTAGCGGATTTACACTATCGCACCAAGTCAAAAATACTCCCACTGCATGGCACACAAGCTCTACTTAGTGTTCCCCACCAAATTTGATTTTGTTGACTGTACATGATGGTTAGGATTTGCTGTTTCAATGCTCCTAGTGTAATTTGGGAGCTCATATCTGGAAATTCCTCAACCCCTGCCTGCGATTTTCCGCCTAGCCAAAGTAATGGTTGGAAAATCACGAGCAGGGGGTGTTGAATTTCTGGATATGCATGGAGAGTGCAGGAGTGAAAAATCTGGCTGATATTTTATGGATATATGGTAAGGACAGGGTAATCCTTTTTGCTGTATGATACCTGAAATTTCTCTTATCTGCACAGTCACATTGAGAGAGTGCTGTTGATGTCAAGCTTATGTACTCTTGCTGGCATTGGCACTCTTTAATATAAAGGAACGTGATCTCCTGGCTCCCAGTATCATCAGAGAGCCACGGAGCGACCCCTGTCAATGGCCAGGCTCGTCCAACATGGCTCACCGATTTTTTTATCGCTAAACTCTTGTGAAATTATCTCAATAAGAACATCTCTGGTGTGTTCTGCCATAGTTGATTTACTGTTGCCTGCTATTGTTCTTTTTGATTTTATTACAACATTCGTCTAGCTTTGAAAATTGTGATCGTGCACTGAGTGCAAATCCAAGGCAAAATGAAAACACGGCCTCCAGCGACCTTTAATTGGAAGTGGCAGCAGCAGCTAAAGTATCAGAGGGGCTGGGGGGGGGGAGCGCTGTACAGAGGCTGCAGGATTCCACTTAGTGCCATTCACCTGACTCTACCAGTTAAATATTAAACCACTTAACATGACCCAGCAGTACCACTACTAATATTCCTTAGGCAGCTCTACTAGCCTATAGTGTGCTGTAACCTTTCTATGATTCTATAGCAGGCATGTTAACAAACTGGGACCTTAGTTCATTTTTGGAAGCTAAAATATTTGTTAATATTCCTAATGTACAATATTAAATACTCTACTCGCTTTAGTTGAGATTGACAAGTTGTTTCACACTCTATAATCCCAGCAAGACAGAATTCTATACCCTTCAATTTTAGTGGGTTGCTCTAGTGTGGATGTAATGGATGCTGCTTTGCCAGTTAATCCTTTAAAAGTGCAATGATGGTGATAGAGGAACTTACCTTTTCTTTAAGGACTGTAAGTAATGCCTGTACTTGTGATTTTTCCTCCTTCATTTTCTCTAGTTCCAATTCCTTATTTCTGTGTTGTTCCTGCAGTGCTAGCAGTTGCTGTTTAGAAACAACGCTGTTATTAGTCAAAGGGCCAAGTGACTGTTGTACAATTATTAAACTCTTCGAGGGCTGAAATTGGACGTGGGCGGGGATGCAAAACAGACGGTATCGCACCGGGCGCCTGTTATAACTTCTACCCGATAATATCGGCCGTCAGGCACAACGGACGGCAAAAGTGATCCCACCTGTTTCCTGTCCCCTGGTCAAGTCCAATTTCAGCAATGGCCATGATGAACATTTTTGAATGTGGAGTAAAATATGAAAGCTCCATAATATTAAAATGCATAGGAGTTTTATTCCAAACTATAAACTCTTTAAATAAAAACTGAGCTCCAATTTCCAGCACCAGGACCATAGCTACTTCCATCTGGAAACTCTATATGAACAGGAACATACATCAGCTAAAATGTCAAATTATCATTATGCTTAAGCAACACCGCCGTAATTATCATGTTGAACACACTGTATTATCAGTGTAGCCCAGATATTTATAAGCAATAGCATTTTTACAAACTGTGAGTGTTCAGTTCATAAATGAGTCACAGTAATGAGTTGCTGTCATTAACCTTAATAGAAACCATGAAGTGACTGTGGTCAAAGAAGCGGAAATATTTTATCAACAGATTGAGAAAGTGTCTCAGTTTTAGTTACATAACCTGTGTACAATGCGTAATCGCCAAAGTCGAGATTAGCATTGATGGAATACTTATTGCCTTCTGGGCCTCTGCGCACAATCCCATGGCCTTCATGAACTGGACCGTGTTCTGCTCCATCCATGGCCAGGTGGTCAATGACCAGCAATACAGGATCATGCAGATCAATGCTTGCTTTCCCCTGGCAGCAGTCATGATGCCTTCATCTTGAGACAATTTCTGCACCTGGGCTATTTGATGGGGAAGGTACACAGCAAGGTTGACTTTGAGGAGACCTGGCTTGTGAGGCAATTGAGACCATCACAAATAGCAGCAGGGTGAAGGTACATCAAGACACGCGAAGCCATCCGGATCATTATGACACATACTATAGGCCCCTTGATGACTGACTAGATCAGGGGTGCCAGGGTCTTTAAGATTATTATAGATGCTGCACGCTCCACACTTGTGCAGGTCACGAACACCTTCACAGTTACTACCAGATCGTGCCAGGTGGTTGCTCAGTTCACATCTTTCTTTCAGGTGCAGACGCGGTGAGGACTGTAATCACTGTGCTCTGCAGCTGAAGAGGGCGTTAGCTGGTCCTCCAGCCAGCAGGTGGCCTGCTCCTCCTCTGCACCACCATTTGTTCCTTGCTCGCTCATGCTCCGCCTAGCTAGGGTTGCCAACTCTCCAGGGTTGCCCTGGATTCTCCAAGAATTGACGACTAATCTCCAGGTCACTGCTGTGGGCAGCGCGGGAGAAAAATCATAGGGGCAAACTGAAATTCTACGGGTACAATGCAGACACGTCCCCTCAAAGAAAAAGGGTGGCACTGCCAAATTCAGAGCACCCTGGTTGTCTAGAAGTATACGGGGCAAGATAAAGCAGAAAAAGAAAGCTTATGACTGTCGCAGAAAACTAAATACTGCAGAAAGCCTAGAGGAGTATAGAAAGTGCAGGGATCACGTTAAAAAGGAAATAAGGAAAGCAAAGAGAGGGCATGAAAAAATGTTAGCTAGTAAGATTAAAGAAAACCCAAAGATGTTTTATCAGTACATTAAGAACAAGAGGATAGCTAAGGAAAAGGTGGGACCTATCAGGGATGATAAGGGTAACTTGTGTGTAGAAGCAGAGGATGTGGGTAGGGTTTTAAATTAACATTTTGTCTCCGTATTCACAAAGGAAAGGGATGATCCGGACGTAGTAGTTAAAGAGGAGAGGTGTGAAATATTGGATAATGTAAACATAATGAGAGAGGAAGTACTAAAGCGACTGGAATCCTTGAAAGTTGATAAGTCACCAGGGCCGGATGGATTGTTTCCTAGGCTATTGAAGGAAGCCAGGGAGGAAATAGCGGATGCTCATTAGATACAGGGTGGGTACCGGAGGACTGGAAGACGGCAAACGTAGTACCATTGTTTAAAAAGGGTACAAAGGTAAGGTCGAACAATTATAGGCCGGTCAGTCTTACCTCGGTGGTGGGCAAACTATTAGAATCAATACTGAGAGATAGGATAAACAGTCACTTGGAAAGGCATGGTTTAATCAGGGATAGTCAGCATGGATTTGTTCAGGGAAGGTCATGCCTTACAAATCTGATTGAATTCTTTGAGGAAATGACAAGGAGGATTGATGAGGGTAGTGCAGTGGATGTTGTCTACATGGATTTTAGTAAGGCATTTGACAAGGTCCCACATGGCAGACTGGTCAGAAAGGTAAAAGCCCATGGGATACAGGGAAATGTGGCGAATTGGATCCAAAATTGGCTCAGTAACAGGAAACAAAGGATAAGTCGATGGATGTTTTTGCAAATGGAAATCCGTTTCCAGTATTGTGCCACAGGGCACAGTATTGGGTCTCTTGCTGTTTGTGGTATATATTAATGATTTGGACATGATTATAGGGGGCATGATTGGCAAATTTGCAGATGACACAAAAATTGGCCGTGTAGTTGATAGTGAAGAGGATAGCTGTAGACTCCAAGAAGATATCAATGGGTTGGTGGAGTGGGCAGAAAAGTGGCAAATGGAGTTCCAACTGGAGAAGTGTGAGGCAATGCAGTTAGGGAGGGCAAACAGTAAAAGGGAATAGCAGTAAATGGGAATATATTGAGAGGGGTAGAGGAAGTGACAGACCTTGGAGTGCATGTGCACAGGTCCCTGAAGGTGGCAGTACAGGTAGATAAGGTTGTAAAGAAGGCATACGGAATGCTCTCCGTTATTAGCCGAGGTTTAGAATACAAAAGCAAGGATGTAATGATGGAACTGTATAAAATGCTGGTAAGGCCACAGCTGGAGTATTGTGCGCAGTTCTGGTCACCACATTACAGGAAGGATGTAATTGCTCTGGAGAGAGTGCAGAGAAGATTTACAAGAATGTTGCCAGGGCTTGAAAATTGCAGCTACGAGGAGAGATTGGATAGGCTGGGGTTGTTTTCCTTGGAGCGGAGGAGGCTGAGGGGAGACTTGATTGAGTTGTACAAAATTATGAGGGGCCCAGATAGAGTAGACAGGAAGTACCTGTTTCCCCTAGCGGAGAGTTCAAGAGCTAGAGATTTAAGCTGATTGGCGGAAGGATTAGAGGGGACAATAGGAAAAACCTTTTTACCCAGAGGGTGGTGGGTGTATGGAATTCGCTGCCCGAATTGGTGGTAGAGGCAGGGACCCTCAACTCTTTTAAAAAGTACCTGGACCTGCACCTGAAGTGCTGTAAGCTGCAGGACTACGCACTGGGTGCTGGAAGGTGGGATTAGAATGGGCACCTGGTTGTTCTTTGAGCCGGCGCGGAGACGATGGGCCGAATGGCCCCCTTCTGTGCTGTATATTTTCTATGGTTCTATGGCATTTTAAAAAAATTGTGTTTTTCAAAAAATTTTCTTTGAACACTTTTGTTTATTAGTTATAAAAATATTGGACATGGGAAAAAGGCTGTTTCACTGACAGTCAAGAATCATCCAATCCGATAACTAAGAGTCTATTCGCTTTCCAATTCGTGGAGGACGGTGGTGCACTGCAAGGATGGACATGTTGGGCGACCAATGGCAGGAGTGTGGGGGCGGGGCGGTTGGAGACAGGAGGTCATGTGATGAGACCTCCAGGAATACGTCCAACCAGAGTTGGTAACCCTGCGCATAACACATGCCCAAACCGACTGTCTAAATCCCTGGGGTAGATGTACCTGAGCTAATGCCTGCTCCAAGGAATTCCCCGGCCCACGTATATACAGCTAATTCATTATTATAAAGCAATACACTTTGCCATCCAGGTTTTTTTTAAATTAAGGTGACCCTGACACACTTTAGTCTTTTATTTTAAGCAACCTGTATTCAGCTGTGCTATAGTCAACCATGATATTGTGGTGTAAAGAGAATTGTACTTAGCCCCTGAATTAATTTCACATTTGAGGGTACTGTACATGACCCATCTTTTGGTGCTTGTGAGGTTCTTGATCCCCCCTCTCGGCAGAGTACATTCTCCATATTTTAAAGCACTGATTACCTGCTGTTTATTCACTTACTTGTTGCATGCCTTGCATTGCCTGCTGTTGAAACTGGAGCTGCTGATCCTTGGTGTGGTTTTCGTCCGTGCGGTAGAACTTTCCCTGTTCCTGTTTAAGCAGCTCCACTTCATTTCTGTAGGCATCCAGCTGCCACCTCAGGCTGTCATTCTCCTCCTTCAATGCATGTGCTTGGGCAGCTAGAGCTAAAGCAGGGGAGGAAATTAAAACTATTAACCGTCTTGACCATTCTTAGCCTTGGATGCTTACAACATGCGTCCAGTCCGAATCCCTGCTCCAATATTTCAGGAGTCCAATACTGAGACTGTAAGGAAAGGGTTCATTCTTTCTACTGACTGATAGCTTTTGCCTGTTAAGTGTGTTTCAATGTTCAGTGGGAATTAAAAGTTACCACATAGAGACTTTAGCTGATAAGCATTCAGCTACAAGCTTTCCTTGTCTGAGCCCCATAGATATCTCAGCTATCTTCCTAAGGATTAACTTCTCCAAGGACACATCTGCGCAAGGCAAGTGATAACTCGCCTCTGGGAGAGTACTGGGTCCCTGTAATTGTCTCCAGTTGAATGATTTGATTGACAGCTCAGTAAAAGCAAAGCCATGATATAGCGAATGGGAATTATTCTTGTTAAAACTGAAGTCCAGCTAATTGATGAGGTAATACTTTGAAGCATGCGGATCCTCGTGTAGACAGAGTGAAAAAAATCTATTAAGAACACATACTTCAGAATTCGACCTGGCTTGGCCTGCTGATCCCCTCGAGCTCGGGAACTGTAACGTGTGAATTCTTTGGTGAGGTACTATTATGTGTACGTGTAATTGTTATTAATAATAGTTATCATTGTATCTTTAATTCCTGATTGCCAATAAATACCTTTCAACTCTATTATCTTGAGGAATTACTTATAAACTTCTAAGTAAGGACATCCATTCCCTAACAAGACCATTGATATCATATACACGTGTTAATATTATTCAGTTAACAGGTATTCTATTGAACAGGGGGTACATGGGTAGATCGAGCAATGATGCTATTCTGTGCTTTTGTTGCTCTTCAGCTAATACAAACAGGCCAATAAAACTACCCCATAATACCATATGTAACAACAATACGGGGCGTATTTACTGACCTGTGCTATTCCCATATGAATCCTTGGTGTACTCATTCTCAATCCCTCTCCAATGTACCATTAACTTGTTCCTTTCTAATTAGATAATCATTTGGTTTTAAAAAGCACACTGAGGGATATAGTACGTGCTCATCCTGGCACTGGTTGGAAGATATACCCCTATATCTAATAAAGTCCAGAAGAGAATTTGTATGTAAATCTATTAAACAGCCATGTCCATGAAGTGTAAGTCTGTAGTATGAGTGTTGACCTGAACTTGTACATTGTTTATGATAGAGAGAACTTGCATTTATAAAGCATCTTCACACATCCTCAGGCTGTCCCAAAGTATTTCACATCAACTAGATTACTTTTGAAGTACACTGTTGAACACACACTGTTGTTATGTACTAAACACAACACTTAGCTAACACAACATGATCCCACAAACAGCAGATGAACGCCTGGTCGATTAAACTATTTTCTTAGTGGTGTTGGTTGAGGGAGGAATGTTGGCCAAGAAAGTCTGTAGAACACGCTGCTCTTTTTGGGATCTTTTATATCCACCTGAACAGGAACATGAGACTTCGATTTGGCATCTCATCCAAATAGCTGGCACCTCCGACAATACAGCACTCCCTCAGTACTGACCTGGGCCTAAGTTACGTGCTCAGGTCCTGGTGCACCTTCTGTCTCATAGGTGAGATTGCTAACTGAGCCAAGCTGGCACCATGTCATACTTTCACCAACAGAAGCCCATACCTATCTGGGTAAGGTAGTGTAGTGCTTATGCTACTCAACTAGTAATCCAGAGGCCTGGATTAATAATCCAGAGAACAACATGTTCAAATCGCACCATGGCAGTTTGAGAATTTAAATTCAATTTAAAGAATCTGGAAATAATAAACTGGTATCAATTATCATACTAACCCAACAGGTTCACTAATGTCCTTTAGGGAAGGAAACCCGCTGTCCTTACGTGGTCTGGCCTTTTTGCGACTCCAGTCCCACACCAATGTGGTTGACTTCTAATTGCCTTCTGAAGTGGCCGAGTAAGACACTCAGTCAGGGCAACGAGGGATGGTCAATAAATGCCAGCCTTGCCAGTGATGCCCAAATCCCAAGATTGAATATTAAAAAAAATGTTTTAACTAAACACACAGAGACATTGGGAGAGCTGTCCCACAGACCAGTCAAGCAACAGCCTGACATAGCCATACTCACAGAATCATACCTTTCAGCCAACGTCCCAGACTCTTCCATCACCATCCCTGGGTATGTCCTGTCCCACCGGCAGGACAGACCCACCAGAGGTGGCGGTACAGTGATATACAGTCAGGAGGGAGTGGCCCTGGGAGTCCTCAACATTGACTCCGGGCCCCATGAAATCTCCTGGCATCAGGTCAAACATGGGCAAAGAAACCTCCTGCTGATTACCACCTACCGCCCTCCCTCAGCTAATGAATCAGTCCTCCTCCATGTTGAGCACCACTTGGAGGAAGCACTGAGGGTAGCAAGGGCACAGAATGTACTCTGGGTGGGGGACTTCAATGTCCATCACCAAGAGTGGCTCGGTAGCATCACGACTGATCGAGCTGGCCGAGTCCTGAAGGACACAGCTGCCAGACTGGACCTGCGGCAGGTGGTGAGCGAACCCAACACGAGGGAAAAGCCTACTTGACCTCGTCCTCACCAATCTACCTGTCGCAAATGCATCTGTCCATGACAGTATTGGTAGGAGTGACCACCGCACAGTCCTCCTGGAGACAAAGTCCCGTCTTCGCAGTGAGGACACCATCCAACGTGTTGTGTGGCACTACCACCGTGCTAAATGGGATAGATTCAGAACAGATCTAGCAGCTCAAAACTGGGCATCCATGAGGCGCTGTGGGCCATCAGCAGCAGCAGAATTGTATTCCAGCACAATCTGTAACCTCATGGCCTGGCATATTCCTCACTCTACCATTACCATCAAACCAGGGGATCAACCCTGGTTCAATGAAGAGTGTAGAAGAGCATGCCAGGAGCAGCACCAGACGTACCTAAAAATGAGGTGCCAACCTGGTGAAGCTACAACTCAGGACTACATGCATGCTAAACGGCGGAAGCAACATGCTATAGACAGAGCTAAGCGATTCCACAACCAACGGATCAGATCAAACCTCTGCAGTCCTGCCACATCCAGTTGTGAATGGTGGTGGACAATTAAACAACTAACGGGAGCAGGAGGCTCTGCAAACATCCCCATTCTCAATGATGGCGGAGTCCAGCACGTGAGTGCAAAAGACAAGGCTCAAGCGTTTGTAACCATCTTCAGCCAGAAGTGCCGAGTGGATGATCCATCTCGGCCTCCTCCCGATATCACCACCATCACGGAAGCCAGTCTTCAGCCAATTCGATTCACTCCACGTGATATCAAGAAACGGCTGAGTGCACTGGAGACAGCAAAGGCTATGGGCCCTGAAAACATTCCGGCTGTAGTGCTGAAGACTTGTGCTCCAGAACTAGCTGCGCCTCTAGCCAAACTGTTCCAGTACAGCTACAACACTGGCATCTACCTGACAATGTGGAAAATTGCCCAGGTATGTCCTGTCCACAAAAAGCAGGACAAATCCAATCCGGACAATTACTGCCCCATCAGTCTACTCTCAATCATCAGTAAAGTGATGGAAGGTGTCATCGACAGTGCTATCAAGAGGCACTTACTCACCAATAACCTGCTCACTGATGCTCAGTTTGGGTTCCGCCAGGACCACTCGGCTCCAGACCTCATTACAGCCTTGGTCCAAACATGGACAAAAGAGCTGAATTCCAGAGGTGAGGTGAGAGTGACTGCCCTTGACATCAAGGCAGCATTTGACAGAGTGTGGCACCAAGGAGCCCTAGTAAAATTGAAGTCAATGGGAATCAGGGGGAAAACACTCCAGTGGCTGGAGTCATACCTAGCACAAAGGAAGATGGTAGTGGTTGTTGGAGGCCAATCATCTCAGCCCCAGGACATTGCTGCAGGAGTTCCTCAGGGCAGTGTCCTAGGCCCAACCATCTTCAGCTGCTTCATCAATGACCTTCCCTCCATCATAAGGTCAGAAATGGGGATGTTCGCTGATGATTGCACAGTGTTCAGTCCCATTCGCAACCCCTCAGATAATGAAGCAGTCCGAGCCTGCATGCAGCAAGACCTGGACATCATCCAGGCTTGGGCTCATAAGTGGCAAGTAACATTCATGCCAGACATGTGCCAGGCAATGACCATCTCCAACAAGAGAGAGTCTAACCACCTCCCTTTGACATTCAACGGCATTACCATCGCCGAATCCCACACCATCAACATCCTGGGGGTCACCATTGACCAGAAACTTAACTGGACCAGCCATATAAATATTGTGGCTACAAGAGCAGGTCAGAGGCTGGGTATTCTGCGGCGAGTGACTCACCTCCTGACTCCCCAAAGCCTTTCCACCATCTACAAGGCACAAGTCAGGAGTGTGATGGAAAACTCTCCACTTGCCTGGATGAGTGCAGCTCCAACAACACTCAAGAAGCTCGACACCATCCAGGACAAAGCAGCCCGCTTGATTGGCACCCCATCCACCACCCGAAACATTCACTCCCTTCACCACCGGCGCACTGTGGCTGCAGTTTGTACCATCCACAGGATGCACTGCAGCAACTCGCCAAGGCTTCTTCAACAGCACCTCCCAAACTCGCGACCTCTACCACCTAGAAGGACAAGAGCAGCAGGTACATGGGAACAACACGACCTGCACGTTCCCCTCCAAGTCACACACCATCCCGACTTGGAAATATATCGTCGTTCCTTCTTCGTCGCTGGGTCAAAATCCTGGAACTCCCTTCCTAACAGCACTGTGGGAGAACCTTCACCACACGGACTGCAGCGGTTCAAGAAGGTGGCTCACCACCACCTTCTCAAGGGCAATTAGGGATGGGCAATAAATGCCGGCCTCGCCAGCGACGCCCACATCCCATGAACGAATATAAAAAAAAAGCACAAGCCGCTCGTTAGCATTAGTCTCCTTATTACGCTTAATCTCGCAGGTCACATGTGAATGGCATTCTATGAATGAATTGCATGTAAACGGGCACAATTAAATCACAATTTTTGCACAATTATAATTTACAGGAAAAGCAACATTTAACGATAACGTCACAGCAGTCTGAAACTCAGTGCTTTACTGAGAGCTTCTGCAGTAATACAATAGGCCAGTGAAAGGATGAAAGAATACTGTACTAGCTTATATGTTCGGTAGTGACAAGGCTTCTGACTGCAAACTGGCAGTGCTGCCTCTAATTTATCAGTGAACTGCTCATACAATGTATTCACTACAGCGATAAAACAAAGTAACGATAAACTTCCCAATGAAATAAAAGCTGAATTCCTAAAAAAAAAATCAGTTTAACAATCTGGAAATGAATGAAACTAATTTGACTGTTGTTCGTGAATTCTTTCCAGGAGGGAACAGAACGACTCACAAACTAAATCTTGGGGATGACAAAGTTGCAGGTCATTAAAACGTGTTGAAAACAAGACTATCAGAGTTCAGATACCAGAACAGTGCTCTCAGAGCAGCAGGGGGCCTATTGAAATCTCCGGCAAGAAAAGGAGGGGGCCTGGTGAGATCTCCAGAAATGAGAAGGGACCTGGTGTGATAATCAGCAAGGAGAAGGGACCTGGTGATATCTCCAGAAACGAGAAGGGACCTGGTGAGATATTCAGAAACGAGAAGGGACTTGGTGAGATATTCAGCAAGGAAAGGGGGCCTGGTGAGATATTCAGCAATGAGAGGGGGCCTGGTGAGATATTCAGCAAGGAAAGGGGACCTGGTGAGATATTCAGCAAGGAGAGGGGGCCTGGTGAGATATTCAGAAACGAGAAGGGACTTGGTGAGATATTCAGCAAGGAGAGGGGGCCTGGTGAGATATTCAGCAAGGAAAGGGGGCCTGGTGAGATATTCAGAAACGAGAAGGGACTTGGTGAGATATTCAGCAAGGAGAGGGGGCCTGGTAAGATATTCAGCAATGAGAGGAAGCTGGTGAGATATTCAGCAATGAGAGGGGGCCTGGTAAGATATTCAGCAATGAGAGGGGGCCTGGTGAGATATTCAGCAATGAGAGGGGGCCTGGTGAGATATTCAGCAATGAGAGGGGGCCTCGTAAGATATTCAGCAATGAGAGGGGGCCTGGTGAGATATTCAGCAAGGAGAGGGGGCCTGGTGAGATATTCAGCAAGGAAAGGGGACTTGGTGAGATATTCAGCAAGGAGAGGGGGCCTGGTGAGATATTCAGCAACGAGAGGGGGCCTGGTGAGATATTCAGCAAGGAGAGGAAGCCTGGTGAGATATTCAGCAATGAGAGGGGGCCTGGTGAGATATTCAGCAATGAGAGTGGGCCTGGTGAGATATTCAGCAAGGAGAGGGGGCCTGGTGAGATATTCAGCAAGGAGAGGGGGCCTGGTGAGATATTCAGCAAGGAGAGGGGGCCTGGTGAGATATTCAGCAAGGAGACGAAGCTTGGTGAGATATTCAGCAATGAGAGGGGGCCTGGTGAGATCACCAGCAACTAGAGAGTGCCTGATGAGATCAATATCGGGCTGACCTGAGTCATAGAATTCTGAATTTCAAATCCTTTGGTTGTAATGAACACTTGCAGAAAATAATTTAAGTTATAGACACACTCAGATGCTGTATTCAGTTTTCAGGAACATTCCACATTATGGATTTATTTTTAACCGTTTATTTGGAAGATGACATGAATAATTTTAGCCACCTAAAGAGTCTCAGATTAAGCAAACTGGGGGTGAAATTGGATCTTGTTTCTCCCCCTATCTTGGGCGCAAAATGGGGGCAGGAAGATCCAATTTCACGGGGCTACGACCTGTGTCCCATGGGCACCTGAAATAAGCTTGACGCCATAAAGGCTTGGGCAATATTCAGGTGGCCCTGGCAGCCGTCTTAAGCAGGCATTAGGCTCCTTGCATATGCTAATGAGGGGCCTTAAGCCTGTTTAAGGACTCCTGTCCAAAATTGGTCAGAAACTGAGCAGACCATGTGCTGGGCAGTCTTTCCGGTTCCTTCTGCGGCCTAACCAGCGACCCTCAAAAGGACTGCCGGAGGTTGCCAATTTAAAGGTAAGGTTTTTCTTTTTAACTTAACTTGGCACGAGGAGGAGCAGGTGGTTTTCCTCTGCCTGTCTGCCTCCCCATCCTCCCCCGCTTCCATTCTCCCGGTACTGCCCTGAGGGCCTCTGCCGACATCACAACTCGGCCTAGAGGAAACGGACGAGCTGCCTCAGGAGGCCCGGCTGGCACCCCCAGCTTGCCAGAATTACTCAGAGGAGGCCCAAGGCCCAACTTCGAATGAAACTTGGGCCTTTGGATTCTGGCATGCCCTGCGAGCACGATGACTATTTCGGGCCCCAAAAACAGGCCTGATTGCTCCCCCACTCTCACTTTCATCAATAGCATGTGCAGGCACATCAGTGCCCCACAGCGTGCGTACAATATACATCAAACCCAATGCACAATGACGAAGAAGAAGTGTTTTGATGTATTTTAACTAAGAATTGAAAGTATCACAGCAGAGCAGAGATTTTGCTTTACTCTGTAGGGTTGGGGTTCAAACCCGCTTCACCAAAAGACATTTGAAGGAAAGGGTTAACTGTACCCTTTTTAAACAGACATTTGAAAACCTGCAAAGTAATGTGGTAAACTGTGTTCTCACAAATTCTGTTTTTCCCTCACTGACGCTGATGGCATTGGAGAAGTATGAGTTTCAGGATCGAAGAGATTTTACTGTGGATAGATATCGAGATTATTAAAGCGATATCTAGTTTAAAGCGTTGTCAGGCTTTCAAAACACATGGGCTTTTGGAAGCACAAGCTTTTTAACACAGCAGGGGGTAATGTAAGAAAGGCAACGAGGGCACAGATCAAAGGCTTTGGATCGGGAAAGCAATGATAGGTGTGAACAAAGCATGGGCCTCTCATACCTATCTGGTAATCTGTTCACAGAACTGAGATTTGCAAAACATCAAATAGTAATGCACCCAGCATATGGTCAAATGGTATGAGGAATGGATTTGAAGCCATTGAAATAATCTAAATTAGAGACATCAGGACCATTAAGACTGTTTGTGCATGAAAATGAAAGGGGCTATCTCTACATGAAAGGCCATAAACAGAGATTGTAAAGGGGCCTTTTAGAACCCATTGTTCGAGCATATGGGGGGTAATTTTAAACCCCAAGAATGGGTGGGTTGGGGGCGAGTGGGAGTTTAAAATAGCTGTTTTTTGGATTGCGACTGCAACCCGGCTTTATTTCCGAGTTTAATGCATAAAAGTACAGGCTTCCCACTGGGAACGCAAAGTCCGAAAATTTTGCGGTTGCGACCCAAAAAACCCATCTATTTTCAACTCCCACCCGCCCCCAACCCTCCCGTTCTTGGGGGTTAAAATCACCCGCATGGTCTTTTCAGAGTCTCCAGTCACATGGTCAGAGCCAAAACTGTCAATCACTGAAGTATGTTAGTGATCGAGGGAGCGATTGGACAAAAAGAATGACCCGCCCCAATCCTACGTCCTACTGGTAAAAACAATACAAAAGGAAGACTTTGTGTGAAGAACAGGCTCTTCACCACGCGGCAGTGACAGGGAACGCACACTGCAGTCGAACATCACGCAAGAAGACGAGGACCTCATGGACTAAAGAGCTGATCAATCTTCAGGCCCGATGAGCAAAATCCTTGGTTTAAGGTTGTATATATTACATGATTTGCCTGATGTGTGTATGAATTGTTAAATCATTATATAATAACATTGCGAATTATTGAGTGTACAGCGGGATTTTATAGAGGAAAGTCATATGTATGGTTTGATTTTGCTTCATGAATGCTCGTATGAATGATAACATCATCAAATAATTACTTTTGATTAACAAAACTACCGTGAGTGAGGGTGACTTTCTTGACTATTCGCCCAGATCCAAGAATCACAGGAAATAAGGAATACCTTACACTTTAATCAATTATTTTAAACACATGGATTTAAATCCATTCACCCATGGCATTATTTTTCAGTTTGAGGGCTGCAGTGAGAAAATTGGCGTAAATGCAGGAAATTTGCAATCACCATTGACGCTATGATAATCAATATAATGCACCATTTCGATGAGGGTATTAGCATAGCGGTGCCAAATATCCAGGAAGCTACGGCATGGCATGAATAATGGCGCAACTCACTTATGTGGTAATTTCCTGGGACTTGTACGGTGTTAAAACACGCCCACCGCCGTACATGTGGCATTCCAATGGTGCAAGTCTCCAGGAAATTATTGTTTACCGACATTGTAATATTGGAGGAAGAAGAGAAGGACAAGGAAGAGATCATGGTCAGTGACCATCATCTCAGAGTCAGGACGATGCTGATAGAACAGCCAGAAATTCTACCCGAACGAAAGAAGGAGGAATCCATCCTTACAACTTGTATAGGGCCACCACGCAAATAAAAACATTCAGGGGGGAAAAAAATCGATAGTGCCTATTATTGGGCGTGGGTAGCGTGATCCGCTATTAACCCGCGCCCAATGGCCCCTGCATAGGCAGGACGAGAACTTCGTCCGGCCTCAGGACTCACCATCAAGCTGCATTGGAATCCAGGCCTTGCACTTCGATTCAATGCAATTTGCACTTTCCACCAGCAGGGCGAGACCCAATCTCTTAAAGGGAGGATGTCACTTAAAGGTAGCCGGTACCTGTTATTTGCTGAAAATAAGTCTGCTGTTTGCACGGAGTCTGAACGGAGGTCAGACATCGCACATGTAAAACACAAATGCACGTCTCGTCCCTATGTTTAAACACTGATGAGTTATGTTAAAACATTGAATAAAGGTTGCGCACCATTAAATCCCACATCCTCCAATCTGCATTGCCAGACCTCACCAATCTGCCGATCTGAGTTGGTACCAGGCCTGCGAGAGTCCGTGCACCAAGGTTCTCTGCTGATGCACTAGAGACCTTGGGTGCAAGAGGTGGACAGAAGGAGGGACATTCTATATCCTTGGGGGGGGGGGGAAATTGCAAGAGGCCCTCCAGACATCTCCCCAAAAGCCAGCGGGAGGCATTGGGGACGAAGTCAATGCCAGGCACACAGCATCATGAACATGGATGCAGTGCAGGAAGAAGTTCAATGCTTTGATATGAGTGGTCAAGGTGAGTGAGGTCAACTGTCAAGTGGCGTCTCCTACCAACTGCACCACGCACTACACCCCCCATCACCCACACACCAATAAACTCTTTCCATCAGTACTCAACTCTGCCAATCAGGTACTTCCTCTCACCCTCACACATTACCACTGTTACAAGCCACCCACCAACAACTCACAGGCTACACACACTGGCAGCTATTCAACCATGATAGGCACATCATCCAGGCACACGTCCCGCTTTCTTGCAAGAGAAGGTGGCGCATATCAGGAGGCAGCAAGTGGCAGTGGCATTTAGCCCCTCGAGCCTGTTCCACCATTCAATGAGATCATGGTGGACCTGTGACCTAACTCCATATACCCACCTTAGCCCCATATCCCTTCATACCATTGGTTCACAGAAATCAATCAATCTCAGATTTAACATTCACAAGTGAGCTAGCATCAACTGCCGTTTGCAGAAGAGCGTTCCAAACTTCTCCCACCCTTTGCATGTAGAAGCATTTCCTAACTTCACTCCTGCACGTCCTGACTCTAAATGTTAGGCTATGTCCCTGTGTCCCAGTATTCTAGTATCGGAGACCTCCAAAAACAGTTACAAATGGATCAGCAGCCAGAAGCAATAATCCGGCAACTAACCTGTAAATCCTGCATGGTCCCTTTAAATAGCGCCGGTGGGGGGTCCTCCATGCACTCCAGGACACGTTCAGATGGTCGGGGTTAAGACTGTGCATTGAGTTGAGCGTTAAGTCCCAAAATGGTGTCCATCACTTTAAATCAGCGTTGCACACTGATTGTATCCATTTTCTCCTTACTTTACATGCAGCTGGCGTTCGGTATTTGCGCCTGCGCTAATTCCTATACCAAGATGGTGTCCAGCGCATGTCACGCTGGAAATGTGCGTGCGCAGCCAAGATGCCAAAACAATGGGCGCTACATGGCCCAATTTCTAGCCCATTTTCTTAATCACTATTTTCAGGCACATTAGACATGGACAATTTGTTAAAAAGTATATACTAGCACATCTCCCAGTGGTGTTTCTTGTGGTGAGATGGAGGATAAGCTGTTTTCTAGCAGTAGGGGTATTACACCATGGAAGGCACAACATCAGGGCCTGAGTGACTGAACTGGGCCTATTTTCCTCCCCAGCTGTACTTAGGAGCAAGTCAGAGAGAACGTGGCCGAAATGGACTCAATCTGACCTAATCTGAACCCGCCTGTAATTGCGGATTTAGGCCATGATCCCAGGCCTTCCCTATTGCAGGCTCAGCCCCACCCCTTAGTGGGGGAGCAAGTGTAGCCTCTGAGAGGCTGACATCAGCGGTAAAGGCCACCAGCTCCGGGGAATTCAGACTGCTGTCCAAAAACTGGGAGAACTACCTGCCCTTCTACAAATAATATCATGGGATCGTTCACATCCAATTAAACCAGCAGCCAGGGCCTCAATTCAGTACCAGACCATTCAATGCATTGACTGAACAACATGAAGGATGTGCTCATTTTCTAATGCTGCTGTTGTCTGTGAATTATTATGTTATTAGGAATATCTCTCCAGAGTTATTTCATTCTATCCAAACACTGTCATCTAATTTTCCAGTTCATTTCATCATTTATTAAAATTTGAGAATGGTTGCCATGCAGTTTGTTTCTATACTTTGCCTTTTTCAGTCCAAGGTGTTTACCAATGTGACAGGGATCGAAACACTGGGGTAAAGATTCTGAGTTTCCACTCCCGACAGAGGCCTTCACTCAGAGCAGATTACAGAGTTGTCCACACCTCCATTCCATGGCCCTCACCATTTTCCACTTATTCATTTTAAAAATTGGAAAATCAAGCAGAAGATGACAGAATGGGACGGATTTTGCTGTGAAAATAATGTTGAGGCTGACAGCTCACTGTTATTTGGGCGCAAATCGGACAGCAACTTCCAGCGAGCGCACATGCGCAGTTAAACACGAAAATCCGGAAGTTGCTGTCTGAGATGCGCTGCCCCTCTGTAAGCTGAGTGAAAACAGCATCTCTCCGTGTGAAGTTCCTGCACTGACATCGTAGATACAGATTAAACTCGCCACAAGAAGTTAGGGCTTGTCCATTCCAGTGGCAAGTCTTAATTACTGCCAAATAACCTCTCTGGCACTGAACATTAATTTTTACAAGACTGGAGTCTCATTCCTTCAGATTTTAATTATTGTTGGAGATTTAAAAAAAATGCAAATAAAACATTTTTAAAAAACTTTTTCTTCCTGTCTCTTTTTTCTCTCTCTCAATCCGATCTTTCTTTCCCTCTCTTTACTTCTCTTTCTGTACCTGATTTGACATTGAATTCACTATTTGAACTTACACTTCCTAGTTCAGACTCTGTGCTGTTAATTAACGATTCTTCAATCCGACTGGTTAAGGAGACACACGGTTGCTTGCCCTGTTCACACAGGTCCCAGACGCCCTGTTTGGATGTTTGTCTGACAGTAACTTGCCGTGCAAAACCCTAGGGAAAGTCTAACGAACAGCTGGTGTTGTCCGTCGCCCCCTCACCGCAAAATCTGGCCCACGATTTCTGCTGCTCTCAGGCCCAATCACCTTTTGGGGAAAGGTAGCTTTGGAACGGACAATGGAGTTTGAATGGTAACTTGCAAGAAAGCTTAACTGTTGCATCTTTTAGGGGAAAATAGATAATCATTTGAAGCAGAGGGAGATACAGAGCTATGGGGTAGAGCAGTACCCTGGGATTCATTTTGGATTGCTCTGGATAAAGCTGACACTGACATGATGGGCCAAATGAGGCCATACATCTCTATAGTTCTATTGTAGTTTAATTAGATTAGATATTTGAAAACACAGGAATATAGAACGAGAGTTCACCATTTGGCCCAGTGAGTCTGGTCCACCATTCGTTAGCTGTGGCAGTTTTTTTATCTTCTTAATCCCAAATCCCCACCCTTTGCCTAATCCCTTAATACCCTTCATTTATTCCCAAGTAAGTATCTACCTCCCCTTTAAACATCTCCATTCTGCATCTATGACCTTCTAGGGCTGTGCAACTCACATTCTCTCCTTTTCTGTAATAAGAGGATTTGATGTCTGAGATGCACTTTCAGGCCAGATCACGTTGGCATATTTTACCGATTAAGGGTAGAGCTTGTGTTTTGTTGGCTGTTTTATCCATCCTGCAGTTCAACATCAAAGTCAAACTGCCAGCCGGACAGAGCTATTCCTGTACTGATAGGTGGGCAATGAGTTTTGTTATGTACTCGCAAATCTCCCGTGGCATTGCTCACATAGTTTCCAAGGTCTTCTAAGAACACAGGTATTATTTAAAGCTAGTGGAGAGGTATAAAAATCAATCAAAAAGGCTAATGGACACTTTCCAACACTTTCTTGTCTGCATAACGACAGACTGATTAATACATTTTTATTAAGTGTTGCCGTGCTTGTGTTTAATGTCTTTTGTTAATGCACTTTTCTTGTTAGCCTTTATCTCAAGGGGGATGGATTATAAAGGGGAGGGAGTTATGTTTCAGTTGTATAGAGCCTTTGTCAGGCCATATCTGGAGTACTGTGTTCAGTTCTGGGCACCGCACCTCAGGAAGGATATATTGGTCTTGGGGGGAGGGGGGGAGGGGGATGCAGTGCAGATTCACCAGAATGATACCAGGGATTAAAGGGTTAAATTATGAGCATAAACTTGGCTTCTATTCCCTTGAGTTTAAAAGATTGAGGGGGTGATCTGATCGAGGTGTTTAAAATGTTAAAAAAGGATTCAAAAGGGTTAGAGAAACTATTTCCTCTGATGGGGGAATCAAGAACGAGGGGACATAATCTTAAAATTAGAGCCAGGCCATTTAGGAGGGAAATCAAAAAACACTCTTTTTTCACACAAACATTGGAAGAAACCTGCAATTCCCTTCCCCAAAAAGCTGTGGATGTTGGGAGACAATTGGAGCTTTCAAGAGTGAGAGCGATAGATTTTTGTTAGGTAAGGGTGTCGAGGGATACGGAGCAAAGGTGGGTAAATGGAGTGATGCTACAGGTCAGCCATGATCTAGTTGAATGGCACAGCAGGCTCGAGGGGCTGAATGGCCTACTCCTGTTCCTATGTTCCTATTATGCCAAGTATTATTGTCAGGGACACTGACATATCAGCACTGGGGGCAGTGCCACGGTCTGTGAGCAATTGGGAAGGGGGCCCGGCATCTATTAGTACTAGGATTGGGTTCCAGGGTTTAGTATTATTGTGAGGGAGGTCCTGAGCTTCTGGAAACACTGGGGCAGGTTATGGGATCACTGGGAGATGAGTCCTGGCATCTCAGAGTATGGGAGGGGTGGACTCATGGTATGGGAGCATTGGGAGTGATTTCACTGGAAATGTAGTCTAAAGGTTTGTGAGCACTGAGGGGAGATCTCGGGATCTGGGACTGGAGCGGGGGACATCTGAGGAGGGGGTTCCTGGGGGTGCAGCTGGGGAAGACGTATCAGGGTATTGGGTGTTACTCACAAAGAGCACTTGAACCTGCTGTCAATCTAGGGAGGCTTCAAACACATTATTTGTGTAAACCTACTGCTTGTTTTTCTGGGGGGGGGGGGAGGAGTAAGTGGGGTATCATTGGGATTGAGATGGATCGAAGGTAACAGGCCTGGTGATGGAAGTTCAGAATTGCCACCCCTCTATGGCAGACCTGGTAATATGATAACTAAGCCAGCAGGTTTGTAGGACTCTAGTGCACAGCTGATGATTGACAAGTCGGCTTGACTCACTCATGAAACCTGCAGGGCCAAATCTGACACTGGGGGCTGGGACTCTTCCCACTCAGCTGCAGATTGCAGATTGCGGATGCCCTAACTATAATCTTTCAAAGTTCTCTAGATTCAGGAACTGTCCCACTAGATTGGAAAATTGCACATGTCACTCCACTTTTTAAGAAGGGAGAGAGAGGGAAACCGGGGAATTATAGACCAGTTAGCCTAACATCCGTTGTGTGGAAAATGCTGGAGTCTATAATTAAGGATAGGATGACTGAACACCTTGAGAATTTTCAGTTAATCAGAGAGAGCCAGCATGGATTTGTGAAAGGTAGGTCGTGTCTGACAAACCTGATTGAATTTTTTGAAGAAGTGACTAAAGTAGTGGACAGGGGAATGTCAATGGATGTTATTTATATGGACTTCCAGAAGGCATTTGATAAGGTCCCACATAAGAGACTGTTAGCTAAGATAAAAGCCCATGGAATCGAGGGAAAAGTACGGACTTGGTTAGGAAGTTGGCTGAGTGAAAGGCGACAGAGAGTAGGGATAATGGGTAGGTACTCACATTGGCAGAATGTGACTAGTGGAGTCCCGCAGGGATCTGTCTTGGGGCCTCAATTATTCACAATACTTATTAACGACTTAGATGAAGGCATAGAAAGTCTCATATCTAAGTTTGCCGATGACACAAAGATTGGTGGCATTGTAAGCAGTGTAGATGAAAACATAAAATTACAAAGGGATATTGATAGATTAGGTGAATGGGCAAAACTGTAGCAAATGGAATTCAATGTAGACAAATGTGAGGTCATCCACTTTGGATCAAAAAAGGATAGAACAGGGTACTTTCTAAATCGTAAAAAGTTAAAAACAGTGGATGTCCAAAGGGACTTAAGGGTTCAGGTACATAGATCATTGAAGTGTCATGAACAGGTACAGAAAATAATCAATAAGGCTAATGGAATGCTGGCCTTTATATCTAGAGGACTGGAGTACAAGGGGGCAGAAGTTATGCTGCAGCTATACAAAACCCTGGTTAGACCACACCTGGAGTACTGTGAGTAGTTCTGGGCACCGCACCTTCGGAAGGACATATTGGCTTTGGAGGGAGTGCAGCGTAGGTTTACTAGAATGATACCTGGACTTCAAGGGTTAAGTTACGAGGAGAGATTACACAAATTGGGGTTGTATTCTCTAGAGTTTCGAAGGTTAAGGGGTGATCTGATCGAAGTTTATTAGATATTAAGGGGAACGGATAGGGTGGATAGAAAGAAACTATTTCCACTGGTTGGGGATTCTAGGAGTAGGGGGCACAGTCTAAAAATTAGAGCCAGACCTTTCAGGAGCGAGATTAGAAAACATTTCTACACACAAAGGGTTGTAGAAGTTTGGAACTCTCTTCCGAAAACGGCAATTGAGACTAGCTCAATTGCTAAATTTAAATCTGAGATAGATAGCTTTTTGGCAACCAAAGATATTAAGGGATATGGGCCAAAGGCGGGTATGTGGAGTTAGATCACAGATCAGCCATGATCTTATCAAATGGCGGAGCAGGCATGAGGGGCTGAATGGCCTACTCCTGTTCCTATGTTCCTATGTTCCTAGATAGCCTCCAATCCAGTGCCCTAATGAGGCAGGGTGGTTCTGGCTAGACAGGCAGCGGGAAGCTAACCAGTGCTGGTAAACTGCATGGTTTTAGCTGGCTAAGCTCCAGCAGTACCCCAGCACACACTCGGTGTCCATAAGCCTTGGCTCAGCCAACCTGGACTTAGGTGAGTCGGATGTGTCCAAATGAGGAGAGAATATTCACTCCATATTGGGCAAATGGAAACTCTACGGGGTGGGGGTGGGGATTTTAAAACTCCCTCCTGCCAACCTGGTGGTTAATTCTCTACGGAGTAAATTACCCTCTGGTTTCTGGCCCGCTGCTGTTTTCTATATGTACGGTGCGGGATTGTTCCCAGTGTGGTATCCTGGATTGCCTTGTGGCCTGGATGCACGGAGTGATGGCAACATACTTCCTTTCGCCTCAGTAAATGACTTTTGTTTTATCGAGCCGGGCCTGACACTCCATCCAAACCTAGGAACTGAAGGGGCGGGGATCTGCCCCGAGAGTACTGGGCCAAACCCACCACAGCCATGATGTAAACACACAGTCCAGTTAGTGCTTCAAATGCCAGTACTTGCACTGCACGTACAAAATAACTAACACATTTAGAAATACATTACTAGATGGACAAAACACTGGCTGTAATCGCAAGCAGATGTATAAACGCAGTTTGATGGAAAAGTTGTTAAGTTCTTCAAAACAGCTGTTACTTGGGCAGCTGAGGTCAGTAACGAAATAGCTCAACACGGGTTAATCATTAATAAGTGATGAGGAAGAATCAGAAAACAACGGCCTGGATCTTCCTCTGAACTTCCACCCGATTGGGGCAGTAAACAGAGTAAAATGCCTTCTTAAAGGCGACCATCACCTGCATTCTTCTCTCAGCAATCCTCTAGTACCCTTTAAGGCCTGCCAGCAGTGTGCTCTGCCATACTTAAATGAGGTCAAGGGGCATGACTAACCCATTCGCCTCATTCCCCTCCGTACTCGCCCTAAGTGCCACAAGTAGTTACCGCCACTATGTCAGCGGTGACCGGGGCTGCTGCAAGGTATCCCCGAGGTGGGTACCACACTGAGGAGGATATTTTTGTGTGCTGCTACTCAAGGTTGGTATTTCTGTGCTTAGATAGTGATCGTTTTAGTACTTGGGGGTTAAGTCAGGACTTTTGCAGCCACTTTTACTCCGCTCCACTCAGAGTACCACTTTGCGCACTGGGCATGGATTTCCCAATGGGAATACCTTTATCTTGATGTTATGAAGAGGAAGAGGATGGAAGAGGCATCGTTGAAGGCTTCTCGGGTCAGGCATCACCTACATGTAGACGCTCAGTGGAAATAAAAATCAGGAGATGTAAAACGGGCTGCCGATTCGCTATCGCCCGGTTTACACTGTCGCACAAAGTCAAATTTACTCCGATTGTCACTGGCGGCCGCAGACCCTACAGTAGGTGCCTAGGCATCCCCACAGCATGAGGAGGGTGGACAAGAAGGAGAGGAAGTAGAACAGAAGAGGAAGCTGCCAGAGCAAGGAGGGAACAAATAGAAGCTCAGAACTTTCAATAAATAAAGGTTGGCTCAACAAGTAAAGTCACTTCAGAGCTGCTTGTTCGCCCTGCTGAAATCCACGCAAAGTCTCTCATCTCCTGCCAAGGTTCTGGATAAGTCAGAAGTCTACATTTCCCCCCCCCATCATCCAACTCTCAAAAGTTGACAGCAGAGGCAGAAATGAACTCACATCTCAATGTAAACCAGCTGTCTTTACTTTAAACAACATTCACCAGAAAGTGCAAACACAATCAATTCCCCCTTTCTCCAACTACTTCTTAACACCACGAGTATCCTTTGTGCCAGCTACCTTACTTACTGTAGTTTCAAGTCTAATACTCTTTACGAAGTGGTCCCTGAGTGAGATGAGGTGGAGCGGTGGGTGGCTGAGTTGGTTCCTGCAGAGACTTAGAGACCTGAGGTGACTCTTTTCTCAGGGGAGGTGCTGTTCCGTGGGATCAGCTTCCAGCTGCTTGGGTGTTGGGCCCATGTCTGACGCTCCCTCCTACGAAGGAATTGGGGGAGGCCTTAAGGAAGTGGGCTTGTGCCACTTTCTGGAGCAATAGTTCGAATTGTTCTCACTCCTTGTTGCCCACTGGTCCTGGGCATGGGCTCAGAAGCACTATTGGTTGGTGTCATCACACCTGACAGTCCTGATGAGGTCGTGGAAGCCTTGTGAAAGTGTTCTGTTCAATTCATCTACTGAAGCATTGGGTGCCCGCCACCATGGCAGCGGCCAATGTCCTTAGATGATATTCCTGGTGTCTTGAAGCAATTTCCCGAGCTGTCACAGAGTCCAGGGAATTCTGCAGGTCATGAGAAACTTCTGCAATGTGTTGCAGGTCCACCTACATGCCCATCATCCCCAGCACATTCATGGAAATGCTGCCGCTGACTCCACGAGATCGATCCTCCCGAATCATTGTTCTTTTGAAGACTGGACCTCTGAGGTATGGGTGGTAGACCATGTATATTGGCACCATAGCCTTGACGTACCTTGGCCACCCTTTTAATATCAGTGAACCTCCTTCTGATCCGTGGGGCAGTTCTTGGGTTGGTTGAAGTTGCACTGACAGCCCCTGACATCTCCCTTTGGACGGCCTGCACCAACTCTCTTTATAAGGCTTCCCGCCCTTAGTTCATCAGACAGTCCCTCCTGGACCTCACATCTGTCAGCGGCACTTCCATGAAAGCATCAAAAAAAATTTGTCTGGGCCTTCTAGCTGCTGACACCCCCAAGGCTGCTGCTTCTTCTGCAATCTTGCTGAAAAGTGATATTGTCTTTTAACTGCCTGTGGCCTTTTAAAGGCTGCACCAGAACTGTATTCCCTTCTCTCCTGGTGCCGGTTTCTGGCCCCCAAACTGTCTGCATGGCTAATGGGGATTGTGGGAGGAAGCAGCAGTGGGTAGCGGTGGTTTCACAAAGGCCACAAGCCCCCCAATGGGAGGAGAATCCAGGCCAAGGGCTTCGATTGTAACTCCGGGCTGGTCTTGAGTAGGCGAGCAGTAGTGTGAGTTAGAATCTCCAGAAATGAGGCCCAGAGTATTTTAATCACCGGTCCGGGCGGGAAGTGGCAGAAAATCGCACGGCTACCCGCTGATATCAGGTAAATAGCGGGGCCCTCCCATGGGGGTTATTGTGAATGGGGGGGGGGGGCGGGGAGGGAGAGGACCACAATTTAAGGTGGATCAGCCAGAGGCCTTTTTTGCAACTTACCTTTTTGAGCCTCTTCTGGCCCCGATCCTCTTTGCCGCTGCTTTGAACTGACAGGAAACTCACAGCTGCTCAGTAAAAATTGCAGTCAGGTCCCGATGATGACATGCATACGCTAAAAAGGACCCCGCTGGCTTTGGGCTGGTGTCCTTGCTGCCTGCTGAGGAGAGCAGGTTAAAATAGGAACCCGTCAGTTTCCGATGGCTCCAGGGCAACTTGGGGAATTTAAGAAAGAAAGAGAAAGAACTTGCATTTATATAGCGCCTTTCACGACCACAGGACATCCCAAAGTGCTTCACAGCCAATTAAATACTTTTGAAGAGTAGTCATTGTTGTAATGTAGGAAACGTGGCAGCCAATTTGCACACAGCAAGGTCCCACAAACAGCAATGAGATACATGACCAGATAATCTCTTTTAAAAATATTGGTTGAGATATAAATGTTGGCCATGACACCAGGGAAAACTCCCCTACTCTTCTTCAAATTAGTGCGATGAGATCTTTTATGTCCACTTGAGACAACAGACGCCCTGGTTCAATGTCTCATCCGAAAGATGGCACCTCCGACAGTGCAGCACTGAAGTGTCAGCTTAGATTATACGCTCCAGTCTTCTGGTCTCAAAGGCAAGAGTGCTACCCACTGAGCCACAGCTGACACTGCCTGGATAACTGCCCAAATGCCCCATTTCTGCTCTGCAGGCAGGGTTAAAATCTCCCCCAATGTCTTTAAGAACATAAGGACATAGGAAATAGGAGCAGGAATAGGTCATACGGCCTCTCGAGCCTGCTCCGCCATTCAATCAGATCATGGCTCATCTTCGACCTCAACTCCACTTTCCCACCTGAATAAGAACCTAAGAAATTGTCGGCAGCAGTTTGAAATTTTAGAACATAGAATTAAATAGTTTATAGAATCATTGAAATTTTACAGAACAGCACCTCTACCAGCATTTATTTTAAAATGATTAAAAACAGATTTAAAATGCGTTCATCATTGTTTGTACGCATCAAAGCCCATGGGAATGATATTGTAGAGAAAGTACTTTCTAATGGGAAAAGGCCTTCATAACACTTTAAAGAACATACACCATTTATTGTTTACACAGAGGCAATTGAAGAGACATGTGTGGCCCACTTCCACCTGGAGAATTGCACTGTCTGTACCAGTCAAGGGGATCCTTCCAGGCAGCATCGGGTGACCTTTGCCACATTAGTCAAGCAGCAGCTCAGCACCACATAAAGAAGATGACTGATGCCCAATCAATTCATTTCCTTCCCAGTGCAGCTAGAGAAACAGAGAGAGGGAGAGGGCTATCTAATTCGATAGACTGGCAGGGTTCCCATAGGTAAAAGGAGCATTTGACAGAATGTATATGGTACTCCAAGCCCCAAATGACAACTCCTTCAATCGGACGAATAGTAAAACCTCTCATTCCATTAGTGTGTAGTTAATGTACAATGCATTGATCCTTTAAATGAACTGTCGTTCAATACTAGCGGAACCCCTCGGGGCAGGCAATGTGAGTCGACAGAGTGCCTGTGAGTTAAGGTGATACTTGAGTGTTTGCAGGGTGTCCTTTTTTGTGTAAGTGAGTTTCCCTGACACTCAAGATTCTGACAAGGAAAGAATACGAGATTAAGGAGATGACTCAAGGTTCCATGAGAGGTACAGGATGTGTACTGGCAACAGGACCTTGGCTTACCATGGTCGCCCCTGTGAGGTCATTGAACCTCTTCCTACACTTGGGGTGGTAGAGTTGGCATGGCAGCTACTGCTGCCTCATTCCATACGGCCTGAACCACCCTCACCTGGGCTTCCTGATCTCAGTGTCCAGCAATCGATCCTCTGCTTCAGCCAGCAAAACCTTCACGGATGTATCTGAGGATTTGGGAGTCCTTCCTACTGCCGCTCCTTCAGACACCTTTTACTTCTGCTTCCTGCTGATGAAAAAGTCACGTTCCCCCTTTAACCAGTTGAAACCCTTTGAAGGGTCCAATGGCACTTTATTTCCCTCCCTCCCACTAGTGGTAATCCAACGAGGAGGGGCGGTACTGCTCCTAACCTACCCTGCATGTACAATGAGGATGTGGGAGGAAATACCAGTGGGTTAGAGAGGGAATGAGGCAGGCCGATGGGGCAGAAGTCAGACTTGAGACTCCTACAGCCGCCACAAGGCTGCCCCAGGCCTGAGGATATTCAGTCCGATCACTGTGAAGGAAAGGACCTTAGCTTTTCTCAGGCTCCATCTTGCTATTGCCTGCCCCTCTCAGATCCTTCAACTGGGCCTAAGGTTGGGGTTACCAACTCTGGTTGGGCATATCCCTGGAGGTTTCATCACATGACCTCCAACTGCCCTCTCCGGTCACACATCCTTTCTTCTCCATCTCTAATATTTTTGTAACTAATAAATAGAAGTGTTCAAAGAAAATAAAAACACAGTTTTTTTTTAATGCCCTTATGATTTTTCTCCCGGGTTTTTGCTCGCAGCAGTGTCCTGGAGATTAATTTCCAATTCCTGGAGACTCCAGGGCAATCCTGGAGGGTTGGCGACCCTACTAAGGCCCCTCAAAATGGACTCCCGCTGAGCGTTGAGGGGTGAAAATGAGACGGGGGGACGGTTATGCCCCCCTTGCACCTCACTTGCATAGCTGCAGCTTCTTGAAATGGAACCCCTCCAACTCCCACATAAAGGGAGCGAAGACCCGGCATAATGAGACTCTTGGCCCTTTTTCCTCTGCTTTGCGCCCGGGAACTGAACACCTTTGGCGAGGCTCTCACTTTTATGACACTAAAGTGATACAAAAGCATGTCTGCCTGTTTGGTATTGCCTCTCGATTTCGATTTTTTTTCATTAAAATGTAATTCTTTTTCTGTTATTGCCTGTCACACCATCAACTCCACAGCAGTAGGTCTGACACGGAACATCGACAGTTTCTGAGGGTTGAATAAAGATTGTATTTGTCCTGCAGTCCTCAATCAGTGAAAGTACTCTGCAGTGCAGTGAGAGGTAGTGTCTGAGAATCAGCACCTGGCCTGAGCGATAACACCAACTCACAGGACGGGTTTACATTGGAATTCAAAACTCCGTGACGAGTTACCTAGGGAACTAGGTAAATTTCAAACTCCAGCACTTCCTTGTTTGTGTATGATTGCAGCTTTATCTAGAGACTTGAATGTCCAAATGATTAGTGATACAAGGAGTAATTACAACGAGGGCAAATGTTAACTAATTTAATGAGAAATTGTTAGATCATTTGACACAGTTTTGGAAACAAATTATAGTATATATGCACACAGTAAGCTGCGTGGAGAGAGGAATATATTATAACCAAGGCAGTCAAAATGCAGAATGTACTGTCATTCTTGTCTAAAGAGAGCAGGGCTTATAAGCTGCTCGGTGCATAATTGGCATCGTAGTATTGTAGCCCTATCTTTGACTTGAGCTCCCATCTAGGGAGACTCCAAACAAAGAGCCTCGCCTTGCAAAGTGATCCCTTATGTGTTGGCATGTTCTTACCGCACAACAGAACTAGTCCATATACCCGACCGTGGAATCGGTCAGCAGGATCTGCAAGATATAAATCAATGCGCTGCACAAACAGGCCCTGATTTTAACTCAAGGGGTGGTGCACTTTACAAACTCTGAGAGAAAGAAAGAAAGAATTAAAGAATAGAAAGAATGAAATGCATTGTATTGCACGAGCTCAGGACGTCCCAAAGCAATTTACAGGCAATGAAATACCTGGGAAGTGCAGCCACTGTTGTAATGTATATTTTAGCTTTGAGGCCTCATTATAATCTCACGGACGGAGCTCCTACTGAGATTGGCTGACACAATGGCCCATTTTCAGAGCCCAGTTCCCGGAGGCTTAGCCAGAGGCCTATTTAAAGCAGGAATGCACCTCTTACAGTGAGGTCACATTTCCTTCTGCAAGATTGCATTTTGGGCCAGTGGCGGAAGAAACAGTTTCAGCAAGAGTTGCAGACAAGCCTCCCCGCTTCCTCTGAAGCCTCCCTGGAGGTCCTGCTGGAAGAGGTGAGGGTGATGAGGGAAGTTCTCTTTCTAGCCAGTGGGAAGAGGATCCTCAAAAACCATGTCCACCAGGCCTGGGGAGAGATTGTGGAGATTGTCAGCTCTAGGGGCATCACCCCCAGGATCTGGGTGCAGTGCAGGAAGCGTTTCAATTATCTCACTAGAGTAGCAGGGGTGAGGACAGCTCTTCATTTCTCTATCTCTCTCAACATCACATGGCAACAGTCCTATCCCCCCCAACTCTCAGCACTCTGAATAATTCTCTCTCCTCCATCACATCGTTCACCACCCAGCACAAGGGCACACCACTTCTCATTCTCATTACCAACACACACTCACCTCTTCTTTACTCCCCACACACCAGCCACTTGCACCATTCTCTTCTCACTTGGTAACTTTTTACAGAATTAGGGACTTCTCACACGACTCCTTCCTCACTTCACACTCTAGACACATGCTTTCCATTAAATACCTCCCTATTGTAATTCCATCTTGCTTCTTCTCACTCTTAGCATGTGTGCAAGAAGCAGAAGTCCCAACGTGGACTGTCCCTTATTGGAGATAATCACTAGCTCACCGCCTCTCTAGGACAAGGCAATGTACAACACAAGGGAGAGGAGTAAGAGCAGTGGAGGACCAGGCAACCCCCTCATGATCCTCTCCGAGCTGGAACAGCCGGCACTGGAAATAAGCAGTCTGAGCAAGACGTTACGAGCATGGAGGCTTATCTGAACAGGGTCTCTGACTATTACTTGTACCCTTTCATGAACCTCAGAAAAAAACACACCATCAGGTAGCTTGACAACATGCCTCTTAGTGCTGTTACTTGTATCCATGTGATTTATATCAATGAGTGTTAATTGTACTCAGGTGGTGGGTATCAATTGGGAACGCTCTTGTATCCATTTATAAGAGAGCTGATGTAGGGTGTGGGGTGTGGGTGTAATGTGGAGCTCTGTGAATAAAGGCTTGGAAGCAACTGAAGACCAGGCTCCAGTATTCTGTCCTTCACCACCTGGCTCTCCAACTCATTACAAGTGTCATTCTAATTCTTAACCCTTTTCTCTTTCCTCTAGATCCTTCTCAACAACCGACCACAGCCCACAGAAGGAGACACCTCAGAGGAGGAGAATCCTATTGAGGAAGACCCACCATGTGCTGCACCACTTCTAAGCACCAACACAGAGATTGAGGTCCCGGGGGTTAGTGTGAGTTAGTGGTGCCCACTTGTGGTGAAACACCCAGCCCTAGTGAGCCCAGCAGCAGGTACTGGTGGCAGGCACAGCCCAGGAGACAGCTTGCCGGAGGGTAAGGTCCTCTCCCAGCTCGGCTGAGCAGTACAGTGGTGAGAACTCCAGCTATCAGAAGAGAACTGGGAACCTCACACAAGCTGTTATGCCAGGTGTCGGAAGGCCAGACACACCACAGCTGAAAGTAGGGAGATGTCCACTTGCTGCCCGTGTGGTGTCATCTCGCATGGTATCAGCACTCTGTCGTCTACCTTGGAGAGTGTGGCCACCTCCAGGGACACTACAGCCAGGCCCACACAGCAGGAGTCAATGCTCACAGGCTTTGCAGTTTTGGTGGAAGCTCAGACGACTAGCAGTCAGACTCTGGGTTCAAACCTGTGCTCTGCCTTGGAGAGACAGGCGTCGACAGGAAGATATTGGTGAAACAAATGGGTGGGGGCTACCAAGGCATCGCTCATCTTCTGCAGTCTGCTCTTCCCCCCCCATATCACTGGAAGGGATGAGCCGCAGCCCCACGGGAGCGGTCGTTACGCAGCGGGAGCGGGACGTGTTTCACTCATCTCAGCAAATCTGCTCCTTCACCAGCCCCTCAACCAATAATCAACCACGGTACCAGCTGGACCAGACATGCCCACGGCAGCAGCTGAGTTGCAGCAGTCTGCGGTCGGGCCCTCTCAGGCTCCAGCTCACAGAGGTCAATGGTCACGAGCATCTCACGGTTCCCCACGGCTGATCAACAGCTGCCTTCCACCAACTCTACTGAAGTCAATGGTGAGAGCACCTCCTAGGTGTGGCAGAGTTAGTCAACTTTCAGTTAAGAAAAGCACTGAGCGAGGGGTTGCTCGCAGCAGGAGCCTTGGTTAAAATGCCATCGGGGTGCTAATGACATCAGCGATTTGCATGTATCAGTGAGGCTGCCACCTGAGTCGGGCGGGATCGGCCCAGTTGAGGCAGGAAAGGAGCCGATGTGGGGCGGTAAGTTCTCGGAGGCCATTTTAACTGCGCTGTTCCCACCGGGTCAAGTGGTTAAAATGGCCGTCCGTGTGTGTGTGTTGTGTTCACCTGAGTGGCAGCAATTTTTTAATAAGAATCTCAGCACAGCAGGGCAGCGAGTTTAAGTGGTGGTAGAGTAAAGGACAGACAGAACAGAGGCAGAGTCGCTGACACCGGGTGCCGGTGATGGGGATTTAGATGACAGTTCACACTCACGGCAGCAGGATGTACAGTTTTGCATTTCATCTAAAGCTCCGACCTATATTTTTCTTGCTTTGCAGTTTGTTGAAACTAAACTATTTAAAATTGTCTTTGCAAATTTAGATTATGGGCTTCTCAGGATTCAACTACAACTGAAGAAACTTCCAGAATGAAAACATGAGAAACATTACACAAAATGCTGGCACCCTACGATTGCACGTCACCCTATCCAATATATACTGAAGACATTCAAATGTTAATTGGGAGACCAAAGCAACGAGATCAGAACTGTAAGGCTGGACTCTGCGATCCCACGCTCCCAAGTGGGAAAGTCGCTCTTGGGAAGTGTACCTTGGGAAATCACCGAATCACCAGTGCAGATCCATATAGATCGGAACCTCATACTGACAATGTCCAGCTTGGGTGAAACATGTCAGTTGTGAAGTGGTGTCGTACAATTTAATAATGTAAAGGAAGAGCGGTCATCTTCTGTAAAGTTAAACGGAGTGAGAGACAAAATGACACCATGGGACACTGCACAACAGCTCTCGGTCATTCGAGGAGCAGCTGAATCAGAGCAGTGCAATAAAACCAGCGCATTATATAGGGCTGGGCTGATTCAGTATAACAAGTCAATAAGCACAACATCGTAAAAGATACGATTAAGTTTGTCACAATCTGCTCTTTACAAGAATGCTGTCGAGTTGAGTACAACACCTACTGGAGTGTGATACTTCATCACAGTGCACTAAATCTGAGCTATCACTCGCCGACTAATTCTCGAGATACAATAAGAACAATCAAAAGCTAAGACCCTTGGGACAAGTGACCAATTATCAAATGGGCCATAATTTTACTGAATCCAAGTTTTCTGTTAATAGTTCTTTCTGAGTTCCTATTTGTTCAATCGGTAAAGAAAAAAAAAACATCTGTCTCATCACAACTGCAGGATGAACCCAGCTGAGAAACCTGACTGGAATACAGCTTTATCAATTCTGTCATTTATGCTCTCTGCGTTCTTGCTGGTCATCTTAAGTTGTCCCTCTCTGATTTAAAGAATATCCTCAAGTCAACAGCACACACAGAGAGACCTGTCGAGCAATGAGTGATTGTTAAGGAGGTAGAGTAAATTTTATTATTCAGCACTTCAGGCATAAAGCTTAGTGTAATGGGAATGCATTTTGGAAAGTTGAGTGTGGAGGTCAAAATTCGTAGTTCACTGGCTGCATGGGTTTCCACTCATTAAAATTAATAATCAGAAAATAGTGCGCCCCGTGAATTGAGCGCCACTGTGCCTGAAGTCCCATCACACAAAGCTCTGCGGCAAAGAGCTCTAAATTTATCAGTGTCTCCTTAACGATGACTCACTGGCATAGAGTTTTATCTTTATTGCCAGGGCAGTGAAAAGAAAAATCTACCCCCATTAATGAGTCATTGTTTAGGAGACATGGGGGTAGTAATGAGCCTGGGCCTGTTTTTGTTTGTGAGCAGAGAGGCCAGGCCTGTGGAGTCGGGGGAGGGGTACTCCTACTCCTCCTGGCTCCATAGGTTTCTAAAAAACCTTTCGGCTCAACAGGTCCATGCTGACGTTTATGCTCCACATGAGCCTCCTCCCACTCTACTTCATCTAACTCTATTAACATATCCTTCTATTCCTTTCTCCCTCATGTGTTTATCTAGCTTCTCCTTAAATGCATCTATGCTATTCGTCTCAACTACTCCTTGTGGTAGCGAGTTCCACATTCTCACTACTCTCTGAGAAAAGAAGTTTCTCCTGAATTCCCTATTGGATTTATTAGTGACCATCTTGTATTTATGGCCCCCAGTTCTGGTATGTCTGTAATGAGCTGTGATGAGGTCTGGAGCCGAGTGGTCCTGGCAGAACCCGAACTGAGCATCAGTGACGGCTCATTACAGACATACCAGAACTGGGGGCCATAAATACAAGATGGTCACTAATAAATCCAATAGGGAATTCAGGAGAAACTTCTTTACCCAGAGAGTAGTGAGAATGTGGAACTCGCTACCACAAGGAGTAGTTGAGACGATTAGCATTGATGCATTTAAGGAGAAGCTAGATAAACACATGAGGGAGAAAGGAATAGAAGGATATGTTAATGGGGTTAGAGGTTATTGGTGAGTAAGTGCCGCTTGATAGCACTGTCGACGATACCTTCCATCACTTTGCTGATGATTGAGAGTAGACTGATGGGGCGGTAATTGGTCGGATTGGATTTGTCCTGCTTTTTGTGGACAGGACATACCTGGGCAATTTTCCACTTGTTGGGTAGATGCCAATGTTGTACTGGGACAGTTTGAAAAGTTCCATGAAAAGTTATTTAGAAAACTTTGTTTTGTTTATGATGGACGGGGAGCTGTTTGCCATTTGTTACTTTCATGTCACAATGCAGTGGCAGCCACTCAACAACAGTCCAGTGGCTGACCAAAGGAGATGTGTCTCCCAAGAATGGGCTACAAGACCAGCCAACCTCTGAAGGGGTCAGTAACCTTTTGTGGGGACAGGAGAGAAGTTAATAAAGACCCACACGTCGGTAGTCAGATTTGTGAAACAGTCACGATGCAGTCAGGCCCAGCAAAGACTGTGAGAAGTTCGGAATGCCACTGAGAGTAATTAAGAGTTATTCTGTTTAAGTCAAGCAAGATGACCCACTAATGCGGGGAAGTGTAGCATGTTCATTATTTTGTATTAATACATGATGAGAAGTTGTACTGATTGAAAGAAGCAAATCCGATCATAACAGTTGCTCTCTGTTCACTCAGTGTGAAATAAAGCAGTTTAACAATATGCATCTGTCCTCATCCCACCAAGTACTTGCTCAATCCTCCTTGGAGAGATTGAAGAATCACTTGGTGAGAGACACAAATCTCCAGATCAGACCACAAAGAGATACTACTGTTACACCCCTGGGCTAAAACCATGAATGAGTCACAGCTTCCTCCAGCTCAATACTGGGAAATCTGAAGCCATCGTCTTGAGTTCCCTCCACAATAGGACCAATTCTGTGACCTGTGCTCCTAGCTAGTGGTCCCCAAGGAACTGCATTAAGTAAATCTCACGGGTCTGACATTACCTCTCCAATCCACTGTTTCCTCTCTCGCAGCCAATTCTTTATCCACCTCCAAGTGTTACCAAGGATACAAGCTGTCTTAAGTTTGTGTAGCAGCCTTTCATGTGAAACTTTAGCAAAGACTTTCTGCCTCTAGACTCACATTCCCCTTACAACCAATGCTCTATGTTATGGGTTACCCTTCCTGTGCATTGTGCCTCAGATGTCCCGATTTCTTCAGCTTTAACTATTAATAGCTTATAAAATAATTCTGTGTGTGTGAAACGTTACATTCCAGAGATGATTCTCAAAATTGTTAGAGGGGGAGAGGCAATTTATGAACTTTGAGCATATAATTTATGTTCTTGGAGCTTATTGGAGAGGTATCTCAGTATTTGGAATTGATGTTTTAGAAATTACCAACAGCGCCCTCTCCCGAACCAAAACTTCTCTGTCCCACTCCAGAGGCTTGAGCATGAAATCTAGGCTGACACTCCAATACAGTACTGAGGGAGCGCTGCACTGTCAGAGGAGTCTTTCGGAAGAGACGTTTAACCAAGGCCCTCTCAAGTGCATGTAAGAGATCCCATGGCACAATTTTAAATGGAGCAGGGGAGTTCTCCCCGGTGTCCTGGCCAATATTTATCCCTCAACCAACATCACTAAAACAGATTATCTAGTCATTATCTCATTGCTGTTTGTGAGATCTTGCTGTGTGCAAATTGGCTGCCGCATTTCCTACATTACAATAGGGACGACACTTCAAATATACTTCATTGGCTGTAAAGCAATTTGGGACGTCCTGAGGTCATGAAAGGCGCTATATAAATGCAAGTCTGTCTTTCTTTCTTTTCTTTGTACAGTTACTGGTAGAAAGTGAAGGCAGCGTGCGTACTTTTCACTCTTGCTTTGATGTTGCTCAGCACCCCTGGTCCTTGCTGGGGATTTTGACACCAGCTGGCATGATTTTCTTTGATGATTTATTTCTCTTTTGAAGCTTGTGATTTTGCATTGAGCACTCTGCTATCTTTCTATATCCATTTTAAAAAAAAACACATTTTAATAAAGCTTGGGATTAAATTTTAAAAAGGCAATCTTTTCGAATCCATAGATAATGAGGCAAGTCGAAAGCACAATTAATGGAGGCTGCTTGAGGTTTTTTTCTGTGATTTGGATACAAGACGAGTTATAACCTCCATCTCCCACTTGCAGGAGCCACTTCTGAATAGTCAGAGTTGGCCTGATTTCTAATGTGGTGCTCACTGACCCACTATTTTAGCCATGATGGTCTGGCTATCATGGTGTGGGGGCAGGCTTGATGGACCAACTGGTCTTTTCCTGCCCGTTAATTTTGTATGTTCGTATTGTGTGTGAATGCAAACTGACATAAAGTAGAAGCAGCATTTTCCTGTGCTCCTTCTCTGAATTGTCCCCCACATAAACACACTCTACTCTGATTCTCCTTCCCCGTCATATCTTTCTGTCATATATTCAATACATGGCAACAGTATGTATACAAGTAATCACTTTATCTCCTTTACTCTGTTAATAAAGGTTTGAAACTTGAGTGTCAACACACTGTCAGAAACGAATGTTGGGACTGTCAATTAAAGGGAATACAATAAAATGTAAATTTAGATTGCTGCTACAAATCCTTGTTTGGGTGGTTGAAAATGTGAGGTTGTCATAGCACTTTCCATGGCAACGTAATATTTTATGGACTGATGATTTCCTCCTGTGGTCTCTTTAATGACTTGCAAAATAATACAGTTGCAAATTAAGTGCTCCCACCTTAAAGAATAAGGATAGTAAAATAAAAGGTACAAAGATCACTTATGAAATCTTTTCTTCGAGCTAATTTAGGGTTTTGGGGATAAATTTTAAGAACGTGCGGTCTCACCTATCGAGAGAACGCACCATGATTTTTCTCTTACTCTATTACCCCCTGACTGAGACTGCTTGCTCAATCCTCCCAAAACAGCTCTTTCCAGGCTTCAAGTACAAGCCCACACTGCAGCAGCACCCACGTGGTGACTGCCACTTCAAACAGAGACTCTTGTTGCTTGACCGTCAGGAAAGGTGAGCCCAAATGAAGCCTTACAAGGCAGCCTGCCTGCATTGTGCACACTCGCTTGATCACGCGCAAGCTGGGATACAAAGCGGACATTTGGATCTCACTCCATGTGCTCTTCAAACTTCCAGTATCTCAACACTAGACAAGGCAATGCACAACAGAAGAGGGCTTTACCAAACCAGAGGAAGGGGGGGTCCCCTAACTTTGAGTCCGTTTGAACAGGCCATGCTGCATAACCTGAGGTTGGAGAATACAGAAGGAGGTGAATCTGGAGGCCTCCCTGAAGCTTGTTGCTGGGACCCTCAATTTTCTGTTATTCTTCAACTCCACTCACTTACATACATTGCTGCATGCCGCCATGACACATTATTAGCTATGTGTGAAGGAGAGTCCTACAGCTAGCATCCTAACATGTGTTCCTCTTCTGCTCTGAACTCCAAGAACCAGCTTCAGGTCCCAATAGTATCCAAAACTAAAGCACCTCACGACACCACTTGTCACTTTCCCCCTTCTGCAGCACAGGTACATCCACCCTGGAGACTCCAGTCAGTATGGGGAAGGTGCCCCTGGGTGAGCACGAGTCCAGGAGCGAGAAACCTGCTGGTCAGAGAATCGTCCCACATCCTTCCTTCCTCAGCTGCCGAGTTCTGGGATCGGAGGCCTGCATTTCAAAGCTTATTGCCTGAGCACGAGCATTTCTTGCTGCCAATCTTCCGACAGGTCCTGGCAGTGACTGTGTGGAGGAGTCCACTACCCGCAGGGGTGCAGCTGTGCATGATGATTCAATCAACCTGGAGCTCGCGGTAACTCCAGGGGCTGTCTGCAGTGGGCGCTCCCCCCACCGTGCCAAAGGTTTGTATCTCTCACAAATGCTTAGGCCGCTGCAGTAGGGGCCGAGGATTCCAATCCAAAGCAAACTGGCCTCCACTTTCTGGGCAATCAGAGAGAGTCATTGTGGGATTGTAGAATTTTACAGCGCAGAGGATGCCATTCGGCCCATCATGCTTGTGTCAGCTCTTGGAACAAGTTCTTCACTTGGTTCCGTTCCCCTGCCCTTTCCCCACACCCTATTAAATTTTTTATTTTTTGAATATTTATCCACTTCCCTGTTTAAAGCTATCGTGGATTCTGCTTCCATCACTGTTTCTCACATGGCATTTCTTTCTAGTCTTTCCTCATAATTAAAGCCTCTCATTCCGGGTATTTTATTACCGAATCTCTTCTGTACCCTTTCCATGGCCTTGGCATCCTTCCTAAAGTAGGGCACCCAAAACTGAATACAATATCCGAACCAATGATTTCCGTAGGATTAGTGTTTCATCTTTGTTTTTTGTGCTCGATGCCACTGTTTATAAAACCTAGGATCCCAGATACGTTTTTTTCACACCTTTACCAACTTGTCCTTCCACTTTTGAAGGCTCGTGTAGGTCACTCTGCTCCTCTACTCCTTTTTAAAGTTTCGCCATTTAATGTATATTTCCTCTCCTTATTTTTCCTCTCAAAAAGAATCTGCTCACGTTTCTCTGCATTAAGTTCTTCTGATATCTTTCTGGCCAATCGATGAAACTATAACTGCCCTCCTGTAGCCGACAGTTCTCTTCACAGTTAATCACGCTCCCTATTTTTGCATCATCTGTAAATTCTGATATTGTGCGTCTTATGCACAGGTCCAGATCATTTATATATTTTGAGAGGAACAATGGTCCCGACACTAACCCAACACATTATGCACGGCTTCACCATCTTGCCTCCGCTGCAGGGCACTCCCTCTGCTCTTGGCTGTGGGTGGGACTCTTTGCTTCTTCACCTGCTCCATTGTTAGGCCTCTTTGGATGGCAAAGTTGTGGAGCATGCAGCATCTATGGGAACCCTGGAGGCCCTGGCCGGCCTGGGTTGTAAGATGCTCCCCGAGTTACTCAAGCGTCGGAAACACTGGTGCCTATTGTGCACTCGATATTGGTCCTGCTGTCTGCATGAGCCTTGTTGTCCCCTCACTCTGCTGCTCTTTGTAGTTGTCTCAATGGTGTCGTGTGGCAGGGCTGAAGAATGTAGCCTAAAAGCCATCCTTAACATTTGCCTTCTCTTTCAAATAGGCTTAAGATGAAGGCATTATGGTTGCCGTCTGGGAGGCAGGCATTGCCCTACCTGAGTGTGTGATGCCAATGATTGACCACCTGTACTCTGATGGAATGACACCTATCCGGGGAAGGCCATGAGGATGTGCACATGAATGCCACCAATTACACCAGGCATTTTGAGGAATCCTGCGGTGTGGAAAGATTGCAGGGCCTTCCCTATTTTAATTTTGGGTATCCAGAGGAAACATGATGAAGATGTTTGCCCTGATGAACAATACATCAGTGACCTTCTTTGTTGATCTGCCTACTGTGAATTGACTGATATTGTTAATTCCCCTTGAAATGAGTCTAAGGCATAAAGGTTCAGGCCAGTGGTGAAACAGAAAGAAAGAACTTCTATTCATGTATTTTTTTTTACGGCCTCAGGATGTTCCAAAGTGCTTCACAGCCAATGAAGATCTTTTTTGAAGTGTAGTCACTTTTGTAATGTAGGAAAATACAGCAGCCAATTTGTGCACAGCACGATCCCACAAACAGCAATGAGATAAATGACCAGATAATCTGTTTTAGTGGTGTTGGTTGAGGGATAAATATTGGCCAGATCATCAGGAGAACTTGCCCTATCTTCTTCGAAGATTGCCATGGAATCTTTTACAACCACCTGGACGAATAGATAGGGCCTCAGAATAACATCTCATTTGAAAGATGGCACCTTTGACAGTGCAGCACTCCCTCAGTACTGCACTGGAGTGTCAGCCTAGATCCTATGCTCAAGTCTCTGGAGTGGGTCTTGAACCCACGACACTCTGACTCAGAGGCGAGAGTACAGACACTGACCCAAGGCTGACATCATTAGACTGCCACTGGCTGATTGCGACTGCAGGATCTGGAGACTGCAGCAGCCAATTAACACAATGCATCCCTCCTGCAGAAGACGACAGCACACAATGCCAGGCAGCACCAGCCTACTGGAGGAGTGTGTGCCAACACCTGGCACTGGAGGAGTGTGTGCCAACACTTGGCACTGGAGGAGTGTGTGCCAACACCTGGCACTGGAGGAGTGTGTGCCAACACCTGGCAATGGACAAGTGTGTGCCAACACCTGGCACTGGAGGAGTGTGTGCCAAAACTTGGCACTGGAGGAGTGTGTGCCAACACCTGGCTAAGGACGAGTGTGTGCCAACACCTGGCACTGGAGGAGTGTGTGCCAACACCTGGCAATGGACAAGTGTGTGCCAACACCTGGCACTGGAGGAGTGTGTGCCAACACTTGGCACTGGAGGAGTGTGTGCCAACACCTGGCTAAGGACGAGTGTGTGCCAACACCTGGCACTGGACGAGTGTGTGCCAATACCTGGCACTGGACACCACCAGGAGAGAAAGCAATGTACTCTGGCCTGCCAGATGAATAATGGATACTGTGAGTTACAGTCTTGAATCTAATTGAGGGGTTCGGGTAGCTTATACATAGAGTCACAGATACTCGGGAATAAGATACAGGGTGGATTCTAATCGAGGGGTTCAAGTAGCTTACTCTTGCCCTTTACATTCTCCACTGAAGAGGGAGATGGAGATGCGGGGGGTCTCTGTGCCTTCAGTGGGTTTGAATGTATACCATTTCTAAAGTGTTGGTTTGTCGTAAAAACCCAACTGGTTCACTAATGTCATCTAGGGAAGGAAGCCTGCCCAATCTCACCCGGTCTGACCGCTACGTGACTCCAGTCCTACACCAACGTGGTTGACTCTTAACTGCCCTCTGAAGTGGCCTAACACGCTACTCAGTTCCTTGGGCAATAAATGCCAGTCTTGCTAGAGGCCCACATCCCAAACAAATGAAAGAAAGGGGACAGATCTTTGATACGCTGAGACTTCCAAATAATAGTACTCTATTGATCAGTGAAGGTGTGCCAAACGAGTCTGTTTATCATCTTGTCTGGCATCCATTGCCAATGCACCTGCTTCCTCATCTTCATAGGCCAGATCTACAGTGTCATCGTCAGGATCCCTGACATCCTGTGGGACATCTGCCATCAGTCCTTTCCTGATTGCAAAGTTGTGAAGCGTACAGCATGAAATCATAATTCTCGAGACGGCCCTTGGCACAGACTGCAAGGCACCCTCTCCAGACATCAGAATCTTCATTCAATGGCTTACTCAGTTCCTATTCTTGACTTCATCTATGCTTCATTGTAGTGTTCCTCTGCAGCAAAGGTGGTTCTATGAAATGGCATTATGAATCATGGCAGTAGTGGGTAACATTGGTCACCCAGCAGCAATCCTGGCCCTTAAGCCCCGCTGTTGAGATAGAGCCGGGACACTGGACCGATGAAGTGTAAAAGCATCATGACAGCTGCCAGCATGTTGTGAACTCGCTTGCGAGACGCAAATGAGCTCACATTTAGGGGACTTTGTGCTCCGTATCATTGTGGAGGTTTAGATTTGGAGCATGCAATGCCACAGGGGTATAAACAATGTCCCGACAACCCTGGGGAATCCAGTAAGGCTGAAAGATTTGATGGACCTCTCGGTCATCTGTGTGGGACCACTGTCGAGGTGTATAAAATGAGTTGCTCAGGCGCAGAAGGCTTTGGTGACTTGTTTTATCGAGGATTGCAGAGCAAATTGACTGATCTGACCAACGTCCCATCTGGCACAAAGATGGAGAGCCCTGGTGACTTCCTCTGCTACTGCTGTGGACCTTGGCTGCAGATCCAACTGCAACAACACACAGAGCTCCTCCAAAGCTTCATAGCTAAAGCTCAGCCTCCTGCCGCAGAAATGCTGGGAAACGCTTTGGCAAGTGCCCCTTGGGGATCTATACGGCCTGCTGGATGGGCAGTGCTGGTTTGGACTGTCTTTCCTCTGGTGCTGCCTGATGAATCTGGCTTCCCATACAGCCTCCTGCTGTATATGGACTATGTAAAGTGGGATTCCCATTGCGCAGCCCATGGTGCCATCCTCAGATCCTCGCTGAGTGTTGCTCTCTTAGGGCAATATAGAACGTGGGGAAAGGTTTCCTGCATATGATGGGGGAAGGTTTATTTGCCATTCCTGTAGTGGGTCCCAAAATATGGTTAAAAGTCTCCAATGACAACAACTTGCATTTATATCGCACCTTTAATGCTATATAAATGTAGTAAAAATGTCCCAAAGCACTTCACAGGAGTGTTAACAAACAAAATTTGACACTGAGCCACATAAGGAGATATTAGGACAGGTGATCAAAAGCTTGGTCAAGGAGGTAGGTTTTAAGGAGCGTCTTAAAGCAGGAGAGAGGTAGAGAGGTGGAGAGGGTTAGGGAAAGAATTCCAGAGCTTAGGGCCTAAGCAGCTGAAGGCACGGCCGGCAATGGTGGAGCGATTAAAATCGGGGATGCGCAGGAGGCCGGAAATGGAGGAACGCAGAGATCTCGAAGGGTTGTAGGGCTGGAGGAGGTTACAGAGATAGGGAGGGGCGAGGCCATGGATGGATTTGAAAACAAGGATTTTCAGTTGATCAGTGTTCCTTTAATCAATGTTTCCATCCGAATGGACAGGTCCTCTTAAACACATTTTCAAGGGCACAAGTCACGGAATTGAGGATGCCTGACGTTCTCCTGTCCCAACTCTATCATTTGTAGGAGGCTGGCTCTGTGAGGAAGGATATTCTACAGCCTGCCCTGAAACCGAACAGAGTTTCTGCCGAGGTGCATGTCCAGCGGAATCCTGGCGTTAGTCGGTTACGCCAGAAATTCCTGGCCCCACAAAGGCATAATTGCTGACTTGCGCCCTTCCCCGAACCCAGGAATTTCTGGAGCCATATATTAAAATGTATGGCATTATTTTGAAGAAGAGCAGAGGTGTTCTCCCCAGTGTCTAGTGTCGGCTGTGGCCCAGTTGGTTGTGCTTTCACCTCTGAGTCAGAAGGTTGTGGGTTCAAGTCCCACTTCATTGGCTTGGGCACATAGTCTTGGCTGATACTCTAGTGTAGTACTGAGGAGGTGCTGCACTGTCGGAGGTGCCGTCCTTCAGATGTAGATGTTAAACTGAGACTCCCGTCTGCCCTCTCAAGTGGATATAAAAGATCCCCTGGCACAATTGGAAGAAGAACAGGGGAGTTATCCCTGATGTCCTGGTCCTCAACCAACATCAGTAAAACAGATGATCTGGTCATTTATCACAGTGCTCTTTGTGGGTCCTTGCTGTGTGCAAATTGGCTGTTGTATTTTACTACATTACGACAGTGACTATATTTCCAAACTACTCCATTGGCTGCAAAGCACTTTGGGATGTCCTGAGGTGTGAAAGGCGCTATATAAATGCAAGTTCTTTCTTTCCTTCTTCTTCCCTGGCCAATATTTATCCTTCGACCAATATCACTAAAACAGATTATCCGATCATTATCTCATCGCTGTTTGTGGGACCTTGCTGTGCACAAATTGGTAGCCCCTTCAAAGTACTACAATGGCTGTAAAAAGCTTTGGGACGTCCTGGGATTGTGAAAGGTGCTATGTAAATCCAAGTTCTTTACCTTTCTTGTGCAGAGATAGACAGACAGGTAAAGAGCATAAACTGAGCTCGAAATCAAAAATGATAAATGAAAAAAAAGAAGCCTGAGCTCGAGACTGTTCTTATTTACACATCAGGCTGTGCCCTAGGCTGTCTGGTCACACTGACAAGCCAGCATGTCAATTGGTTCTCTTCCCAAACAATCTCTACATCTCCCAGATATCCTGGAGCCATCTACAGTAGCTCTTTAATTGGTTTGGAAGTCCAAGCGTGGGCTGCGGGAGTTTTGTTTTGTCTTAGTGCCCTGCCTGAAGGCTCCTCTTAAGTCCTTGTTCCCTGGCACTCCTACACAGGTAATCAGTGTCTATTCTGAGACTGTTTGAAATAGCCCACAGCTTGTTTTGAATACTTTTAACTCTTGCTTTCCACATTACTTTACAACTTAAAAAAACATTTTAACGTTTTAATCTATCCAGGATGTTATATAGAATCATAGAATCATAAAATGATGCAGCACAGAAGTAGGCCATTCGGCCCATCAGGCCTCTGCCAGTTCTTTGAAAGAGCGATCTAATTGGTTCCACTCCCTCGCTCTTACCCCATAGACCTGCACATTTTTTCCCTTCAAGTATTTATCCAATTCCCTTTTGAAAGTTACTGTTGAATCTGCTTCAATCATCCTTTCAGGCAGTGCATTCCAGATCATAACAACTCGCTGCATAAAAAAATGTTTCCTCATGTCGCCTCTGGTACTTTTGCCAATCACCTTAAATCTGTGTCCTCTGCTCACTGACCCTCCTGCCATTATCCTACTGAATCTCCCCTTAACCTTCTCTGCTCTAAGGAGAACAATCCCAGTTTCTCCAATGCTCTCGCATCACTCCTCACATCCACTCAACCATCATCCTCACCTTGCCTGCACTTACTCACCACCCCAGTCCCCATTCGAACACCACCACGTAACCCAATCCTCATACAATCTCATGGCCATGTCTCAAACGCACCCTCCCATGCATCTCCCTCACGGTCACCCCCACCCACACCAATGCATGCAGCAGGTCACCATGCAACCATCACTCAATCACGCCTCTCCGTGTTTTGCCTTGATAGGAGAAGAGATGCCAGAATGCCTGGGAGAGGGCAAGGACCAGAGGGGGCCCACCACACCAAGTGGTCTTAATGGATACGGAGCAGCAGGCGCTCGCAATAAGTCGGACGCTGGAGTGCCTGTCCGTGGCGGACGCCGAGACTGGGAGCGCACAAGCGGCTGGTGACAGAAATCTAACACTCAGCACTCATGATAGCGAATGATATCACTTGGCATCTGCAGCACCTCAACATCTGTCCACATGCTTAATATTGCTTTCTGTTCTCTTGCAGGGCCATCTGCGAGCGCCGTGACTGCGGAGGGCGATTCCTCAGAGGACCTGGCGGCCTCTGAGGGGGCATCGTCACATCTGAGCCAGCCATCCACCAGCGCAGATACACACACCTCGGTGGGCCCCCGTCCTCACTTAGTTGGGCTTGCACATGGTGAGTCACCCCGCACATGTGAGCACGAGCAGACCCTGGTGGCAGGGGCAGCCATGGAGAGTCCGCGTCAGTGGGAGCACTCTTCTCCAGGCTCTGCTCAGCTGGACACAGATGCTGAACCCTGGGGGCCAGCCATGAAAAGGAGAGTCATCGAGGGCCAGCAGCACATTGCCGAGGTACTGGGACAGTTGCCACGTGCACTCTCCACAATCGCGCAGAGGATGGAGGAGTCCAACTCCTGCATGAATGGAATACTGTCATAGGGACGTGAAGGCATCTCTGAGATAGTGTGGCGGGTAGGTGCGGGAATGTCTGCGATGGAGGGAAGGCTAGCCTCCAACAAGCTTCAAGCACGGCTCAACAATGAGTCCATTCAGGCCCTGACAACAGCCGTTCGGATTCAGGGTGAGCAACAGTCTGCCGCCTTAAACAGGCTGACAGATACATTACAACTGGCCTTCCAAGGCTTTACACAAGTCCTCCAAACTGTCGTCCAGCAGGGTGGAAGGAGTGATGTGGGCCTGGGCCACAAGAGGGATGATGGCGAAAGGGGACATGGAAGTGGGGACGCCACTCAAAGCGCTCCCACGTCTCGCCTGTTGCCCTCCTCTCAACCAGTACCCCAATGCTGCCCCCTCTCCAGGTAGCCGAGTCTGCCCCTGCACAGGTGCAGGTGGAGCAGTCTTTGGAGGGGCCCTCATGGGCACCGAAACCTAGGGGCGTCCGCGCTAAGCATCTCATCGGTCAGGGCATGGAGCAACCTGCCACTACCTCTGCTGAAGTCACAGGGGTTGCACCACATAGGGATTCCCATAAATGTAAGGCGAAGGTTTTGTGAGCACAAAGGGGATGCACAAGGGCGTATGACAAAATGTCATGTTTTTGATTTACTTTTGCTTGTTTTGCAAAAAATCATAAAAAATTGTTATCACCACTACTGCCACGTCTTTGAAAATCTTGTCTGGTTTGTTCAATAATGCCCTTTCCTGAGGATCACTATGAAGACCCACAACTGATGCCACCCATTGTGTCACTGCAGAGTGGGTGTAGGTGTATTTGCAGGGCTCTTTTGTGCAGACGACTGAGAGACGTCGGCGATGTCCCCGGTGGCACCCTGGAAGGATGCGGAGGAGAAGTTGTTGAGGGCAGTGGTGACTTTGACAGCGACAGGTAAGAAGATGGTGCTCGGGCCAGCCGGGAGCAGCTCGGCATGAAGGAGGCTGCAGATGTCCACGACTACATGTCGAGTGACTCTGAGCCTCCGTGTGCACTGCTGCTCAGAGAGGTCCAGGAAGCTGAGCCTCGGTCTGTAGACCCTGTGGCGAGGGTAGTGCCTTCTGCGACGCATCTTTCTCTGCAGTAGCCCTCCCTCCTGCTTTGCAGGTGGATGTGTCACAGCACTGTGTTGTGGAGCTCCACGTGTCAGAGGTGGACGACGTGGCCGGCGAGGCTGGTGATGCTGTTCGCCCTCCGAGGAGGTCAAGACTGCAGCCATGGCGGCCCCCATCCGGAAGATGTACATTTGAGGGGGTCCGCAAGGTAGGTAAACGTGTCTGGACACCGGGATAAGTGTGCAAGTTGGTGAATTTTACTGTTAGGAGGAGGGTGGTGGAGTCCAAACTTTGTCCAAAGTGACAGAGTGGCCTCCTGCAATGAGTGAGGGTCTCCCCCCTCCACCTGTCAAATGGACCTTTGCAGCTCCCACAGGCTGGTGGCTGCAACACGTCTACTTCAACTGGGAGTGTTTCCTCCAGTACGGGAAACACGCTCAGTTGGGATGAAAATCCCATCCCTCCTAAAATATCCTCCCAATCATGTCTCCTAACAACCTGAAGTATCCAATTAATTGGTTTAATTGGGATCCCGCCGGCTTTAATTGCCGGTGGGAGTCCCACATGCGGGGGCTGCGCGCACATCATTGGGGAACCCGGAAGTGGGCGGGTTGGAGTCGGGCTCCGCACCCGCCCCGGGAATCCCCAATTTTCGTAGCCCCCCCACCACGAACGCACCCTCTCGGACATCGGAAAATCGAGCCCAGCGTGTCTGACCTCAGGTCAGGACTTTTAGACAGGGACACTTGGATTTAGCCCTGTGCCCATTTATGCCACATACATGATTTTGCAAAACTATGAAGTAATCTCTCAACGAGCTGCTTGTGGTGAAGACAGCCATTCCTGTTATTGTCTCGGGTTGTTTTGTTTCCGCCTCTCCCAATGCTCGTCAGTAGCTTCAGTTGTATTGACGCAGATCATTTCAAAGCCTTGTGCTTGAATTAAATCACACCTGCACTAAGATACATTTCCAGCAATTAATGTGTTGCAACAAGTGATTTGTTATCACTCAGATCGGCTTAGAAGCTGATATTTTACTGCCGATGGGATCTTGAGCAAAATTGCACTTGGGTCCTAAATCATAGTACCCACGTCAAAGTGTAGATTTCAGGGTTTGTCCCATCAGACCAAATCAATTGTTCAAGGTGAGTGTCGTTCCATTTTGCATTTATTTTAAAAAGGAGCAAATTAGGAGTTGTAAAAATCTTACAGTTTATCAAAAAGATTAGAATTTATTAAGACTTCTTGGAGCTGAAATTGGAAATGGGAGAGGATGTAAAACAGACAGTATCTCATCAGGTGCCTGTTATATAACCCGGCTGAGAATCAGTTCTATTCATGTCAGTAGAACTGAATACTGGGCATGTGGTATAATGGGTGACCAATGTGACTCTGCCTATTTTGCATCCCCACTCTTGTCCAATTTCAACCCCTGCACCCCCGCCCCACCCTCCCCCGCCATGATGCTTGTTACAAATAGCTTTCCTGTCAGTATGGCTGAATTTGCCGAGGCCTTATGGATGTAGCAATGCACCTCAAACTATTTCCCTGTCCAGGAGAGAAAGCTTTTGAGTAAAGATTGCTCTCTGTGTAAAGGTTAACTCAAGTCCTTGATCGTTAAAACCTTGACAGTGTTAATTTGCTTGCTAGTGTTAAGATTTCCCTGTCACAGGTAGATGGTATCAGGAATGAACAGCACAGCCACTAGTCCTGAAATCTGTAGTGACAACATTTCCTTGTCAAAGTCGCAAGGAAAACTGCTTCCCCATGACAGCAGTTGGGAACTCCATTTACTTCTGCTCTTTTGGAGCAAAATTGATGTCTTGCCTTGAATTTCATTAAAAGACAACAGCGTAAAGTTTTGGGAGGTGAGGCTGCCAGTGTGGAGCCTTACCTGACGGGAGCACGGATCGGTGGATTGGGCACTGCCCAATTCAAAGCTTTCCTGATTTCCCAGTGATTGTGCACCGGAATATTGGGAGCACGGCACCTGATTCTCTGCTCCACCTTCCCGTTGGGCTAGGCTTAAGATGGAATTTGCCCTGATGCCCCTGACATTACATGATGAGATATCTTCATCTGAATCCTTCTCTCCAGGGAGGTATTTGAGCTCTGATCTGAAATGGGTCAAAGGCCCCTCATTAATAACGGCAGGTGGAATTTCAGCCTGGTACACCGTGTTTGTCCACATGTGTCCCACGGTCTAAGGCACCGAAATTCCTGACTTTGCTCATTTTAGTAAAAAAATCACATAAGGAAAGACTTGCATTTATATAGCGCCTGTCACAATCTCAGGACATCCCAAATCGCTTTACAGCCAATGAAGTACTTTTGAAGTGTAGTCACTGCTGTAATGTAGGGAACGACGTGAAGAAAAAGTAGTAGAGTGGAGGTAGAAAGCATGAAGGGACTATTTGTCTGTATTTACATCTGATTTTCTGTAACCATGACAACTGGGTGGGAGAAGAGGGGGGAAATAAAAGAAAAGAAAAACGTGTTATTTAAGCTGGTTTGCAAATTGGCAGTTTATTCCATTCTAATTTACTATTAACTGCCCTGAAATGCTGGGTTTAGACATTTCCGAGGGGCATGTGAGCATAGAAAGTGCAAAATACCTTTTTTTTCAGCACGATCCAAGGCTGAAGTGTCCAAGCTATTTGTCTATGTGGTCTGTATAGTGTGTGCCATGGAGCCTCGGCAGCCACAAGGTTTAAATCACTGTTCCCGTTTAGTTCTGTATATCTCGGGTTGCTGATCCTGCTGCCCTGATTTAGGATGCATCCACCAATGAGGCAGCAGCGCCAAGAACAGCCTGACGAAGGAGGTAAGCCTTCGAAAGCTTGTGATTTTAAATAAAGCTGTTGGACTATAACCTGGTGTTGTAAGACTCCTTACATTTGTCCACCCCAGTCCATCACCGGCATCTCCACATCAAGCCTTTTTCCAAACCTCCCCCACCACCGCCCCGGGGCCTAAAAAATTCACACAGGACAAACCAGCAAATAGGAAATGCAAACCCAGATAGGACTGAGTTGCCTGGATTTCAGATGCGGTTTACAGTCGACACACCTGGTCCTGAGGGCGAGGTACCTCAGAGAATTCTGGTATCTGGCACTTTGTTTAGTGTATTATTTTGGAGGGTAAACAACAACAACTTGCACTTACATAGCGCCTTTAATGTAGTAAAACGTTCCAAGGCACTTCAAAGGAGTGTTATCAAACAAAATTTGACACCGAGCCACACAAGGAGACATTAGGAACATCGGAACATGAGTAGGCCATTCAGCCCCTTGTGCCTGCACCGCCATTTGTTAAGATCATGGCTGATCTGTGATCTAACTCCATATACCCGCCTTTGGCCCATATCCCTTAATACCTTTGGTTGCCAAAAAGCTATCTATCTCAGATTTAAATTTAGCAATTGAGCTAATATCAATTGCTGTTTGCGGAAGAGAGTTCCAAACTTCTACCACCCTTTGTGTGTAGAAATGTTTTCTAATCTCGCTCCTGAAAGGTCTGGCTCTAATTTTTAGACTGTGCCCCCTACTCCTAGAATCCCCAACCAGCGGAAATAGTTTCTCTCTATCCACCCTATCAGTTCCCCTTAATATCTTATAAACTTCGATCAGATCACCCCTTAACCTTCTAAACTCTAGAGAATACAACCCCAATTTGTGTAATCTCTCCTCGTAACTTAACCCTTGAAGTCCGGGTATCATTCTAGTAAACCTACGTTGCACTCCCTCCAAGGCCAATATGTCCTTCCGAAGGTGCGGTGCCCAGAACTGCTCACAGTACTCCAGGACAGGTGATCAAAGAGGTTGGTCAAAGAGATAGGTTTTAAGGAGTGTCTTAAAGGAGACGGAGAGGTTTCGGGAGGGAATTCCTGAGCTTTGGGCCTAGGCAGCTGAAGGCACGGCCGCTAATGGTGGAGCGATTAATATCGGGGATGCGCAAGAGGTCCAGTTTCTCAGTAGCTCAGAACTGTTGTCTTTAAATTCCACAACACCTCCAATGAGCTGATTTACAGTTGCATTTTAAAAAAATGACAGGCTTTACACCATTTAAATTAAGCTAATTTTTAAAATGTTTCTGTACGGATTTTCTCACAATGCACTGTAATTGTCCATCAGCCCCTGAACTGGTCACTCCCTCTATTGATTACATTTTGTTTAAGAAGTCAATGCCGCAGCCAGATTAATGCACCTAAAAACCGAACGCAATTTATTCCGATTCAGTGGCTGGGAAAATTACCATTCCCATTATTTCTCCAGGGATTCCACCGATCTCCCACCATCAGGAAATAGAATCATAGAATGATACAGCACAGAAGGAGGCCATTCAGCCCATTGTGCCTGTGCCAGCTGTTTGAAAAAGCTATTCAATTATTTCCCACTCCCCTGCCCTTTCCCCATAGCCCTGCACATTTTTTCCACTTCAAGTATTTATCCAAATTCCTTCTGAAATTTGTTATTCAATCTGTTTCCACCACCCTTTCAGGCAGTACATTCCAGATCAGAACAACTCACTGTGTTAAAAATGTTTTCCTCATGTCGCCTCTGGTTCTTTTGCCAATTACCTTAAATCTTTGGTTACCGACCCTTCTGCCAATGGAAAAAGTTTCTCCTTATTTACTCTGTCAAAACCCTTCATGATTTTGAACACTTCTATCAAATCTCCCCTTAACCTTCTCTGCTCCAAGGAGAACAATCCCAGTTTCTCCAGTCTCTTCATGTAACTGAAGTCTTTCGTCCCTGATACTATTCTAGTAAATTTCCTTTGTACTCTCTCCAAAGCCTTGACATCTTTCCTAAAGTGTGTTGCCCAGAATTGGCCACAATACTCCAGCTGGGGCCGAGCCAGTGTTTTATAAAGATTTAGCATAACTTCCTTGCATTTGTACTCTATGCCTCTATTTATAAAGCTCAGTATCCCATATGCTTCTTTAACAGCCTTCTCAACTTGTCCTGCCATCTTCAAAGACTTGTGTACATACACCTCCAGGTCTCTCTGTTCCTGCATCCCCTTTAAAATTGTACCATTTAGTTTACATTGCCTCTCCACATTCTTCCTACCAAAATGAATCACTTCACACTTCCCTGCATTAAATTTCATCTACCATGTGTCTACTCATTTCATCAGTCTGTCTGTGTCCTCCTGAAGTCTGTTACTCTTCTCATAGCTGTTTATTACATTTCCAAGTTTTTTGTCATCTACAAACCTTGAAATTATACCCTCCATCCCCAAGTCCAGGTCATTAATATATATCAAAAAGAACAGTGGTCCTAATACTGACCCCTGGGGGACACCACTGTACACTTCCCTCCAGTCTGAAAAACAACTACTCTCTGCTTTCTGTCCTTTAGCTAATTTTGTATCCACACTGCTACTGTCCAAACATCAACCACACTACCCTCATCAACCCTCTCCGTCACTTCATCAAAGAACTCAACCAAGTTAGTCAAACACGATTTGCCTTTAACAAATCCGATCTGGCTTTCATTTCTTAACCTATATTTTCCAAGTGCCAGTAATTTTGTTCTGGATTATTGTCTCTAAAAATTTCCCCACCACCGACGTTAGGCTGACTGGCCTGTAATTGTCGGGTTTATCCCTCTCCCCTTTTTTGAACAGGGGTGTAACATTTGCAACACTCCAGTCCTCTGGCACCATTCCTATATTGAAGGAGGATTGGAAGATTGTGGCCAGAGCCTCCGCTAACTTTCCACCCTAACTTCCCTCGGTAACCGAGGATGCATCCTATCCAGACAGGGCGACTTTTCAACTTTGAACACTGCCAATCTATTTTTATCCTATCCAATTTCTCTACTACTTGCTCCTATAATGGGGAGAACCGCTGCAGAAATCCAGGGTCCCTCTCTTTACTCAAAAGCAAAACCTCCTTGCTGAACACCTCCACTCTGTCCACAAGTGTGACCCTGACCTGCCGGTCACTTGTCATTTTAATTCCCTGTCCCACTCCCACTCTGACCTCTCTGTCCTCGGCCTCTTACACTGTTCCAGTGGGTAAGATGGGTATAGAGGGATATGGGCCAAGTGCAGGCAATTGGGACTAGCTTAGTGGTATAAACTGGGCGACATGGACATGTTGGGCCGAAGGGCCTGTTTCCATGTTGTAAACTTCTACTTCTAAGATCAACACAAGCTCGAGGAACAGCACCTCATCTTTTGTTTAGACACTTTACAATCTTCCAGACTCAACACTGATTTCAATAACTTCAGATCACAACCACTGTTCCCATTTTTTTGGACAGCAGGTGTTGGTAATGGTTCTGCTCCTCTAGACCCATATTTTGTTTCTTAACCGGTCCCATTATCACCCTCCTTGCCTTGCACCATCATCCCTTTGGACACTTAATCACTCCTGTCCTATCACAGACCTTCCCTTTTGTTCTTTCCTCCCCTGCCCTCCCTCCCCCCCTTTCCCTGGCTCTGTACTTGCTCAAAAACTGTTAACTCTTCAACATCTTCCAGTTCTGATGAAAGGTCAGTGACCTGCTGTTTCTTTCTCCACAGATGCTGCCTCACTTGCTGAGCTTTTCCAGCATTTTCTGTTTTTATTCCCTCTCTTTACTGTTCTTTTACTTTTTATTTGCTTAAAAAAGCACTTACTACTTCCTTTCTTATTATCCCCAGCCATTCTTCATATTCCCTTTTAGCCCTTCTAATCACCCTTTCACCTCCCACTACAATTTCTATATTGTTCAAGATTTTCTTTAGTAGGCCAGAGGCTGAGTACTCTGCAACAAGTGGTTCACTTCCTGACCCCTCAAAGCCTCTCCACCACCTACCAACAAGGCTCCAGTCAACACTTAGCACTGGCCCTAATGGGCACACTCAAGAGGCTTGACACCATCCAGGACAGAGTAATCACTGCTACTGAACTCAATACCCAGTCCCTCCACCACCTACACCAAGGCTGCAGTATATACTATCGACAGAATGCATTTTTGCGACTCATCGAGATCCGACAGCACCTCTCTCCCCTGCGACCTCTGCGAAGGACGATGTCATGGGAGCACCATCACCTCCAAGTTCCCTTCCAAGTCACACACCATTCTGACTTGGACATATATCGCAGTTCCTCCATCGTCGCTGGCTCCTGGAATTCCCTACCTAACACCATTGTGGTTTCACCAGCACCACAAGGACTGCAGCAGTTTAAGGAGAAGGCCCGCCATCTCAAGGCAACAAGGGATAGGCAATAAATGCCGGCCTTGCCAGTGTCACCCGCATCCCGAGAACAAATTTAACAAAAGTATTGTTAGCCCTAATTTTATCATATACCTCCCTTTTACGTTTCAGTTTAGCTTTAATCTCTCTATTTTATCCATGGACCTCTTCTTCAATGCACTCCCTTTTCACCAGATAGCAATGTATCTGTTGTATACTCTATCCATCTAATATTTGAAGATTCCTCACTGCTGATCTCTCGATCTGTTCGCTAATTTTTGTGCCCATTAATTTGGTGCCAGGTCCCTGTTTTTCATTGAACTCTACTGTTTGTCTTTGGCTTCCAAACTGTGTTAACTGAGCCGGGAAGGTGTAAATAACTCCATCCTGTGCATCATTCAACCTGGAAATGCTTGTCATAGAATCGTGGGGGGTTAAATTGTGCTGTGCTGTTGGGTCCGAGGGGAAGGAGGGAGATCGGGGAGAGGGAGGGAGATTGGGTGGGCCTGGTTGTTGGGGCTGGGGTGAGGGAGAGGGGGAGAGCAGGGGGCCTGGTTTTTGGGGCCAGGGGGAGGGAGGGAGATTGGGGGGGCCTGCAGGTTGGAGGTAGGGGGAGATCGGGGGACCTGGTAGTTGGGGCCGGGGAGAGGGAGGGAGGGAGATCGGGGGGCCTGCAGGTCGGAGGTAGGGGGAGATCGGGGGACCTGGTAGTTGGGGCCAGGTTGTTGGTGCCGGGGTTCAGGAGGAAGTTTGGGCTGCCTGGAGGTCGGAGGCCGGGGATCTTGGGATCGGGAGCAGCGGTGATCGGGATGGTGATTTTTTTTGTGTTGGCGATCCCTAGGGTTGGCTTTCCCTGAAGCAATCAGCACTGAATCTTTTACATGAGACCGCTCCCTCCCGACTCCTGACATCAGTTAACTCCCAGTGTTGATTTTAAGTTTTAAGCATAGTTTTAAACTTGGAGAAATTTCTTACCAATATGAAGACCCTTTTATCCCCACGTTGTATTGCATGTCTCTCTTCCTTGCTTTCATACTCTATGCCTCTATTAATAAAGCCCAGGATCCCATATGCTTTTTTAACAGCTTTATCAACTTGTCCTGCCACCTTAAAGGTTTGTGTATGTAAACTCCCAGGTTTCTCTGTTCCTGCACCCCCTTTAAAATTGTAAGATTTTGTCACTGTACAAATTCTTGTGCTGTTCTGTTTGTGTTCTACCCATTTAATTTCTGTAAATAAATCAAATTTGACCCTAGCTCGAGAGTGGTGTGTTGGTAATACTGTCTTCTGGAGTGGTTTAGAGAGAGATAAAGTGCAGTGAGAATTACTGACCTACGATTGTGTGAGACCGAAAGGTTCCGAGTCACTGCGGGGCTGCAGCTTCCGGGTCATGGGGGTCAACGAGATCCACTTAGAGGAAGTGCAATGAGATAGTTGAAAGAAGGAACCGCTCATTATAGGCCCATAAGTTACCTCACACTGATGGCAGTGAAGTGTGAGAGAGACTGTGTACTGTAACATGGGGATAAAAGAGTCTTCATATTGGCAAGAAACTTCTCCAAGTTTAAAACAATGCTTAAAATTTAAAACCAGCCACAGAAGCTAACTGACATTAGGGCCCCGATATCAGTAGGGAGGCGGGTGGGCAGCGGGATGGGGTGAAGGTGTACATGGCAAACCCGCATGAACCAAACTTACCGTTTCCGACGCGACCGTACTTTGATTGATGATGATTAACGCCCTCTCCGGGTTTCGCGTCCGGCAGCTAGACAGATTGACAGGATGGCTGCCATCAGGAGCTGCAACGTGAGGTGGGGGGGGAGGGGCAAGAAAGACAGAGAGCGAGAGACGTCACCCGGCACGGGAACGGAAGACCGGGGGGTGAGATCGGAGGAAGATTGGGGGGACATGGGGATGGTGAAGATGGGGAACATCGGAGCGGGAGACATCGGACATCGGAGCAGCTTCCAAAGGTAGGTGCATTTAGTGTTTTAACGCCATTGCATGTTTTTTTTATTTAATTTATTTAGTTTCTTTCTCCCTGATCCGGCCCTGGTTTCACCAGGCGTGAATCAGAAGCGGTGGGCAAGCCGCTCAGGTAAGTTAAAAATCATTCTCGTCACTTACTCTGCCACAGGTAAAGTGCCTTCAGTACCTCAATGATGTACATTTGGCTCTTTAACTGTCATCCCACTGACTTTAATTGCCGGCGGGACTTCCGTTTTCGGGTTGCCCGCACACACACAGGTGTGTCCCTGGGAAACTCGGAAGCCGACGGGCTGGAGCCGGCATCTGAACCCAAACGGGATTTCCGCGATTTTCGGAACCCCCCTGCACCCACATTTGCCTCCTAAAATCACCCCCCAGGATTCGGGAGGGAGCATGGTCATTTCAATATTACAGTACAGGAGGAGTGGAAATATCTGTGGCATTTGCTGCTCCACATCTCTGATCCAGTGCTGCCATGGTGAATTTAAATGGCAATTTGATAGCCGGAATAATCTGAACCACGTTCAGCCCCAACTGGTCTAGATTAGCAGCATTCCATTGCATTGCATTACAGAGCAATTACATGGGCTCCCTGGGCACTCTGAGACCAAGGCCCCTGTCTCCTGTCTCGGACTCATACAGCTCTCAGGTCCAGTAGCCGGGCTGCGTTGTTAGCTGATCTGAGTTGGTGCAGACGTATGGATGCTACAATTGGGTTAGGGAAGGAAAATCGCCCAAGGTTCCTACTCCTAATCATTACACAGTGACTACTGTTGGAAGTGTGTGCATGTTTATACAGGGCGAGGATAGGATTGGGTTTGCCACAGATTTCAATATAATGCCAACTCTCATTATCAAGGCTTGCACATGGATAATGGACATTTGGCCGAAACATCTGGAACCGTGCCCCAGCGGGGGAGGGAAGGAAACTGGATAGAAAAAAAAGAGCCAGATCCAGCACCTCTAACTGCACTACATCAGTGACTACACTTCAAATGTACTTTGTTGGCTGTGAACTGCTTTGGGACATCCTGAGGTCATGAAAGGCACTGAATAAATGCAAGGTCTTTCTTTCTTACCTCCGTAGGTTGTCATTGGTTCTGCTGTGTTTTCAGAAGTGAATTGCAGTGGATTCAGGTCAGGGCTAAAATACCTTCTGATCTTTCACCCATTGGAATATCTGCTGCTCTTTGGAAGGGGAGCAGCAGTGGAGGAATGAAAGGCTGCTCAGGTAACACAGCGGCTGCAACGCACCCAGCTGCTAATAGCCCCCTCAACCAGAATATACCGACATGCCTCCAACTGTCCCAGGAGCAATGCTTGTGGAGGATCCACTTTACAAAGGAAAACATCACTGAGATATGTCACATGATGTAACCTGACCTACAGCCCATCTCCACCCTGGGCCCTTCCCAACAGTGGCTGTAAATGTCACAACCACCTGGAACTTTCATGCTACGGTCACTCCAAGCTGCTACTGGGAGCATCAGACGTGCACAGATGTGTCATGCCATTCACAGATGCATTGTTTGCAATAGCAGGCAATTTGATCTCTTTCCCAATGGACAATGGGCGCCAACATGACAAGGTAGTGAAATGTTACAGTGGCGGGCTGCCCCACGGTCCCAGGGACAATAGATTACACCCATGTATGTGACCCCACATGCTGAATGCCATCACCCAGGTCAACAGGAAAGATTCTACTCTCTCAATACGTGACTCGTTTGCAACCAGTATAACCATATCATCATCTACAGACCCTTCTCCGTGTGTAATCATTCTCACAACTCCCATTCAGGCCATCTAAAGAAAGAAACTTCTGTACCTTTCCATAGACAATGTCTGCACACACAGCTGCAATGCCATTTTACTGGAAACCCAGAGTTTGCAGGTATGTGCCCCTTACCCTGTACCTCCCCTTGGTGTCAGTGTGTGATGTGCGCACTCTTAAACCTAACCGTGTGCTTTTCTTAGGTGCAACCTGAGTGGCAGAAGTGGGTGAGGTGGTAGGTTCCTGAATTCCTATGGGAGCTTCTTGACACAGAGCAGCCAAGTCAGTGCAGCAGTGCAGGCTGCATCTCTTGCGATGCTGTACGGACAGCCTGGCCCTGAACCTTCCTGCCACATGTGCAGGCGTTGGAGGGGCTGGCGGGAAGGCACATGTCCTGAAAGACGGCAGATCATCGCTGAGTATTCCTCTCATGTCGCCAGTACTAGGCACTGGCTTGACATGGCCACTAATCTATGAGAGAGCAGACTTAATGGCACCAAAGCGATCAGTGGTGGTTTGTAACTGGACAGCCTGGTCTCTGTGGAGCAGTCTGAGCATCCATGGAAGGAGCAGACTGCCCCTCAGGCTTCATGGCAGGATCATTGCTAATGGCACCAGATACAATTCGCACTCCACCATACTTCTGGTCAGGATTTTGTGTTGGGAAAAGATGAATAAGCTTTCCATTTTCAAACTAGAGAAAGAACTTTGGATTTAAATAGCACCGCTCATGTCCTCAGGATGTCCCAAAGCACTTCACACCTAAAGCAAGCTAAAAAACATAGAATTCAAATTGATCTACAGATATGTTGCATTTGCTCTTACATACCTTGATTTATTTTGCCAATAGTTGTAGGAACGGTACAGCGGATGTGGAATAATTGGACGAGAGTACAAGGGGGCAGAAGTTATGCTGCAGCTACACAAAACCCTGGTTAGACCGCACCTGGAGTACTGTGAGCAGTTCTGGGCACCGCACCTTCGGAAGGACATAATGGCCTTAGAGGGAGTGCAGCATAGGTTTACTAGAATGATACCCGGACTTCAAGGGTTAAGTTACGAGGAGAGATTACACAAATTGGGGTTGTATTCTCTAGAGTTTCGAAGGTTAAGGGGTGATCTGATCGAAGTTTATAAGATATTAAGGGGAACAGATAGGGTGGATAGAGAGAAACTATTTCCGCTGGTTGGGGATTTTAGGAGTAGGGGGCACAGTCTAAAAATTAGAGCCAGACCTTTCAGGAGCGAGATTAGAAAACACTTCTACAAAGGGTTGTAGAAGTTTGGAACTCTCTTCCGCAAACGGCAATTGATACTAGCTCAATTGCGAAATTTAAATCTGAGATAGATAGCTTTTTGGCAACCAAATGTATTAAGGGATATGGGCCAAAGGCAGGTATATGGAGTTAGATCACAGATTAGCCATGATCTTATCAAATGGCGGAGCAGGCACGAGGGGCTGAATGGCCTACTCCTGTTCCTATGTTCCTATGTACCTCTCGTTATCTCCCACTGGTATCAGAGTCTGAACTATCCCCCGCTGGTATCAGAGTCTGAACTATCTCCCACTGGTATCAGAGTCTGAACTATCTCCCACTGGTATCAGAGTCTGAACTATCTCCCGCTGGTATCAGAGTCTGAACTATCTCCCGCTGGAATTTGATTCAGAACGACCTCCCACTGGTATTTGAGTCTGAACTATCTCCCGCTGGTATCAGAGTCTGAACTATCTCCCACTGGTATCAGAGTCTGAACTATCTCCCGCTGGAATTTGATTCTGAACTACCTCCCACTGGTATTTGAGTCTGAACTATCTCCCGCTGGTATCAGAGTCTGAACTATCTCCCACTGGTATCAGAGTCTGAACTATCTCCCACTGATATCAGAGTCTGAACTATCTCCCGCTGGTATCAGAGTCTGAACTATCTCCCACTGGTATCAGAGTCTGAACTATCTCCCACTGATATCAGAGTCTGAACTATCTCCCCCCCCGGTATCAGAGTCTGAACTATCTCCCACTGGTATCAGAGTCTGAACTATCTCCCACTGGTATCAGAGTCTGAACTATCTCCCACTGGTATCAGAGTCTGAACTATCTCCCGCTGGTATCAGAGTCTGAACTATCTCCCACTGGTATCAGAGTCTGAACTATCTCCCACTGGTATCAGAGTCTGAACTATCTCCCGCTGGTATCAGAGTCTGAACTATCTCCCACTGGTATCAGAGTCTGAACTATCTCCCGCTGGAATTTGATTCTGAACTATCTCCCACTGGTATCAGAGTCTGAACTATCTCCCGCTGGAATTTGATTCTGAACTACCTCCCACTGGTATTTGAGTCTGAACTATCTCCCACTGGTATCAGAGTCTGAACTATCTCCCACTGGTATCAGAGTCTGAACTATCTCCCGCTGGTATCAGAGTCTGAACTATCTCCCGCTGGAATTTGATTCTGAACTATCTCCCACTGGTATCAGAGTTTGAACTATCTCCCGCTGGAATTTGATTCTGAACTACCTCCCACTGGTATTTGAGTCTGAACTATCTCCCGCTGGTATCAGAGTCTGAACTATCTCCCACTGGTATCAGAGTTTGAACTATCTCCCACTGGTATCAGAGTCTGAACTATCTCCCGCTGGAATTTGATTCTGAACTACCTCCCACTGGTATTTGAGTCTGAACTATCTCCCGCTGGTATCAGAGTCTGAACTATCTCCCACTGGTATCAGAGTCTGAACTATCTCCCACTGGTATCAGAGTCTGAACTATCTCCCACTGGTATCAGAGTCTGAACTATCTCCCGCTGGTATCAGAGTCTGAACTATCTCCCACTGGTATCAGAGTCTGAACTATCTCCCGCTGGTATCAGAGTCTGAACTATCGCCCACTGGTATCAGAGTCTGAACTATCTCCCCCTGGTATCAGAGTCTGAACTATCTCCCAATGGTATCAGAGTCTGAACTATCGCCCACTGGTATCAGAGTCTGAACTATCTCCCGCTGGTATCAGAGTCTGAACTATCTCCCACTGGTATCAGAGTCTGAACTATCTCCCACTGATATCAGAGTCTGAACTATCTACCCCCCCGGTATCAGAGTCTGAACTATCTCCCACTGGTATCAGAGTCTGAACTATCTCCCACTGGTATCAGAGTCTGAACTATCTCCCGCTGGTATCAGAGTCCGAACTATCTCCCGCTGGTATCAGAGTCTGAACTATCTCCCGCTGGTATCAGAGTCTGAACTATCTCCCGCTGGTATCAGAGTCTGAACTATCTCCCACTGGTATCAGAGTCTGAACTATCTCCCGCTGGTATCAGAGTCTGAACTATCTCCCACTGGTATCAGAGTCTGAACTATCTCCCACTGGTATCAGAGTCTGAACTATCTCCCGCTGGTATCAGAGTCTGAACTATCTCCCACTGGTATCAGAGTCTGAACTATCTCCCGCTGGTATCAGAGTCTGAACTATCTCCCGCTGGTATCAGATTCTGAACTATCTCCCGCTGGTATCAGAGTCTGAACTATCTCCCGCTGGTATCAGAGTCTGAACTATCTCCCACTGGTATCAGAGTCTGAACTATCTCCCGCTGGAATTTGATTCTGAACTATCTCCCACTTCTATCAGAGTTTGAACTATCTCCCGCTGGAATTTGATTCTGAACTACCTCCCACTGGTATCAGAGTTTGAACTATCTCCCACTGGTATCAGAGTTTGAACTATCTCCCGCTGGTATCAGAGTCTGAACTATCTCCCACTGGTATCAGAGTTTGAACTATCTCCCGCTGGTATCAGAGTCTGAACTATCTCCCACTGGTATCAGAGTTTGAACTATCTCCCGCTGGTATCAGAGTCTGAACTATCTCCCGCTGGTATCAGAGTTTGAACTATCTCCCACTGGTATCAGAGTTTGAACTATCTCCCACTGGTATCAGAGTCTGAACTATCTCCCACTGGTATTTGAGTCTGAACTATCTCCCACTGGTATCAGAGTCTGAACTATCTCCCACTGGTATCAGAGTCTGAACTATCTCCCACTGGTATCAGAGTCTGAACTATCTCCCACTGGTATCAGAGTTTGAACTATCTCCCGCTGGTATCAGAGTCTGAACTATCTCCCGCTGGTATCAGAGTTTGAACTATCTCCCACTGGTATCAGAGTTTGAACTATCTCCCACTGGTATCAGAGTCTGAACTATCTCCCACTGGTATTTGAGTCTGAACTATCTCCCACTGGTATCAGAGTCTGAACTATCTCCCACTGGTATCAGAGTCTGAACTATCTCCCACTGGTATCAGAGTCTGAACTATCTCCCACTGGTATCAGAGTCTGAACTATCTCCCACTGGTATCAGAGTCTGAACTATCTCCCACTGGTATCAGAGTTTGAACTATCTCCCACTGGTATCAGAGTCTGAACTATCTCCCGCTGGTATTTGAGTCTGAACTATCTCCCACTGGTATCAGAGTCTGAACTATCTCCCGCTGGTATCAGAGTCTGAACTATCTCCCACTGGTATCAGAGTTTGAACTATCTCCCACTGGTATCAGAGTTTGAACTATCTCCCGCTGGTATCAGAGTCTGAACTATCTCCCACTGGTATCAGAGTTTGAACTATCTCCCACTGGTATTTGAGTCTGAACTATCTCCCACTGGTATCAGAGTCTGAACTATCTCCCACTGGTATCAGAGTCTGAACTATCTCCCACTGGTATCAGAGTCTGAACTATCTCCCGCTGGAATTTGATTCTGAACTACCTCCCACTTCTATCAGAGTTTGAACTATCTCCCACTGGTATCAGAGTTTGAACTATCTCCCGCTGGTATCAGAGTCTGAACTATCTCCCACTGGTATCAGAGTTTGAACTATCTCCCACTGGTATTTGAGTCTGAACTATCTCCCACTGGTATCAGAGTCTGAACTATCTCCCGCTGGTATCAGAGTCTGAACTATCTCCCACTGGTATCAGAGTTTGAACTATCTCCCACTGGTATCAGAGTTTGAACTATCTCCCACTGGTATCAGAGTCTGAACTATCTCCCACTGGTATCAGAGTTTGAACTATCTCCCACTGGTATCAGAGTCTGAACTATCTCCCACTGGTATCAGAGTCTGAACTATCTCCCCCCCCGGTATCAGAGTCTGAACTATCTCCCACTGGTATCAGAGTCTGAACTATCTCCCACTGGTATCAGAGTTTGAACTATCTCCCACTGGTATCAGAGTCTGAACTATCTCCCGCTGGTATTTGAGTCTGAACTATCTCCCACTGGTATCAGAGTCTGAACTATCTCCCACTGGTATCAGAGTCTGAACTATCTCCCACTGGTATCAGAGTCTGAACTATCTCCCGCTGGTATCAGAGTCTGAACTATCTCCCACTGGTATCAGAGTCTGAACTATCTCCCACTGGTATCAGAGTCTGAACTATCTCCCACTGGTATCAGAGTCTGAACTATCTCCCACTGGTATCAGAGTCTGAACTATCCCCCGCTGGTATCAGAGTCTGAACTATCTCCCACTGGTATCAGAGTCTGAACTATCTCCCACTGGTATCAGAGTCTGAACTATCTACCGCTGGTATCAGAGTCTGAACTATCTCCCACTGGTATCAGAGTCTGAACTATCTCCCGCTGGTATCAGAGTCTGAACTATCGCCCACTGGTATCAGAGTCTGAACTATCTCCCACTGGTATCAGAGTCTGAACTATCTCCCACTGGTATCAGAGTCTGAACTATCTCCCACTGATATCAGAGTCTGAACTATCTCCCACTGGTATCAGAGTCTGAACTATCTCCCACTGGTATCAGAGTCTGAACTATCTCCCACTGGTATCAGAGTCTGAACTATCTCCCACTGGTATCAGAGTCTGAACTATCTCCCACTGGTATCAGAGTCTGAACTATCGCCCACTGGTATCAGAGTCTGAACTATCTTCCCCTGGTATCAGAGTCTGAACTATCTCCCACTGGTATCAGAGTCTGAACTATCTCCCACTGGTATCAGAGTCTGAACTATCTCCCACTGGTATCAGAGTCTGAACTATCTCCCACTGGTATCAGAGTCTGAACTATCCACCCAATGGTATCTGAATGCCAGTTAAATTTCTCTGTTCAGCTCTCTGTTAATATTAAAATGTTCCCAGGTAGTCCAATGGACCAACCAAGGGGACAACGAGAACTCTTGCTTTGACTCCAGTTATACTGCAGTGGGTATGATGCTTTTGTGGTCTGAGGCTACTTCCTTGAGCTTGGAAATAAGAGATCATTTAAACGAATCTCTCAATGCTCTGGGGAGGTGTGCAATGAGGGATGCTATTAGTTTTGAAAATGCTGGAAGCTGAACATTGTTACAACTGCCAATCTCCTCATTTATAGTCAGTAGTTTGATGAAAATTATAAATATACTGAGAAATGTAAGTGAAAATTGGGCCAGCTTAAATTGCTGCTAAGATGTCACAGGTCACGCTGGATTAACAATAAGTGTACACACACCCAACTAATATCACTTCCCCTACCAGAGTAACACAAACCACTTTGATTTGTTTCATGCCTGGTATTATATGTACAGCCATTGTCCTCCATTTGTGGAATATAGGAGCAGATTTTATGAAGTAGTGCGTCCAACACACAGCTTCACACGGTGGGGGTGGGTATCGGGAATTCCACCATGGGGGTTTGGACTCCCCACACCATTCTCCATCTATTGAAATGAATGGATGGAAAAGCACTCCTATCGCATGAGGCTCTGTGGTAGGAGCGCTAATCTGTCCTGGAATTACATCCTGATTTTTGGCCAACATAATTTCAGAGCTCCATTATCTTGATGCATTCATGTGTTGCCATAACGTCATTATGGACTAATATGGCCGCACAGCAAGATCCCACACACAGCAATCAGGTAATGACCAGGTAATCTGTTATAATGATGTTGGTTCAGGGATAAATATTGGCCAGGACACGGGGAGAACTCCCCCGCTCTTCTCTGATCAGCATCGTGGGATCTTTTACATTCACCTGAGAGGACGAACTGGGCCTCGGTTTAACCTCTCACCTGAAAGACGGCACCTCCGACAATGCAGCACTCCCTCAGTGCACTACCCATCATTCTGATTTGGAGAGAGCTGGATGGGCCCAGGACCACCTGAAAAGAAAGTTCTATCCCATTCGGAAAAAGAGAGATGAATCTTATGATACACCAGGGACCATGCTTCTAAAACATTTAAGCCTGGCAGTTGTGCACGATTTATGGTCTCATCTATGGGCTACTCTCAGTTTTAGAGGGTTGCAAAGACTGCACCTTAACACATTATTTTTCTGTTTTCAGTCCATGGGTTAAAATGTGGGCTATAATTCCCAGACAGTGGGCCAACCAGTGAAAAGGAAGAAGTAATAATCTCACAATTTGTTGTGAAATACAATAAGGAAGCATTTAAACAGTTGGAGCCGCAGTGAAGCACATTGTCAATTGATCATACTGGCGAAGAATGGGGTGTTGTAGAGTCAGGCTGGAAGCTCTAACACAAGGAGTCATGGAGAGAAGACACATACTTAATGGGACTGGTACCTCCCTCCCCAAGGAATGCTTGCTGCAGCAGGCTTGGGAGGTGACAGAAAACAGGTAGAACCAGCCAGTCACCATAGTGCCTATGTGGCTGGCTCACATACAGGTCCCTCGCAATGTACAGCGCAAAGTGGGTCTGGGGCACCCAGCAGGCTGCCAGGGAAACCCTGAACATAGCCAGACAGTACACCTACTCCTTGCACAAGGGACCATATCTGAAACAAAGCGTAAGCAGTAAGGGGCAACGCCATGTCAACTCAAGCTGCCAACATCCACACTCTAGACAATAGAGGAAATAAATGCTCTGAACATCCCGCTGAGTATTTGTTTGTTATCACTCGTGCGAGAGCGCTACCACTGAGCCAAGTGTCAGCCACTCGATCTTTGAGTTAGAAGGTCATAGGCCACGTTCCACTCCAGGTACTTGAGCCCATAATCTAGGCTGACACTTCAGTGTAGCACTGACGGAGTGCTGCACTGTCGGAGGTGCTGTCTCTCAGGTGAGAGGTTAAACCGAGGCCCCGTTTGTCCTCTTAGATACACGTACAAGATCCCATGATGCTGTTCAAAGAAGAGCAGGGAGTTCTCCCTGGCGTCATGACCAATATTTATCCCTCAACCAACATAATTAAAACAGATTATCTGGTCATTACCCGATTGCTGTTTGTGGGATCTTGCTGTGCGCAAATTGGCTGCTGCGTTTCCTACATTACAACAGTGACTACACTTTAAAAGCATTTAATTGGCTGTAAAGCGCTTTGGGACATTCTGAGGTCGTGAAAGGTGCTATATAAATGCAAGTCTTTCTTTCTCCCTTTCTTTAAGGAGAACAATCTCAGAGTCTTGTATATGTAAATAATTGGTTCAGTGCGGTTCTTGGCTTCTTCTGTCTGTTTCATAATAGTTCATCTAATGAAGGTGCCAAAGGGATGGAAGACGCCAGCTGAAGCAGAAGAGAAATTACTCACTCTTACTGGAAGGGGGATTTAATACTTCTAACAAGTCGGTTGGCTGGCATGGACAAGAGGCTAAATCCATGTGACTATAAATGAAAACCCTTCCTTCAGAAACAGCATTAATGCAGTGAGTAACATTCTCTTGTCTGCCAGTAGCCTTTTGTTTAGGGAAATTAAACACAGAGTTCTGCAGATGCTTAAGTGGAAAATATAATTCAATATAATTGATGTCTCGAGCAACATTTTTCAATGGAAGAACGCATCAAAAAGGAATCAAGGTTAAAATGTTTTACCGTTATCTTGATGCATTCATGTGTTGCCATATTGTCATTATGGACTAATATTAATATCAACCCAGCCAGGAAATAGGAAGCACTGTTCAGATATATCATTGTTATTAATTCTGTTTTCTCCTTTCTCTTTCTTTAAAAAACATTGTTATAGAGAGTCAACAAAAGAACATAAGAAATAGGAGCAGGAGAAGGCCATACGGCCCCTCGAGCCTGCTCCTCCATTCAATCAGATCATGACTGATCTTTGACCTCAACTCCACTTTCCCGCCTGAACCCCGTATCCCTTGATTCCCTTAGAGTCCAACAATCTATCGATCTCAGTTTTGAATATACTCAACGACTGAGCATCCACAGCCTTCTGGGGAAGAGAATTCCAAAGATTCACAACCCTCTGAGTGAAGAAATTTCTCCTCATCTCAGTCCTAAATGGCTGACCCCTTATCTTGAGACTATGCCCCCTAGTTCTAGACCCTCCAGCCAGGGGAAATAGCCTCTCAGCATCTACCCTGTCAAGTCCTCTCAGAATCTTACATGTTTCAATGAGATCACCTCTCATTCTTCTAAACTCCAGAGAATATAAGCCCATTCTTCTCAATCTCTCCTCATAGGACAATCCTCTCATCCCAAGAATCAATTTAGTGAACCTTTGTTGCACCACCTCCTGTATATCCTTCCTTAGGTAAGGAGACCAAAACTGTACGCAGTACTCCAGGTGAGGTCTCACCAAAGTCCTGTACAACTGTAGCAAGACTTCCTTACTCTTGTATTCCAACCCCCTTGCGATAAAAGCCAATATACCATTTGCCTTCCTAATTGCTTGCTGTACCTGCATGTTAACTTTCTGTGTTTCGTGTACAAGGATACCCAAATCTCGCTGAACACCAACATTTAACATTCAACTCAGTCTTTCCTCAAAACTGTGGAGGATAAATTCACCAATCCCACACTCCCAGTGGGGAACAGTGTTCAAACCCATCCAACCACAAAGTTTATATCAAGAAGCAGTGATTGGATGACACCAGGGTTTCAAAACTTTGCCGATCGTTGGAGGAAAGATAGTGAAAGGGAGGTAAAGAGTTCCAAAGATAAATTTGTTGATCCTATACTCCCACTGGGAAGCCGCATTCCCGTCCAAGTTACACACCATCCTGACTTGGACATATATCTTCATTCCTTCACCGTCACTGGGTCAAAATCCTGGAACTCCCGATATAACCCCCTACCTAATAGCATTGTGGGAGCACCTTCACCACAAGAATTGCAGCCCTTCTCAGGGGGAACTAGGGATGGAAAATAGATGCTAGCCTTGCCAGCGACGCCCACAAACCCAGAATGAATAAAACATTTGAGGAGAGCACTGGTTGGAGAATTGGCTGCAGTCTCATCTCCCACCTCTGTTCTCTTTGAGTACCGCCCCCTGCTGGAAGTGTGGGATTGCTGCGTTTATCCTCTACAGTTTTGAGAAAAGAATGAGGTCGATTTCCCTCTTCAGTATCGGGGCGTTGTTACAAAATCCATACAAATTAATGTGCAAGGAAACTGGGAGCAGCTTGTTCCCAATTTTGTGAAAGGGGCTTCCTGTCCACCAACCAATGCATCCTGGCACTGAAGTGGGATGGACTGGCTGTCAGTTTCAGCACAGTGAGGATGTGGGGAGTCAGGAGAGCATGAAGGGTGGTTATCTGGACAGCCTATGCCATCTGTACTGACAATTTAAAGCTTTCAATATTTGGCGATCCTTTAGAAGCTGTGTCTAAATCATGGGGCCAGACCTTGCTGGAATGGGGCATCGCGCGGTGCGCATCATTAGTTAGACTTTCTCCTGCACCCTTCAGCTCAAAATGTTTTTGCGCCGTAACTTGCTGGAAGTGCGAGCTGATAACGGGTGAGGGCAACAGGGCATCTGGGACCCTAGTGAACGACGGGACCAACAGTCTATCTCCTCAATCAATGAGATTAAAGGATTGAGAATGAAACAGAGGAATGACGGAGAAGGAGGGTGAATTAGACAGAAAGGAAAGGTAAGAAAAAAATGTAAAAATTTAAATTTTTAAAAATCTCTAAGAACAATTTACTACATGCAGGAATGAGACTGAACAGTATAAATTGTTCCCTTTCTGGGCTAGAGGGGTTATTTGGTATTCCATTAACAATTATCATGTCGTTAAAAAGGTACTTTTGCTGTTAAGTTCCAGCCGTAACTTTCTGCGGCGAGTTTAATGGTCAATTAATGTGAAAATCCAGCAAGTTCTTAAAAATAACGGGGAGGTTGAGGGCGAGTGGAGTGGGGTAAATCGACCAGGAAGTTCTGGAGATTTGCAACTCAGGCCGTATCTCTTCATTCCCTGAACTTGCTGGACGATTTGTGCACTAATAACTGTGTGTGTCATTAACTCGCCGTTTTTCCGGCAAGATTTGGCCCTTCTTTGGAAGGAAACTGTTTTGACACGATCAGTGAGAAGCATTTGCCTCTGGTTTATTGCAAGAACACATTTTCTGCCCAGGTGAAAGACTGGGAGCCATGTCCCATTGTGCAGTTGGGAGATTGTTTGGGAATAGCTAAACAAGCAAGAGCAGAGTGTTGTCCTGGACCAGTGGAGAAACCTCTTCATTATCTGTGTCACTCACATTGGCATAGTCGTTTTTCAATTGGGGTGTGAACACTTTGCCATACTGGCTAACAAAAGTGCTCAGTGGAATGTTTCATTCCAAGTCCTACCTCATTATATTTCCATTCACTTTGTGGGAATAATGCAAACGTGGGCAAAATACCACACAGGGGGATAATTTACAGGAGAGTTCTTCAGCTGAGGAACACAGCGAATGCATGGCATTATTAAAGGTAAAATTCCCATACCAGTGAACGTCAGTTTGCTGATGAAACTTTATGATGGATCATTGCAGCAGTAAAGCAGCCAGGAAGCAGAGCTGACACACATCAGCATTATTCACCAGATCAAGGGCAGGAACTGATTATGAGGAAAGTATGTTTCATGCTACAAATTTATCAGAGAGAGTATCAGTTAGGCTATCTTAATCACAGGTCTGAAAGACTGCACTAAACCAGAACTGAGAGGTTATACCTATCAGGAAAGACTAAACAGGCTGGGGTTCTTTTCTCTAGAAAAGAGAAGACTGAGGGGTGACCTGATAGAGGGTCTTCAAAATTCTGAAGGGGTTCGATAGGGTAGATGTAGAGAAGATGTTTCCACTTGTGGGGGAGACCAAAACCAGGGGTCATAAATATAAGATAGTCACTAATAAATCCAATAGGGAATTCAGGAGAAACTTCTCCACCAAGAGAGTGGTAGAAATGTGGAATTTGCTACCACAAGGAGTAGTTGAGGCGAATAGCATAGATCCATTTAAGGGGAAGATTGATAAACACATGAGGGAGAAAGGAATAGAAGGGTATGCTGATAAGGTTAGATAAAGAAACATGGGAGGAGGTTCATGTGGCCTGTTTCTGTGCTGTACATTCTATGTAATTCTATGCAAAACCAATAAAGTACTTTTCATCGCCCTGGGTAATTGGCTCCTTTAAAACAAGTCAGGATAGATTTTCAACGCCACCCGGGGAATGAAATTGGCGTTGGGGATCGGCTGCCCGTGATACAAACCGCTCGAGTTTTATTCCCGTTGGGGATCGGCTGCCCGTGATACAAACCGCTCGAGTTTCATTCCCATTGGGGATCGGCTGCCCGTGATACAAACCACTCGAGTTTCATTCCCATTGGGGATCGGCTGCCCGTGACACAAACCGCTCGAGTTTCATTCCCATTGGGGATCGGCTGCCCGTGATACAAACCGCTCGAGTTTCATTCCCATTGGGGATCGGCTGCCCGTGACACAAACCGCTCGAGTTTCATTCCCATTGGGGATCGGCTGCCCGTGACACAAACCACTCGAGTTTCATTCCCATTGGGGATCGGCTGCCCGTGATACAAACCGCTCGAGTTTCATTCCCGTTGGGGATCGGCTGCCCGTGACACAAACCGCTCGAGTTTCATTCCCATTGGGGATCGGCTGCCCGTGACACAAACCCCTCGAGTTTCATTCCCGTTGGGGATCGGCTGCCCGTGATACAAACCGCTCGAGTTTCATTCCCGTTGATTTCAGTGGAATTGAAAATCAATGCAACTTTCACACGTGATGGTAAGTTGAAAATCTATCCAAAGCTGTTCACAAGGAGATCCTTGGGGCTGAGAAGTACTTGAGATTTCCTTTCGAAAGAGACTCAGATAGATACGATGGATTTTAGCCCATGGTCAAGAACATATAAGATGTAATTTCCTGATTTTGCACCACCAACGGGGAGCCCCTCTCACCAGTTGTGTGTATTGAAAATTTGAGCACTGTTGAGTACAATTTTGCAACCATTAATAACGCCCAGCATTTTAAATGTTTTTCTTACTTTTTCTTTCTGTCTCTTTTTTCTCTCTCTCTCTTAATCTAATCTTCCTTTCCCATTCTTCATTTGACTCTAATTCACCCTATTTCCTTCTCCATTGTTTCTCTGTTTCTTTCTCATTCCTTAAATTTCCATGGTTAAGGGGTTAATGAGCTGGACTGTTGATCACCAAGGTCCCAGATGCCCACTGCCCTCGCCGCCCCGTCATCAGCTGGCAACTTCCAGCAAGTTATGGTACAAAAATCTTTCGAGCTGAAGGGTGAGGAGAAAGTCTAACTGACGGGGCATGTCACAAGATGCTCCACTCCAACTAAATCTGGGCCAATCAAAATATGGAAAGAGGAAAGCTCATGTACAGTTAACTTGGATAAGGGCTTGTGATCAAACTTTTTACCATGTACAAGCTTAGCGCTTTGTCTTTGATGTAAGTTAGGAAGGGTAAGGTCAGCTCTGGCAAGATCAAATCTGACTTAAGATCTGTATCTCCAGCTTTTATGGCCCCAGAAATGGATGGGACACGATCCTGGTGGTAATGCTGGGATCACGCCCGCTAGTGCCCTCCAGTGCTAACCCTGCCCCGCGGGGTACCTCGTTTCCATGGGGCCAGAAACTATTCCCTAGCCTGGACCCCACCCCCAACCTTTCACACGACTGAAGGTTACTACACCTCATTTCACTGGGTGCACTAGTGTCTAATCTTATGTCAAGTCCCTTATTGGGCAGCAAAGCAGGAACTCCCAGCGTAGGGAGTCCTCACCTCTGGCCCAACTCACTTGGGCTTAGCTGTCCTTGTGCGGTGGAGGAGGGGGAGCGGTGGTGAGAAGGGTAGACTCCACCGCTTACAAGGCCAGCCAGGATTTTCCAACTAAGGCCATGGCCTAGTATATCCAGGCCGTGATTTTTTCCGAGCCATTTGGCCGGACTCCCACCGGAGTCATGATGGGAGTCTGGTATAAATACCGAGAGAATTTGGCCCCTATATTTTAGCATCTTCTCATTTAAGGTCAAATATCCTTAATGAATGGGCTTGCATGGCAGCATATCCAATCTTAAACATTCATGGACTATAAGTAGCAAACAAACACACAAACGTGAAGGAGTAAATATTCTAATTAAAACCATCTGCATATATGCACTGATTTGGTGAAATGTGTTGGTGCAGAATTTATTAATTATCTCTTCAGAGTGTAGTTTTTCCGACTGGCAGGATTCAGGAAGTGGGAGGACGTGTAATTGGTTGTCCAGTGACCTTGATTGATCGTTCCCTGTAACGATTTTCTGATTGAGTTTTTAGCCCAGGTAATTTGTTTGCGCACAGTCTATGTAAGGAAACAAGGGGCTTTTGGTGCTCCGAAATATCTCCCGATCTTTGGCTAGGCCCCCACCCAGTATCACTTCTACCCACTCACACCAGATGTTAAGGAAGTTTTGCTAAACCTTTCTAAATCACGGGTTGGGCTTCAGCTGTGGAGGTAAGGCTTTGTCAAGAGCAGTCTTTTGTCTTCCAGGGGTCAAGGTGACTGATCTCTGGGATTGTGTGGATGACCTCATGAAAGAGGAGTGCCATGGTACTGTAGGAGTTTACATATGATTACTAAGGCAATAATGGATAGAAATCCATTGTTTTTGCAGGATTCCTACAAGGAGCTCACTGCTGACCTTCAGAGTAAAGGTGCAAGAGTAGTGGTCTCGGGCCTATTGCCGGTCACGTCCAGATCGCTGGAGAGGACTCAACGCCTGGCTTTGAGATCTTTGCAAAAAGAAGAAGCTTCACTTCGTTGACAACTGGGACGTAGTCGCTGGACAGGGTAAGTTGTTTTAGGAGGGTCAGCCCCCATCCAAACTTCCAGGGAGCACAAAGACTGGCAAAGGGTGTTGAGCTTACTTTTGGGAAGGATTTAAACTCGATCAGCAAGCGGACATTGCAGATAAGTTTCAGGATAGCTTTACCGAGCTTGATCATTGCATAGATTCTAAACATGCAGTTAAACCAGGTAGGGGGCATATAGGGATAAATAACTCAGAGAAAGTAGATGAGAGACCTTTACATTGTTCCTATGTAAATGCAAGGAGTGTGAGAAACAAATAGTTAGAACTGCAATCAAATGCTGTGTTGGAAAAATTAGATATTTTGTGCATTTCTGAGACATGGCTAGATGAAAGCGATGGCAAAGAAATTCACCTAAAAGGCTAAAAGGAATTCAGAAAGGATAGAGTAGGTCAAAGAGCAGTTGGGGTTGCTATTTTTAGCACTGAGAAACCAATCGCTCGAGAGAAACTTGATTTTGCCTCATTCGGTACATCTGAGGCAGTTTGGGTTCAAGTGGACCAAGCCCATGGGCAGAGATTAATTATTGGTCATTGTTATAAACCCCCAGGTCAGACACCTGAACATGATGAGAAACAGATTTCTACTCTTCTAATTGGACAATATGGAGACACAGGGTTGCCCTAGCGTCAACAACCCAAATAAACTAACAAAAGTGCCTCCTTTTTAGAGCGGCACAAACAATAAACACCCAAAAACTAAAAAAAAACAAAGGAAACTTAACAAATTAAATAAGAATATTGTTCCCTGCGTCTACCAAGCACTCCAGTCCCTGCGGTGCCCACCGCTCGCGGAAGGCCTCAAGTGTACCAGCGGACACTGCGTGTTCCTTTTCCAGGGAGACCCAGGCACAGACAAGGCCGCAGAAGAGAGACAGGCAGCCAGAGTGACCACTCCCCACCACGGGCCGTGTCCGACCTGGACCTGTGAATGACCAGGCCCAGGAGGAAGATCCTCCGACTTACCTGCCCCCCTCCGCACCGGGTGGCCAAAGATTAGGAGTGTGGGTCTGGAGTGAAGCCAGAAGTTGAGGAGCAGCCCCTCTACCACTATTTAAAGGAGCTGCTGCTCAACTTCCCTCAACCCCTGACACTCCGCATAATGTGAAACACGGACTCATCCGGGAAGCAAAAGTTACATGCGGCCTGGGAGTCCGTGAAGTAGTTTAAAAACCAGTTTCTTGCAACTGCTCCGTGCAACACTCTCCATCCAGATCTCCAGTGGTGCAGGGGAGGACTCCCGTGTAGAGAGCCCTTCATTAGGGACCCCCGCCTCCGCTAGACAGCAAGATGGTACGCCAGGGCATGTCCGGACAGAAGACAAGGGTGAGGAAGTGGAGAGTGTGCAGGAGCAGCCCGTACAGGAAACCCCTCCGCACAGAGTGAAATGGATCGTAGGGGATTCCCGAGAGACGGCTCAAGTTGTGAGGCACAGGTTCCCAAGGGAGTTTTCGGGGCCTGGCGCCGATGAGAAATTCCATCCAAATGGGGGTCAGATCGGACGGGATCGCTCCACGTGCTTGAGCCTCCTCGGCACACCTAGTGGAGTCAGGACCGAGCGCGACATTTAGCGCCTGGATGGCTTTGACCACGGGCTGGACGTAGCGCCAGGACATCCATGCTGCCAACGCCTCTGGGGACATCCAGCCCGCTCCTCCGCCATCCAGTACGTCCCTGACTCTGGTTACCTTGGTAGCCAGGGCCCTCCCCTCTGCCCGCCGTGCGTTGCCAAAGCTTACCACGCGGAGGTGCGGGTTTCTGAGCAACGGCTCCCTTAGGATGGTCATCGCCACTGACAGGGGAGAGCTCTGGCTGGAGGCAACCACTCAAATATATGACACCCTTGTTTGATGGGTGACTTTAATTTTCATGGAATTCATTGACGCGATGGTTTACCCTTTGTTGTAATGGGAAGTGCAGCTGAAAAAGTTGTTGAAAATATGAACGACTGTTTTCTGACTCAACCGGTTAATGAAGTAACCAGGGATGACAATATATTAGATCTAGTGGACAGTAGTGAGCCTGACCTTGTATTGGACCTCAATGTGGGGGAGCACCTGGGCAACAGTGACCACAACATTATATGTTTTCAATTGACTGGTACTGAAAATCTACAACTTGTACCAGATTTCAGAAGGGCAAAGTTCGCTAAAATGGCAGACGATTTGGAACGGGTTAATTGGCTAACCTTACTGGGCGGTGATGAGACTGATGTAGAATACAAATGGAAAGTTTTTAAGAACAAGATAAAAAATGTGGAAGACAAATATGTGCCCAAAGTCAAAAGAAGGGAGTGTGGTAATAAAAAGCCAAGATGTTTCTCCAATCTAAAAGCATTTACTATTCAACTAAACAGAGTGCAGTAGAAGGAACAGCTAAAGAAAACAAGATCAGCTAAAAGGATAATGGAAAAGAGGATTGTAGACAATTGTAGAAGTAATGGGAAAAGCTTTTTCAGTTATATGAAGAGTCAGAGAACTGTCAAAGACTGTATTGGGCCAATGAAGGGTGTTCAAGGACAGGTTACTAAGGACTGACTGGGTATGGCAGAAATATTAAATGAGTACTTTGCATTGGTCTTCACTCTTGAAGACGATGCTCGATGGTTAGAATTTAATGATGATAATAAAACTAGTAATATTAACATAGATTAACATTAAGAACCTGAAAATAGATGGAGCAGCCGGGCCGGATGATGTCCACCCGAGGGTCCTCAGGGAGATGGGACACCTGCTGTACGAGCCCCTTGCCCGTATTTTTAAGAGCTCACTGCACTCTGGGACGGTTCCGTAGACTAGAAGGAGGTTAATATAGTTCCCATCTTTAAAAAAAGGAGACAAGACGGACCCGGGTAACTATAGGCCTATTAGTTTGAAATCAGTAATAGGAAAGTTGCTTGAGGGAATCATCAGGGATGTAATATATGATTACTTGGATAGAGAGGGACATACTGGGGACACCCAATATGGCTTCAAAAAAAGGTCATGTCTTACAAATGTGATTAGATTTTTTTGAAAAAGTCACCAAGTTGGTGGATGATGGAAGCCCACTGGACATTGTCTACTTAGACTTCCAAAAAGCTTTTGAGAAGGTACCACACAAGAGGCTTCTCCACAAGATCGACACCTCTGGTATTAGTGATAACATATTGAGCTGGATTGAGAACTGGTTGGAAGGCCGGAGGCAGAAAGTAGTTACAGATGGATCTGGATCTGCTTGGAGACCGGTCACCAGTGGTGTCCCCCTGGGATCGGTGTTGGGACCGTTCCTCTTTACTATTTTTATTAATGATCGAGGTGTAGGTGTTGGGCAGATGATACTAAGATCTGTGCGAGTGTCAGGACTATAGACAATGCTCGACTGCTTCAGGCAGATCTTGATGTGTTGGGGACTGGGCTCGTGACTGGCAAATGAAGTTTAATTTGGAAAAGTACAGTGTTACGCATGTGGGTAGGGAGAATGCTGATCATACATACACCCTTCAGGGAAAAGTGTTAAAGAAGGTGGAGAAAGAAAGAGATCTGGGCGTTCTAGTGCGTAGATCTCTAAAGGTTTATGAACAATGCCGTAAAGCGATAGTTAGAGCCAATTCGGCTCTTTTTATAGGGCAGTTGACTATGAGACAAAGCATATTTCTTTGTCCTTGTAAAAGACCTTGGTCAGGCCTCAGTTGGAATATTGTGTCCAGTTTTGGTATCCTCACATGGTGGGTGATATTGAGGCTTTGGAAAGGGTGCAGAGGAGGGCCATGAGACTAATTCCCAGCTTAAAACATCTTAGTTATCAAGATAGGCTAAAAGAGCTGGGATTCTACACTTTAAAGAAGCGTAGACTTAGGGGTGATCAGATCGAGGTTTATAAAATGATAAAGGGGATTGATTGTATTCCAGTTGACAGTTTGTTCTAATTATATAGGTTAGGGAGGACCAGGGGTCACAGTTTTAAGTTGTATAAGGCCAGACCTTGGTTAGATGTCAAGAGGTGTCTCTTTTCCCAGAGAATACTGGGCCTCTGGAACAGGCTGTTGGCTCATGTGGTGGACGCCGATTCGCTGAATTCCTTCAAGCGAGAGCTGGACCTGTTTCTGGCTGGAGAGGAGATCACCTTATACAAAAGGTAGGCAACGCATAGAATTATCAGGGCCAGAGTGATCTCCAGGACCCATTTCGATTGCCTAGGTGGGGGATGGGGGTCGGAGAGGGATTTCTCAGACTTTTTCCCCCAAAGTTGGCCTGGGTTTTTATCTGGTTTTTCGCCTCTCCCAGGAGATCACATAAGAACATAAGAAATAGGAGCAGGAGTAGGTCATTTTTTTTTCTTATTCGTTCATGGGATGTGGACGTTGCTGACGAGGCCGGCATTTATTGCCCATCCCTAATTGCCCTTGAGAAGGTGGTGGTGAGCCACCTTCTTGAACTGCTGCAGTCCGTGTGGTGACGGTTCTCCCACAGTGCTGTTAGGAAGGGAGTTCCAGGATTTTGACCCAGCGATGATGAGCGAGCGGCGATATATTTCCAAGTCGGGGTGGTGTGTGACTTGGAGGGGAACGTGCAGGTGGTGTTGTTCCCATGTGCCTGCTGCTCTTGTCCTTCTGGGTGGTAGAGGTCGCGGGTTTGGGAGGTGCTGTCGAAGAAGCCTTGGCAAATTGCTGCAGTGCATCCTGTAGATGGTACACGCTGCAGCCACGGTGCGCCGGTGGTGAAGGGAGTGAATGTTTAGGGTGGTGGATGGGGTGCCAATCAAGCGGGCTGCTTTGTCCTGGATGGTGTCGAGCTTCTTGAGTGTCGTTGGAGCTGCACTCATCCAGGCAAGTGGAGAGTATTCCATCACACTCCTGACTTGTGCCTTGTAGATGGTGGAAAGGCTTTGGGGAGTCAGGAGGTGAGTCACTCGCCGTAGAATACCCAGCCTCTGACCTGCTCTTGTAGCTACAATATTTATATGGCTGGTCCAGTTAAGTTTCTGGTCAATGGTGACCCCCAGGATGTTGATGGTGGGGGATTCGGTGATGGTAATGCCGTTGAATGACAAGGGGAGGTGGTTAGACTCTCTCTTGTTGGAGATGGTCATTGCCTGGCACTTGTCTGGCACGAATTTTACTTGCCACTTATCAGCCCAAGCCTGGATGTTGTCCAGGTCTTGCTGCATGCGGGCACGACTGCTTCATTATCAGAGGGGTTGTGAATGGAACTGAACACTGTGCAATCATCAGCAAACATCCCCATTTCTGACCTTATGATGGAGGGAAGATCATTGATGAAGCAGCTGAAGATGGTTGGGCCTAGGACACTGCCCTGAGGAACTCCTGCAGCAATGTTCTGGGGCTGAGATGATTGGCCTCCAACAACCACTACCATCTTCCTTTGTGCTAGGTATGACTCCAGCCACTGGAGAGTTTTCCCCCGATTCCCATTGACTTCAATTGTACTAGGGCTCCTTGGTGCCACACTCGATCAAATGCTGCCTTGATGTCAAGGGCAGTCACTCTCACCTCACCTCTGGAATTCAGCTCTTTTGTCCATGATTGGACCAAGGCTGTAATGAGGTCTGGAGCCGAGTGGTCCTGGCGGAACCCAAACTGAGCATTGGTGAGCAGGTTATTGGTGAGTAAGTGCCGCTTGATAGCACTGTCGACAACACCTTCCATCACTTTGCTGATGATTGAGAGTAGACTGATGGGGCGGTAATTGGCCGGATTGGATTTGTCCTGCTTTTTGTGGACAGGACATAACTGGGCAATTTTCCACATTGTCGAGTCGATGCCAGTGTTGTAGCTGTACTGGAACAGTTTGGCGAGAGGCGCAGCTCGTTCTGGAGCACAAGTCTTCAGCACTACAGCCGGGATGTTGTCGGGGCCCATAGCCTTTGCTGTGTCCAGTGCACTCAGCCGTCATACGGCCCCTTGAGCCTGCTCCGCCATTCAGTCAGATCATGGCTGATGTTTAACCTCAACTCCACGTTCCTGCCCGATCCCCATGGTTTTTGATGGGGTGGGGGAATGTATTTTGTGATACACAAGGTATCCCAATTGTGTGGGACAGGCTGGATCGACCAGTGGGTCGTTGCCTGTCTATCATTGTTTGTATATTCGTATTGTGTACCATTCTGGGCAACACATTTTCGGAAGGATGTCAAGGCCTTGGAGAGGGTGCAGAAGATATTTACCAGAATGGTACCAGGGATGAGGGACTTCAGTTATGTGAAAGGGTAGTGGAAGCAGATTCAATAATAACTTTCAAAAGGGAAAATTTGCAGGGCTATGGGGAACGGGCAGGGGAGTGGGACTAATGGGATAGCTCTTTCAAAGAGCCAGCACAGGCATAATGGGCCGAATGGTGATTTTATGATTCTGGTCTATGATTTTATGATTCTATATTTAAGGTAAGCTGCTTGGAGAAGAGGCACAGTTTCTTTTTGTTAATTTTTTTTTCTTGCTTGGATTTTTACTTGTTTTGCGGATCAAATCATGGAGGAAATGTTTATGTCACAAGATAAGCAGCTGAATCATTGTTTCTAATGTCACAGAGAAACTGACCACAGAAAGTATTTCCAAGGGTTAAGTGGAACAGGAGACAGGATCTGTAAAGTAATATCGACCCTCACTTCACCTCACGGTGTAAGCAGGCATCTAACTGCAACCTGGGATAAGAGGAAAGGTCGGACTTGCTGACATCTTATTCAGCAGCAGGTAGAAACTACAAGGACAAATTGGTTATAAATTAGACCCAGTTGATGGGCCAATAAGTGTTTTTAACCCCAGGGTTTTCTCTAGATGATAGAGCATGTATTGTGTGTTCTACATCCTAATCCTTTGTTCTTCTAAGTGCTTTTCAGTGGTTGGAGGTTGTAACATGGCCAGCTGCCGATTGCCAGTGGGAGTGGCAGGAAACAGTTTGTGGCAGGCATACTCTGCCAATCTACTTACATAAGAACATAAGAAATTGGAGCAGGAGTAGGCCAATCGGCCCCTCGAGCCTGCTCCGCCATTCAATAAGATCATGGCTGATCTGATCCCAACCACAAATCTAAAGAACACAAGAAGTCGGAGCAGGACCCGGCCACATAGCCCCTGGGCCCTCTCCGCCACCCACAGGGCATTGACCGATCCAAACTCAGCTTCATGTCCAATTTCCTGCCCGCTCCCCATAACCCCTAATTCCCTTTACTTCTAGGAAACTGTCTATTTCTGTTTTAAATTTATTTAATGATGTAGCTTCCACAGCTTCCTGGGGCAGCAAATTCCACAGACCTACCACCCTCTGAGTGAAGAAGTTTCTCCTCATCTCAGTTTTGAAAGAGCAGCCCCTTATTCTAAGATTATGCCCCCTAGTTCTAGTTTCACCCATCTTTGGGAACATCCTTACTGCATCCACCCGATCAAGACCCTTCACAATCTTATATGTTTCAATAAGATCGCCTCTCATTCTTCTGAACTCCAATGAGTAGAGTCCCAATGGTGATGGTAATGGTAATGGTGGGCAGCCTTACCTCGACCGATCTTACCAGGTTTGCAAATATCTTTCACATTCGGAACCAAACCTTGTGTATGGTGGGCACAGCACTGACATGAATGTTACCTTCTCCCAGGCACCCTGGACTTCTCTGCTCTGGAGGAGGTGCCCTGAAATGCCAAATGGGACAACCGACCTGTGCAACCGTTTCTTGCAACAGCACCTCTGCTGCAGCCTCAAGAAACCCTGTTCCATTCTTACACTGTGGGGCCGATATTACCAGGGAGGCGGGATGGCAGCAAGGGGGGGGGGCAACTGGGCGCGTGGGTAACCCGCCCAGTAAAATTCATCCGTTCCCCACGCGATCGCGGGTAAATTGAAGGCACTTACCGTGGCTTCCGGGTTTCCCATTGTCAACCTGCGCAGCGGGCGGACTGCGCACCCGCATCACAGGCTGTCAGCTGGAGGAGCCCTATTTAAAGGGGCAGTCCTCCAATGCTGCTCCTGCAGCAAAGAACCAAAATTATAGAATGGAGCAGCCCAGGGGAAAGGCTGCTCCCAGATTTACTGATGCCTCACTCCAGGTCCTACTGGATGGGGTGAGGAGGAGGAGGAGGGATATTTTCAACCCAGCGGATGGGAGGAAGTGCCCTGCCTCTGCTACCAAGAAGGCCTGGCTTGAGCTGGCAGAGGAGGTCACCAGCATCAGCAACATATCCCGCACCTGGATCCAGTGCAGGAAGTGCTTCAATGACCTAACCAGGTCAGCCAAAGTGAGTACACTTACTCATTCTTCTACACTCCGTCTTCCACATCACCGCCCCCACCCCCCAACTCCTTCTGCACAGCCAACACTACTCTGTCACATCACTCCTCATACCCACTCAAACCTCATCCTCAACTTACCTGCACTTACTCACCTCCCCAGTACTCATCCCACCACTACCACTCAACCCAATCCTCATACAATCTCACGGCTCTCTCTCATACTCACCCTCTGATGCGTCTCTTTCACGGTCAGCCTCACCCAAACCAATGCATTCAGCGGTTGGCCACGTCACCATCACTCACTCTCGCCTCTCTACTTTCTCCCCTTATAGAAGAGAGCCCAGAATGCACGGGAGAGGGCGAAGACCGGAGGGGGGCCGCAACATCTGGTCGTCCTCACGGACGCGGAGCAGGAGGCTGTTGAAGTGAGCCGCACCCTCGAGTGCCTGTCCGTCGGGGACGCCTAGACTGTCACCCGACAAACGGCTGGTGACAGAACGTTAACATTCAGCACTCACGATAGCAAATGATGTTACCATGCCTCGCCATCTTCAGCACCTCAACATCTGTCATCATGCTTAATATTGCCTTCCATTCTCTTACACGGCATTCAGCGACTGCTGTGACGGTGGAGGTCGATTCCTCGGGGCACCGTCACATCTGAGCGAGCCATCCACCAGTGCAGATACACACACCCCGGTGGGTCCCCGTCCTCACTTAGTTGGGGTCGCACATGGTGAGTCACCACACACGTGAGCACGAGCAGACACTGGTGGCAGGGGCAGCTGTGGAGAGTCCGTTTTGGTGGGAGTACTCTTCTCCAGGCTCTGCTCAGCTGGACACAGATGGTGAACCCTGGGGGGCCATCCTTTAAAAGGAGAATGATCGAGGGGCAACAGCGCATTTGTGAGGTGCTGGAACAGGTGCCACGCGCACTCTCCACAATCGCGCAGAGGATGGAGGAGTCCAACTCCTGCATGAGTGGAATGGTGGCACAGGGACAGGAGGGAAGCTCTGAGATACTGTCATAGGGACGTGAGGGCATCTCAGAGATAGTGTCACAGGTAAGTGCGGGAATGTCTGCAATGGAGGGAAGGCTAGCCTACATCGAGCTTCAAGCACAGCTCAACAATGAGTTCATTGAGGCCCTGACAACGGCCCTTCGGACTCAGGGTGAGCAACTTTCTGCCGCCTTAAACAGGCAGGCAGATACACTAGCACTGGCCTTACAAGGCTTCACACATGTCCTCCAAATTGTCATCCAGCAGGGTGGTAGGAGTCACGTGGGCCTGGCCCAGGAGAGGGATGATGGCGAAGGGGGACATGGAAGTGGGGACGCCACTCAAAGTGCTCCCACGTCTCACCCGTTGCCCACCTCTCAACCAGTACCCGCAATGCTGCCTCCTCTCCAGGTGGTCGAGTCTGCCCCTGCACAGGTGCAGGTGGAGCAGTCTTTGGAGGGGCCCTCACGGGCACTGAAACCCAGAGGGCGTCGGCCCAAAGCATCTAATCGGTCAGGGCAAGAACAAAAGCAACCTGCCACTACCTCTGCTGCAGCCACAGGGGAAACACCACGTAGGAGTACTCGTAAGCATAAGGCAAAGGTTTTGTAAGCACAAAGGGGATGCACAAGGGTGTTTGACGGTTGGTCATGTTTTTTATTTATATTTGATTTTTGTTAATGGCACATTAAATATTATTATTGTCACCACTACTGCCACGTCTTGGCCATTCTTGACGGCTTGTACATTAAGTCCCTTTCATGAGGTTCACCATGAACACCCACCATTGATGTCACCCATTGGGTCACCCTACAGTGGGTGTATGTGTGGTTGCACGACTATTTTGTGCAGGTGCCTGTGGCACAGCACTGTGTGTTGTGGAGCTCCACGTGGCGGAGGTGGATGGTGTGCCTGGCGAGGCTGGTGATGTTGCTCGTTCTCGGATGAAGTGATGAATGCAGCTATGGCGCCCCCCCCATCCTGACGGTGTGAGTTTGAGGGGGTCCACAAAGTAGGTAAATGTGTTTTCACAGCAGAGTTTAGGGTATAAATTAATAATTTTGAGTGGAAAGACCAAGGTGTTGCAGTCAAAACTTTGTCTGAAGTGACAGAGTGCCCTGGTGCAATAAATGAGGTTTTTTCCCCACCTGTCAAATAATCCTTTGCTTCTCCCACTGGCTGCTGGCTGAAACACGTCTGCTCCAACAGGGAGTGTTTCCCACAGCACGGGAAACACACTGAGGATCCTTCAAAATTGCACCCCTGCCAAAATCTCCAGTCAATGAGGTCTGTCAAGTACCTCAACTATCTAAATAATTATTTAAAGCAGCATCCCGTCGGTATTAATTGCCGGTGGGAGTCCCGCATGCGGGAGCTGCGCGCGAAGCCGAACACGTCATTGGGGAACCCGGAAGTCATCGGGTTGGAGCCGGGCTCCGAACCCACTCCGGGATTTCTCCATTTTAGGAGCCCCCCCCGCACCCCAACACACCTGCTTGGCCATCCGAAAATCGGCCCGTGTGTCACTGAACAAGCGTTCCAAAACCTTTTTTGACCAAAAAGGCACTCCCCTTTAAATGTCTGCTGCATTTACTGGTGTATTATACACTGGGAGCTCACTTTAATCGAAGAGAGCCAGCATGGATTTGTGAAAGGTAGGTCGTGCCTGACAAACCTGATTGAATTTTTTGAAGAGGTGACTAAAGTAGTGGACAGGGGAATGTCAATGGATGTTATTTATATGGACTTCCAGAAGGCATTTGATAAGGTCCCACATAAGAGACTGTTAGCTAAGATAAAAGCCCATGGAATCGAGGGAAAAGTACGGACTTGGTTAGGAAGTTGGCTGAGCGAAAGGCGACAGAGAGTAGGGATAATGGGAAGGTACTCACATTGGCAGGATGTGACTAGTGGAGTCCCGCAGGGATCTGTCTTGGGGCCTCAATTATTCACAATATTTATTAACGACTTAGATGAAGGCATAGAAAGTCTCATATCTAAGTTTGCCAATGACACAAAGATTGGTAATTGTAAGCAGTGTAGATGAAAACATAAAATTACAAAGGGATATTGATAGATTAGGTGAATGGGCAAAACTGTGGCAAATGGAATTCAATGTAGGCAAATGTGAGGTCATCCACTTTGGACTAAAAAAGGATAGAACAGGGTACTTTCTAAATGGTAAAAAGTTAAAAACAGTGGATGTCCAAAGGGACTTAGGGGTTCAGGTACATAGATCATTGAAGTGTCATGAACAGGTGCAGAAAATAATCAGTAAGGCTAATGGAATGCTGGCCTTTATATCTGGAGGGCTGGAGTACAAGGGGACAGAAGTTATGCTGCAGCTATACAAAACCCTGGTTGGACTGCACCTGGAGTACTGTGAGCAGTTCTGGGCACCGCACCTTCGGAAGGACATATTGACCTTGGAGGGAGTGCAGCGTAGGTTTACTAGAATGATACTCAGACTTCAAGGGTTAAGTTACGAGGAGAGATTACACAAATTGGAGTTGTATTCTCTCGAGTTTCGAAAGTTAAGGGGTGATCTGATCGAAGTTTATAAGATATTAAGGGGAACAGATAGGGTGGATAGAGAGAAACTATTTCCGCTGGTTGGGGATTCTAGGAGTAGGGGGCACAGTCTAAAAATTAGAGCCAGACCTTTCAGGAGTGAGATTAGAAAACATTTCTACACACAAAGGGTGGTAGAAGTTTGGAACTCTCTTCCGCAAATGGCGATTGATACTAGCTCAATTGCTAAATTTAAATCTGAGATAGATAGCTTTTTGCCAACCTAAGGTATTAAGGGATATGGGCCAAAGGCGGGTATATGGAGTTAGATCACAGATCAGCCATGATCTTATCAAATGGCAGAGCGGGCTTGATGGGGCTGAATGGCCTACTCCTTTTCCTATGTTCCAATGTTGAATGGTTAGTGAGGCCTGAGCTTGGAACATGCATTAGGGTCGGCCTTGCCTAGCTTGGCTTGGCTCCGTCCCCACATTGCGGAATCCCTGCCACCTCTATGCTCAGACTGGAAAGTCTACCCCCGGATAGTCAGAGCATTTTGAAAAGCTGTACATTACACTATTGGATTCGGTAAATATACTCGGGACATTGAGTGGTGGAAAGTAACTTCTGCAACCTTGGAAGCTCTATTCTGATCACATCTATACAATGAAAGCACAATCTGACTGGTTGCATGAAACTGAATTTTCTGTGGAGGTATCACTTTGATCTTCCACTGCTGCTGGCATACTTCAGGGGTTCATTGTGGATTACAAAAAGTTGTCGGGAGAAGCAAAGCCTTTGGTTTATATGTGAATTTGCTGCTTTCGATCAGTGGGCTACAATGTGGGCTGCAACTCCCACACAGTTGGCAACCCATTGGAAAAAAAGGAAGAAGCATAAATCCTTTTAATCCACTGTGAATTGCGATTAGGAGATGGTTAAGTACCTGAAATCACAATGGGAAGGCAAAGGCAGATGTTTACCGGGCAAAATTGCTGTACAATTGAATGTTAAAGTGAGGAAAGGCAGTTTTACAGGTCAGGGGTTGTAAACCCTATCACAAGAAGACAGGGAGAGGAGGCACACGGCTTGTGGGACTGATGACCCCTTCCCCAACAGAAGTTGATGGATCAGGTATGGGAGGAAGTGGCTGAATCCAGTTAGGACCAGTTATTTACCTGGTGGGCAGTGGTGTTCCACAAGAATCGGTGCTGGGACCTCTGTTATTCACTATTTATATTAACGATTTGGACTCAGGAATCGGAAGTACAATTTAAAAATTTGCGGACGACATGAAATTGGGGGGTGTAGTTAATACAAAGGAAGAATGCGTTAAAATGCAAGAAAACATTAATAAACTTGCAGAATGGGCGTGTAATTGGCCAATTAATTTCAATATAGATAAGTATGAGGTGGTGCATTTTAATAGGAAGAATGAGGAGGCCACATATTGCTTGGATAATAAGAGTCTGAATGGGGTAGAGGAGCAAAGAGACCTGGGGTAGAGATTCATAAAACACTAAAAGTAGCGACGCAGGTTAATAAGGCCATAAAAAAGGCAAATCAAGCTCTGGGGTTCATTTCTAGAGGGATAGAATTGAAAAGCAGAGAAGTTATGTTAAACTTGTATAGAACCTTGGTTAGACCACACTTGGAGTACTGTGAACAGTTCTGGTCTCCATATTATAGAAAGGATATAGAGGCATTGGAGAGGGTGCAAAAAAGATTCACAAGGATGATACCAGAACTGAAAGGATATACTTATCAGGAAAGACCAAATGGGCTGGGGCTCTTTTCTTTCGATAAGTGAAGGCTGAGGGGTGACCTGATAGGCATCTTTAAGGTAATGAAAGGGTTTGATCGGGGAGACGTAGAGAAAATGTTTCCACTTGTGGGGGAGTCCAAAACTAGAGGTCATAAATATAAGACAGTCACTATTAAATCGAATAGGGAATTCAGGAGAAACATCTTTACCCGAAGAGTGGTGAGAATGTGGAACTCGCTGCCACAGGAGTATTTGAGGAAAATATCATAGATGCATTTAAGGGAAAGATAGATAAACACATGAGGGAGAAAGGAATAGAAGGATATGTTGATAAGGTGAGACGAAGTAGGGAGGGAGGAGGCTCGCGTGGAGCATGAACACCGGAATGGCCTGTTTCTGTGCTGTAGACTCGATGTAACTCAATGTACTACTAATGATAGCTGACTCACATGCAAGGCCCTTACTCTGCACAGCACAAGGACATCTAGGGCCATCGGAGTCACAGCAGGCTGTCAGTTAAACCCTGCAGCCAGCCAGCACACTATTACTTCCACAAGGGAATCACTTAGAAGGAGTGGTAGGTTAGGTTAGGTCATGCATTTGAAAGAAAATACAACTACAAAGAGACAGCACTGTGACAACTCAAGCTGCCAAAATTCATACAAAACAACAGGGATAATAAATGCACTGCACTTGATCTCAACATTGACTACAATACAGAAGGAGCCAAGCATTGAGATGGCAATATATGATATTTGAAGAACTAAGCATAAAAGTATAGGTGAAGATGGTTTGGGCACTGTTGCCTGGCAGCTGCAGTTTGTCCCATTAAGAAATTTAACACAGTTACGCTATATCTTCTGCCAAGATTTTCTTACTGTCTCGCTGATACCCACTACTAATTGTTCATTGCCATTTTCACCCTCTTATTCCGCCAGGACTCTGCCATCCTAGTCATGGTCCTGCACACTGAGACCTATTTTCCAGGTGGAATTATGGAGCATGTAACAGGCCACAATCATTCTGGGAACCCCGGGAAGTTATATTGTGAGGCTGCCTATGGTTGGTCCAGATATGTGAAGCGTTGTTTGATAAAGTTCCACACAATAGGCTTGTCAGCAAAGTTGAAGCCCATGGAATAAAAGGGGCATTGGCAGCATGGATACAAAATTGGCTAAATGACAGGAAACAGAGAGTAGTGGTGAACGGTTGTTTTTCGGACTGGAGGGAGGGATACAGTGGTGTTCCCCAGGGGTCGGTAATAGGATCACTGCTTTTCTGGATATATATATTAATGACTTGGACTTGGGTGTACAGGGCACAATTTCAAAATTTGAAGATGACACAAAACTTGGAAGTGTAGTGAACAGTGAGGAGGATAGTGACAGACTTCAAGAGGACATAGACAGTCTGGTGGAATGGGCAGACACGTGGTAGATGAAATTTAATGCAGAGAAGTGCGAAGTGATACATTTTGATAGGAAGAACGAGGAGAGGCAAATATAAACCAAAGGGTACAATTCTGAAAGGGATGCAGGAACAGAGAGATCTGGGAGCATATGTTGAAGGTGGTACAGCAGGTTGAGAAAGCAGTTAAAAAAGCATACGGGATCTTGGGATTTATAAATAGAGGCATAGAGTACAAAAGCAAGGAAGTTATGATGAACCTTTATAAATCACTGGTTCAGCCACAACTGGAGTATTGTGTCCAATTCTGGGGCACCTCACTTTAGGAAGGATGTGAAGGCCATAGAGAGGATGCAGAAAAGATTTACTAGAACGATTCCAGGGATGAGGGACTTCAGTTACGTGGATAAACTGGAGAAGCTGGGGTTGTTCTCCTTAGAGCAGAGAAGGTTGAGAGGAGATTTGATAGAGGTGTTCAAAATCATGAGGGGTCTAGACAGAGTAAATAGAGAGAAACTGTTCTCATTGGCGGAAGGGTCAAGAACCAGAGGACATAGATTTAAGGTGATTGGCAAAAGAACCAAAGGCGACATGAGGAAAATCTTTTTTACGCAGTGAGTGGTTATGATCTGGAATGCACTGCCCGAGGGGGTGGTGGAAGCAGATTTAATCATGGCCTTCAAAAAGGAATTGGGTAAGTACCTGAAAGGGAAAAAAATTGTAGGGCTACGGGGAAAGAGCAGGGGAGTGGGACTTGCTGGATTGTTCTTGCAAAGAGCTGGCACAGACTCGACGGGCCGAATAGCCTCCTTCTGTGCTGTAACCATTCTATGATTCTATGATCCCAATAGTATGATTCATATCTCTGGTTGTGGCATTAGCTTCATGTCTGTGGTTGGTGTTAGGGTGTCATGAGCCATGGCTCCACAGGGTAACCTTGGTCTCCCTGGTACAATCCGTCCATTCTTCATTTCCTATCAAATAAAGGTGGTATGAATGGTAGCCTTAAAATGAAGGCATGATGAGAGCTGCTCGGGAAGCGGGCATTGACCTGCATGATTCTATGCTGTTGGTTATATTCTACGCCCTGCATTGAGATGTAACCAAATCTATTTTGGTTCATAGAATTTTGCACAGGGGGTCTAATTGACAGCATGGGTGTAGCCAATGACCCCTGGACTCTGGGAAAGCCAGCCATTCTGTAGAATTGTTGTGTCCTCTCACGTTGCTCTGATAGTCAGTGGTGAAAAAGATGAAGTCATTAGTCCTGCTAAATAAAGCATCTGTGGCCTCTTTAATACATCTGTGGCAGTAAACTGGCTGACACTGCAGCTGTCTCCAGTGCCAGGCTGCAAGCAGCATAAAGCTTGAGGACTACACTGAATTTGACAGCCATTAGCAGTGCCATACAGAAGTTAGACGTTGTGTAGAAATCTTGTGAGGGAGGTGGCCCTACTCTGTCAATGCCTCTGCTAAACCTCAACCTCCAAAGACACATCTCGACTGCCCGTACCAGATAGCTGTACCTGCTACGGGAGACCTTCTGTACAGTGAAGCGATGGGATTTGATGGTATGTTTTGTGTGCCACCTGACAGCATAGACAGTCATTTTTTGTTCTTGCGAGTCCTCCTCTGCCAAGTCCAGTGCTAACGGAGTACTAATTGCAGTTCCAATAATACACAAAAACCTAAAAAGAAAATTTGCAGCTGCTCACTTGTGAAGACTCCAGCTTTCTCACCCCAGCCTCTCCAGCAAAGCCTGTTCCATCTGAGAGAGAGGAGCACTTCAAACAAGCAGTATATTACTGTTGCACTATGGGGCACTCCACTATTTAATACTCAACCTGTTGGGTTAATTAGCCTACCACACAAATTGAGTGTAATAACACTCGGAATAAAAATTCTACTTATAGCAATGTTGAAACAGCTGGGAAACATGTGGTAAGTGCGTACTTTATCGCATTCCCATCATTACCGGCCTCCATAGCACATGTGCCACTAGCGTTAAGTTCAACACCAATAGCAACATTTGGTCTATCATGAAAATTTTGGAACATATTTGTGACATTGCTGTCACTTATCCTTTAATACCTCATAAAAAGTATCCAGATTACAGTGTACTGCCAGTCTGGTACTGACCAGGCTCAGTCTCTGGTCTATACTGGAGAGGATAGTGCTGGGACTGATACAATTGCTTTTCTGTGGGTCAGTCGCCGTTAGCGATACATGGTTGGCTTGAGTGAGATTCCTGTCGCCAAGAAGCAGAGATGCAGGAGACAGCCGGTGCCTGTGGAACGATCTGCCAGCATTCTTTACCGACTGAATTTTCTCTGACGATTCCTTTTTTGCTGGTAAATAAGATCTTATAAGATCCCCACTGTATTTCTACCTTAAAACATGCAAACCTGGCTACATCCCAAAAAATCAAATCAATCCACCTAAACCCGACACTGAAACAGACAACAGAACGACTACCAGTATTCTCTTCAGTTTGGCACCCGTAATGATTTTTCAGGCAACGCAGGTTGTAGTTAACAAGGCACAGTATTGCCCACTGTGCAGGAAGAGCAGTTCGAATGGTGTGGTCATGACACCATGCACAAGGGATGTGATGGTTCTTCTGTAATACAACGGGATGTCTCCATCCAAAGGCATCGCTGCAAAGCAAACACTTTTCAGCAATGACAGCGCAACTTCGTTATTCCTCCAATCAGCTCTGCCTAAACAAACTCAGGCTAATTTGTGATGCAGCTCAGTGAATTATTAAGAACCACTCATAAAAACGATCATCTGGTCTTCCTGATAACTGCAATCCCAGCCACAGTCCTCAAGATCCCACGATTTGTGGTGACAGCTGCATGTATGTCCCTCGACAGCACACACTTCTCATCATCTCACAGCAAAGTGCAACAGAAAGGAAGTAAATAATAACCCCTGCACGGCTGGGTTCTTTTCAAAATCTGTATAACGATGTAGATATTTCACCATGAGTGTCTATGTATCCATTTAACTAGATAGTTTACCTATTTATCCGCAAATCTAACCATCTACCTATAAAACTATGTAGATATCTAACCATATGTCTCTATCTGTATAACTATCCAGATATTTAGCCATATCTATCAACTATCCTTCCATCTATATAACCATCACTATCTAATATATCTATATATAATCCTGCATAAACACACTTTCAGACTTGACAACGTATTTGTGTTTAGACTGGTGCTCAAATAAACAGCTATTGTAATAGGAGTAGATTATGCAAATGCAATTAATTTTGTGGTGAAGATATAAAGGATTTATTTCTGTTTGTCCTAAAGAGGTGAAAACTGTAAATGAGACATCATGCTTCACTGACCTTAATATGTTCTGGAGTGGCGTATTTATTTTAATATCAACTTGTTCTGTTGAAGAAACAAGCAATTGCTCCCTCATCTCAATAAATATAAATCTCAATTTAAAAAAAAAGCTGGTAAAATAGTCAAAGTCTTAACAAGTCATTAAAACTGAGCGTTATGCTCATAAAGCAGCTTGTGAAACAATTCAAAACTGTAAATGTAAGTGTTATTCCACAAGTACGTATTTGATAGAATGTCAACCTTCCTCTCTCTGTCCAGCTGCAATCACCTTTAAACCACCTTCCTGGGGATTTTCAATGGGGAAAAGCGTGTTTGAGAGGACAGTTTGTGAAATCCCTACGTTTGTGAAAAATATGATTAGATATAACTCAAACTGATCTAATTCATTTTCAAGATATATGTTCGTAACAATAACTTAGTTATAGAGCACCCTTAACATGTCAAAAGCAGTTTGCAGTTGGGGTCAGATCTAAGCAGGAAGAGTAGGGAAAGTGGCTGAAGAAGGCATTTGAGGTGGAGAGAGGTGTAACGAGACGCAGGGGTTTAGTGAGAGAGTTCTAGAGCGTGGGGCTTCATCACTGACTTAAAATGGAGCAAAGTGAGAATGCTCAGTAAACCAACACTGGAAGGTTGGAGAGTGTGAGCTGGGATGTAGGGCTGGAGGAGGTTGCTGAGATAGGCTGGAATGAGGCCATGGAATGACATTTGGACAATGGGGTAAATTTTAATGGAGAGCTGGGAAGAGGGTGGGGGAGGGGAGAAGTTCCTGATGGGAAACCCAGAAGTATGGGTTTCCTGGACATCCTTACAACTTTGACTTAAGGACGTCTTTCATTTTTTTTCAGTAGGTTTCCCGCCCGAGAAGCTAGCCAGATTGACAGGCTGGCTGTCAGTCGGACAGGAGAGCAGCCGGGGAGCGGATGCCAGCAGGTAAGTCTCAGATTTGGGGGGGGGGTCGGAGATCGTGGGGAGGTCAGAGATCGTGGGGAGGGGTCAGCCGATCGCGGGGGGGTGGGGTCGGACGATCGCGTGTGTGGAATCGCGGCAGATAAGCTTGTTGGGCTGGGGGAAACACTCCTGCTCCTCTGGGCCCACAAACAGTCCAGTAAAGACATTTATCTGTCTGGCCTTCCCGCCTCCTCTTACATGGTCTGAATCCCGGCCCCCAAGAGTTAAAAATAAAAAAAACTATTAAAATGGAGGCCCGCAGCCTCCTTGAAAGATTTTACTGACCGACCCGCCTCCTGAGAGCAGATTGGTCGCCCTCCACTCGACCCGTCTCCGTTACAACCAGAAGTGGATGGGTCGGGGGCAGGTCAGGGGCGGGTCAGGGGGCAAGTCCGGGTCATGGTCGGGTTTTACTTTTTTACAATTTTTACCTTCCCACCTGGCCCCAACCCACCTGTTCATGGGGTTAAAATTTACCCCAAATGACTTTGAAGTCAATGCACCGAGGAACCAGTAGAGGCTGACAGGGACAGAAGAAGTAGGTGAGCAGGACTTTGTGCAGCACAGGACACAGGTTGTGGATGAGTTACTGTTTATGTGGCATGGAGCTCAAGACGCTGGTGAGGAGAGTGGTGGAAAGTCAAGTCTGGAGGTAACACGGGCATTAATAAAGGTTTTAGCAGCATTGAGGTCCGGATAGTGATAGAGGCAGATGATATATGCAGAGAAAGAAGATTTGGTGATGAACTAGTGTGAGGTTTGAAATTCAATGCATGGTTGAATGGACATGAGGAATTTAAAACTTGTTCCTAGGACAATGCAGGATTTTACAATGACAGTAAATATCACTGTTTTCCAGGAAGGTTTAGAAATACTATCATGTCTAACCTAGATGGATCCTGGACTAGAAGCTCCTTACTTTGAAACTACCTCCATGGCCATTCCTTGACATCCTTTCTACTTCCTCCCTCATGTCTCTTCTCCCTCACTGCTTAAGACCCCCTGCTCCTAATTATGAGCATGTCTTTGCTCTATCTAAAGCTACCTGTACAGAATATGTTGCCCATCCTCTCACTTGTTGCTGTTACCGATTGTGCTCCTGGACTACGCTCGAGTGCATTGCTGGCTTCTCAGCTTTACTCTGCTGCTGCGTTGGGTCCTGGGTTGAATTCTGGGTTTTACGGTGGCCTTCACCTTCATCGCTGCTGTTGACTGAGACTGTATTCTCTGCTGCACGGCTTCTATTCCACTACCTGGCCTGCTTCCATGGGCTGAATTTCCGTTCCTCCACCAGGACTCTACTTTGTGCTGAGCTGGTTTTGTTCCGTTCCAGCTGGTTCCCATCTTACTCTGGATGTTGCTCCCATGCAGTTGAATGATCTCTGCTTTTCTGCTGTCCGCTTGCTTCCTGTGGCCACTGACTCTGCTCTGCTCCCCTCGTTCTTCAGGGCTCCTCCATCACCCTTCGCTGAACTGCATTGGACCATCTGCTTAAGCTCTTGTTGCTGCTCCCGATCTTATGCCTTCCTTGCCACCTTACAGCTGCTTTTTGGACCAGCTCCCTCATCTTCACTGATCCTGAGGATTCACCCTTGACCCTCCCTTGGTTCCCAGGTCTTCACTGCTCTAAGTTCTTGGGTTTTATTCCCGCTGCTTCTTTCTCCTCTGCTGGTCCACTGGATCAGCTGCTGCACAATGAGGCCACTAGAAACCTCTGCTGCTTGCACCCCCCCCACAAGAACAACCTCTGCTGGTTCGTGGGTGTTTTACATACGAACATACGAATTAAAAGCAGGAGTAGGCCATTCAGCCCCTCGAGCCTGCTCTGCCATTTGATAAGATCATGGCTGATCTGATTGTGACCTCAACCCTACTTTCCCGTCTACCGACTATAACCTTTGACTCCCTTGTTAATCAGAAATCTATCTAACTCAGCCTTAAAAATATTCAATGACCCTGCCTCCACCGCTCTCTGGGGAAGGGAGTTCCACAGACTCACGACACACTTAGAGAAAAAATTTCTCCTCATCTCCGTCTTAAATGGGAGAGCCCTTATTTTTAAACTGTGGCCCCCAGTTCGAGTCTCTCCCACAAGGGGAATCATCCTCTCAGCATCTACCCCTTCTAGACCCCTCAGGATCTTATGTGTTTCAATAAGATCACCTCTCATTCTTCTAAACTCCAGTGTATATAGGCCCAACATGTCCAACCTTTCCTCATAAGATAACCCCCTCATCCCAGGAATCAGTCGAGTGAACCTTCTCTGAACTGCCTCCAAAGCAATTATGTCCTTTCTTAAATAAGGAGACCAAAACTGCACACAGTATTCTAGATGTGGTCTCACCAATGCCCTGTACAACTGTAGCAAAGCATCTCTACTTTTATATTTCATTCCCCTTGCAATAAATGACAACATTCCATTTGCCTTCCTAATCACTTGCTGTACCTGCATACTAACTTATTGTGATTCATGTACTAGGACACCCAGATCCCTCTTACCTCAGAGTTCTGCAATCTCTCTCCATTTAAATAATATACTGCTTTTCTATTCCTCCTGCCAAAGTGGACAAGTTCACATTTTCCCACATTATTCTCCATCTGCCAAATTTTTGCCCACTCACTTAACCTATCTATATCCCTTTGCAGTCTCCTTATGTCCTCTTCACAACTTACTTTCCTACCTACCTTTGTGTCATCAGCAAATTTAGCAACCATACATTCGGTCCCTTCATCCAAGTCATTGATATAGATTGTAAATAGTTGAGGCCCCAGCACTGATCCCTGTGGCACTCCACTCGTTACATCTTGCCAACCTGAAAATGACCCATTTATGCCTACTCTCTGTTTCCTGTTAGCTGACCAATCCTTTATCCATGCTAGTATGTTACCCCCTACACCATGAGCTCTTGTTTTGTGTAGAAGCCTTTGATGTGGCACCTTGTCAAAAGCCTTCTGGAAATCCAAGTACACCACATCCACAGGATCCCCTTTATCCACGTTGCTTGTTACTTCCTCAAAGAACTCTAATAAATGATGTTAAGCTAACTGGCCTGTAGTTTCCTGCTTTCTGTCTCCCTCCTTTCTTGAATAGAGGAGTTACATTCGCTATTTTCCAATCTGATGGGACCCTTCCAGAATCTAGGGAATTTTGGAAAATTAATACCAATCCATCTCCTATCTCTGCAGCCACTTCTTTTAAGACCCTAGGATGAAGTCCGTCAGGACCTGGGGACTTGTCAGCTTTTAGTTCTAATAATTTTTTCAAAACCCTTTCCCTGGTGATTGTAAATGTTTTAAGTTCCTCCCTCCCTTTCACCTCTTGATTCACAATTATTTCTGGCATGTTATTTGTATCCTCTACAGTGAAGACACACACAAAATATCTGTTCAATTCCTCCACCATTTCCTTATTCTCCATTATTAATTCCCCAGACTCACTCTCTAGAGGACCAACGCTCACTTTACTTACTCTTTTCCTTTTTAAATACCTGTAGAAACTCTTACTATCTTTTTATATTTCTAGCTAGCTTTCTCTCGTGCTCTAATTTCTCCCTCCTTATTATTCTTTTAGTCATTCTTTGCTGTTTTTTATATTCTGACCAATCTTCTGATCTGTCACTAATCTTAGTGGAATTGTTTGCTTTTTCTTTCAATTTGAAACTATCTTTAACTTCCTTAGTTAGCCACGGATGGTACGTCCTTCCCCTAGAGTCTTTCTTTCTCACTGGAATGTATCTTTGCTGAGTGTTGTGAAATATCTCATTAAATGTCTGCCACTGCATCTCTACTGACCTATCCCTTAACCTAAGTTCCCAGTTCACTTTAGCCAGCTCTGTCTTCATTCCCTCATAATTGCCGTTGTTTAAGTTTGAAACACTAGTCTTAGACTTACTCTTCTCTCCCTCCTACTGAATGCGAAATTCAATCATATTGTGATCACTGCTACCTAGAGGCTCCTTTACAATGAGGTCATTAATTAATCCTGTCTCATTACACATTACCAGATCTAGAATAGCCTGCTCTCTGGTTGGCTCTAGAACGTGCTGCTCTAAGAAACTGTCTCGAAAGCACTCTACGAACTCATCTTCCAGGCTACCTTTGCCAATCAGATTCTTCCAATCTATATGTAGATTAAAATCACCCATGATTATCGCTGTTCCTTTCTTACAAGCCCCCATTATTTCTTCCTGTATACCCTGTCCTAGTGTGTGGTTACTATTAGGTGGCCTATAAATTACTCCCACAACTGACTTCTTGCCACTCCCGCCGCTTGCCAACTGAACTCTTGCTTTCTCCACGCTGTTTATATCCCTGCTCCGCTCTCGCTCTTTCCCTCCACTTGCCGACTGAACACTTGCTTTCTCCACGCTGTTTATATCCCCGCTCTGCTCGCGCTCTTTCCCTCCACTTGCCGACTGAACACTTGCTTTCTCCACGCTGTTTATATCCCCGCTCTGCTCGCGCTCTTTCCCGCCACTCGTTTTTCCACACCTCCCTGGTCCTTTGCTTCCACTAGTGCCTCAGCTGATACTCTGCCCCTCGAATGGCTCAATGGCTCCTAGATCCACCTCCTTTCCATAACTAACTCTGAACCTGGATATTGGTTCATAGATGCTCCAAGCTGACGCCACCCTGTCTACAAGTCAACTTTATCCCACCACAGGTCCTCAAACTTCAACAGTTTCTTATCATCCCCTTCCTTTCATCTGTCTATGATCAGAAAAAGCCTCTTCTAATCTCATGCCTCTTCTAATCTCTGCCATGCCTCTGTAACCCAACTTCCTCCTGTATCTATTTGCATGTAGCTGCTACTCCAGATCGGAGCCCATTACTTTCATTTCCCTTTTTTTCTTTTAGCCTCTCTCTGGCTCTTTCTCTCCTCTCTTCTTTCTGTCACCCTGCCATACCACCTATCATTTTCCCCTCTAAGACTTTGCCCCCCTCAATCCCTACCCAAATTACTCCTCTGCAGTTCTACTCTCCTGTCACCATCCAAGGCTTGAAACCCTCTTCAATAAGCCTGCAGCCGCCCTCTGAGCCTCTCTTGGTGTTCTCCGAAGGGCCCATCTAAGCACCATCAATGTCTGCTTACCGGCAACAACCACAGCTGTCTAAACCTCATCTTTCATTGACCTTCCCAGCCAACATGCCTACTTGGTCAAAGCTCCCCGAACTCTTTCCTGTCTCGCTCACCTGACCCACCACTCGAACTCTCAGAAGATCAACAATCACTACCCCCTCTGCATTTCACTCCAGAACGTCCAATCATTGGAAGTTCAACCTTATTGTGGATAATCGGAGTGACATCTTGGTTTGACTAAAACCTGGCTCATGGATGGTGACATCTTGCTGCTTACCGAAGCCCCCCCTGACCTGATAATACTTTCTACCGCCTGCCCCACCCAAAGCACATAATGGCAAAGTGGAGTTCCAAATTCTAATCATTCTGTGTAAATAATTTTTTTTAACCTCCCCTTTAATTCTTTTTCTGTTTATCTTAAATTTGTGCCCCCTTTTTGTTACCGTGTCACCATCCAGTGAAGACAATCTAACAGTATTTATCTTACCAGAAACCTTGATGACCTGAACTTCTCATGACACTCTTCAAAACTCCATCCCCTCATTCCTGGGAACATCCTAGGAATCTATGTTGCACTTTTTACCATTTCTTTTATATCCTTTCCAAATGTGCCCAAAACTGGACACAATACTCCAACTGCAGCCTAACTAAGGTCTTTTACAAGTTCAACATTCCCTCCTTGATTTTGCCTCTAGTTACAAAGGCAAGGATTCTGTTTGCTTTTTATGGCTTAATTGCTTGCGCTGCCACCTTTAGTGTATGTGAACACCAAGGTCTTTCTGCTCCTCTACTCCAGTTAAAATTTTAACATTTAAGGTGTATTTTCTTCCCCATTTTTTACTTGCAAAATGCATTTTAATCATATGTTTCTATATTGAACTGCATCTGCCACCAATCTGCCCATCCTGCTAGCTTAACTATGTATCGTGTGACAATGGGCCAGATTCTACTGTCAAAATAACGGTGAGGCTAATGATGCTGGCGCTGTTATTTATGCGCAAATAGGACAGCAACTTCAGGCGAGGCCAGATGCACGGTTAAGCTCGGATATCCAAAAGTTGCTGTCCGAGTTACGCTGCTCGCCGTTAGCTTTGTGAAAACAGCATCTCGCTGTCTGCCTCACTGTTGAAATACATTGAACAGCTTGAAGTTGCTGTATTTACACAATGGATACAAACCAAACTTACCACAGAAAGTTAAGTCAACTCACTTCAAGTCTAAGTACCTTTTAGCGACATGATAAGTGTTAGTTACTGCCAGTCAACCTCTCTAGCACTGAAAATTAACTATTACAAATGTAGAGTCTCATTCTCTCAGGTTTTAATTGTTGGAGATCTTAAAAATGTAAAATTTTAAATTACTTTTTTACTTTTCCTTCCTGTCTCTTGTTTCTCTCTCTTAATCCAATCTTTCTTTCCCTCTCTTTATTTCTCTTCCTGTACCTGATTTAACATTGAATTCACCCTCTCTAATTTACACTTCCTTCTCAGTCCTTGTGCTGATTGGTTAAGGAGATACCCAGTTGCTTGCCCCGTTCACTCAGGTCCCAGATGCCCTGTTTCCCTCGCACTTTCAGCAACACACCACGCAAAACATTTAAAAACCTAAATGTGCAAGAACAAGTCTAACTAACGACAGACACCGTTAGATGTCCTGTTACAACAAAATTTGGCCCATTATGTTATTGGTTTATCGAAACATAGAAATTAGAGCATGCAGGGAGGTCATTCAGCCATCCTGGTGATGCTAGCTCTTCAAATAAAACTATCTACTCTCAACCCATTTCTCTACCATTTCTCCATATTCGTTTATATTCTCTCTTTTCAAATACTAATCCAATTGTATTTTGAATGATGTTATAATCTCCGTCCAATAGCCACTTGTGCTAAAACATTCCATATCCCTGTGTGCGGAAAAAAAAATCTTCTAACTTCCCCCTTTCTTCTTCTAATGATAGTTGTTCTTCTAATGATAATCCTAAATCTATGCCCCCTTGTTACTGATTCACCAAATGGTGGAAACAATCTTTCACTATTTCAAAATGGGTGCCTGTGAGGGCACTGTGGGCCTTTAGCAGCAGCAGAATAATATATCACCACAATCTCGAAACCCATGGCCCAGCACATCCCTCAGCCATATCAACAGTGTGGCTACAGAGTGGGGCAGAGTCTGGGTACTCTGTGACAAGTGACTCACCTCCTCATCCCTCAGAGCCTCTCCACCATCTACAAGGCTCAAGTCAGGAGTGTGATGGAACACTCACCACTCACCTGGGTGAGTGCAGCTCCAACAACACTCAAGAAACCATCCAGGGCAGAGCTGTCTGCTTGATCGGCCCCCCCGTGCCAGAATGATAGAGTGACAGAGACCCGTGAAATTACATTGCACAGGTGCTGCTGGGAGAAATATACTGATAAGAAATGCTTTTTTTAATTGTAAAGTTAACAGTTTAGGTCCTGAATCGCATATAAATAAAGATCGATTAAATTAACAATATGGTGCCTCTTTCTCAGGCACTGTAGATGTTGAACAAGAGGAAGGAAAGAGAATAATACCTGTAACAAATATCACAGGAGGAACCAGCAGAGGGGTCTCTGCCTGGTAAGTGATTAAGGGGACGATAACGCTCCAGTCTGTAGGTTAACTCCATTGATTTTCTGACCACTGCCTGCTAAGCGAATGACTCAGGTCGAACCTGGTCAGATTAGTTCACCACCGCAGGGCAACGCCACAAACAGCTGAAGAATCCTGATTATTTGTGTAGAATAGATTCGGACAGTGGCTCGGGTTCTTTTGGTGTGCGGGTATTACTAAATCAGCTTTCATAAACACAACCGCCCTGGCAACATCATCTCATTGGCGAGCCCCCCCATCTGTTGGTTCAGTTTCATTTTATTGACCGGTAAGCCTGGATTCTCTGATTGGGGGTGAGTCTGACTGGGAGTATGGTGGAGTGTGAATCGTTCCCATCCAATGTCACGAGCACTGACCCTACCATAGTCTCCGGGCTCAGTGTTCACTGAAATACTGTGGAAGAGCTGCAAGCATTAGAAACATCTCTGATTGGGCACATGCTCGTTGGATTATTGGGAAATAGTGTCCTGCTGCAAGATTTAAAGCCTTGCAGTAGATTAAAGACCAGGCACCATCATCAGATTTGTATTTCCTGGTCCCAAACGAGTTATTTTCCTCAAAATGTCCGTGACTTCAGCTTAAGGACAGTGATCCCCTGATTCTCGTGCAGCTATAATAGGTCAGGCGAAGGAGGGAGATCCTGTTTGGAATAAAATGACGTAGGCCCTTGAGAAAAGCTGCTAAGAGCAATGGAAGGAGGTGGCCAGGGCAGCGAGTGCCAACTGCAACACCCATGCACGACAACTCAGGGCCAGAAAAAGCTTAATGACCGTACAAGTTCTGACAAGGAAAGCCTGACTGTCATGTACAATGACTTCACCTCACATACCAGTAAGTGTATGATCCCACACATCCAGAAATGCTTTCATCTCACTGCCTTGCATAGTACATGGATTATTGCATTATTGCGGTGCTTGGCTTGTGTCCTGGGAACCTGCAGAGGTTTCATGAGACATGGCTGTAGTGGATCCCCTTGATTTTCCAGAAGCCACCCTGGGACTTCCTTCTCTGGGCTAATTATTCTGGCAGAGTGAAGTGCCTTAAAATGGAAGTATTGCAGTCAATGGAAATAAAAATCAGGAGAGATGTAAAAGGAGCTGTCAATTCGCTATCACCCGTCAAACACTAGTGCATAAGAGTATCCCCAGCAGGTTTCTAAAGCCTGTGTACCGTGGTTGCCTAATTGCAAATCCTATTTAAAATGAGTTTGGTCAATTTCAACCTAATTCAGGTCACCAACGCAAAACTGGCTCCAATTCAGCACCGGGTAGTTCGAAAGGCGATACTTTCTTCTTTTCCAAAAAAGATATTAAATCCATTTTCACTAGGAGTGATTTTGTGCAATCAGATTTCATTAGCTGAGAGTAGAGAATGCCAGCCAATCATAATGCACCTATAATGGTGATGGCTGAGCAATTTCACCATCAGCCAGTGAAATACTTGACCAGAATAAAGGCTGAAAACGTCGCTCGTCCAGCTGTGGGGCGTTTCTACATAAAGACTCCGTCGTAAAATCGTAAAACCCAGCTCGCCAACCACGCCGGGGAAGGCCCTGGCCAACTGCATAATGGAGAAAAGGGATAACATTTTTGGTCTGGGAGAGAGGCCCAAAACCATTCTCCATTGACAGAAAGAAAGAAAGACTTGTATTTACATAGTGCCTCTCACAACTTCAGGACGTCCCAAAGCTCTTCACAGCCAATGAGGTACTTTTAAAGTGTAGACACTGTTGTAATGTAGGCAGCCAATTTGCGCACAGCAAGATCCCACAAACAGCAATGTGATAATTGACCAGATCATCTGTTTTAGTGAGATTGAGGGATAAATGATGGGCAGAACACTGGGTGGAGATCCTCTGCTCTTCTTTGAAAAGTGCCATTGGATCTTCTGCGTCCACCTGACAGGGCAGTTTAATGTCTCATCCGAAAGACGACAGTGCAGCGCTCCCTCACGACTGCACTAGAGTTTCAGCCTGGATTATGTACTCAAGTCTCTGGAAGTGGCACCTAAACCCCCGATCTTCTAACTCAGAGATGGGAGTGCCACCCACTGAGCCATGACTAAGATGATTTTTAAAAATGGCAGGTGGCTCGGGGCGCAGATTATAAAGACAATGAAGTGGGGGTGGGGCTGGAGCAATGACTCTGAATGTCAGAGCTCCTGCATCCCACACATTCAACGGGACTCACATGCAGTCAGCAGAGGTACATCTGGGCAGGTCAGACGTAACTTAATGTGCAATGGCGGATGTGGGGTCCACCTAGAGATCAAGCACTGGATCATGGCCTGGATCCCTGACGATTTGGGATTCCAAGGCCTAAGTTTTAACCACACGAATGGTTGGGGGCAGGTAGGAAGGTGAAAATTGTAAAAAAAACTAAAACCCGACCCCGGCCCGACCCCAATCCACCCGCTTCCGGTTTTAACGGAGGCGGTTTGAGGGACTGGCAACCAATCCGCTCTCAGGAGGCGGGTCGGTCAGTGAAAGCTTTCAGGGAGGCTGTGGGCCTCCACCTTTACAGTTTTTTTTATTTTTAACTCCTGGGGGCCGGGATTCCTGGGCCTTCGACCTCACGTCACGAGAGAGGAGGTGAGAAGGCCCAGATCAGCAGGAAAGTGCCTTTATAGCACTGCTTGTGGGCCCAGAGGAGCAGGACCAGGCCCAACAAGACTACCTGCAGCGATCTCTGCCCCCCCCCCCACGATCTCCGCCTCCGCCCCTCCCACGATCTCCGATCCCCCACGATCTCCGCCCCCCACAATCTCCCCACCCCACGATCTCCGATCCCCCGCGATCTCTGCACCCCCCACGATCTCCAATCCCCCACGATCTCCGCCCCCCACGATCTCCGTCCCCCCACGATCTCCGTCCCCCCACGATCTCCGCCCCCCACAATCTCCCCACCCCACGATCTCCGATCCCCCGCGATCTCTGCCCCCCCCACGATCTCCGATCCCCCGCGATCTCTGCCCCCCCCATGATCTCCGATCCCCCACGATCTCTGCCCCCCCCACGATCTCTGCCCCCCCCACGATCTCTGCCCCCCCCACGATCTCTGCCCCCCCACGATCTCCGATCCCCTGCGATCTCTGCCCCCCCCCACGATCTCCGATCCCCCACAATCTCTGCCCCCCCCCACGATCTCCGATCCCCCGCGATCTCCGTCCCCCACAATCTTCGTCCCCCCACGATCTCCGCCCTCCCATGATCTCCGCCCCCCACGATCTCTCCCCCCCCGCCGATCTCCGATCTCCCATGATCTCTGCCCCCCACGATCTCTCCCCCACCACGATATCCGATCTCCCACGATCTCTGCCCCCAACGATCTCCCCCCCGCACGATCTCTCCCCCCCACGATCTCCGATCTCCCACGATCTCCGCCCCCCACAATCTCTCCCCCCCACGATCTCCGATCCCCCACGATCTCTCCCCCCACGATCTCCGATCCCCCACGATCTCTCCCCCCACGATCTCCGATCTCCCACGATCTCTGCCCCCCCCACGATCTCCGTCCCCCCAGGATCTCTGCCCCCACCACGATCTCCGTCCCCCACGATCTCTCCCCCCCCCCCCCACGATCTCCGATCTCCCACGATCTCCGCCCCCCCAAGATCTCTCCACCCCCACGATCTCCGATCTACCACGATCTCCGCCCCCCACGATCTCTCCCCCACCACGATCTCCGCCCCCCACAATCTCTCCCCCCCACGATCTCCGATCTACCACAATCTCTCCCCCCCCACGATCTCCGACCCCCACGATCTCTCCCCCCCCACGATCTCCGATCCCCCACGATCTCCGCCCCCCACAATCTCTCCCCCCCACGATCTCCGCTCCCCATGATCTCTCCCCCCCCCATGATCTCCGATCCCCCACGATCTCCGCTCCCCACGATCTCTCCCCCCCCAACGATCTCCGATCCCCCACGATCTCCGCCCCCCACAATCTCTCCCCCCCAACAATCTCCGCTCCCCACGATCTCCGATCCCCCACGATCTCTCCCCCACCACGATCTCCGATCCCCCACGATCTCCGATCCCCCACGATCTCTCCCCCCCCACGATCTCCGATCTCCCACGATCTCCGATCCCCCACGATCTCTCCCCCCACGATCTCCGATCTCCCACGATCTCCGATCCCCCACGATCTCTCCCCCACCACGATCTCCGATCCCCCACGATCTCCGATCCCCCACGATCTCTCCCCCCCCACGATCTCCGATCCCCCACGATCTCCACCCCCCACAATCTCTCCCCCCCCACGACCTCCGCTCCCCACGATCTCCGATCCCCCACGATCTCTCCCCCCCCACGATCTCCATCCACCCACGATCTCCGACCCCCCCCCCCGATTTTCATCGCTCCACCATTCAGCTGTCTCGGCCCTGAGTTCTGGAATTCCCTCCCTAAACCTCTCCAA